>NC_089739.1:9891268-10495375 GCF_035083965.1 Branchiostoma lanceolatum
AAAAAATAACGGCCAAACCGATCCCAGACTGTGTTTTTTTCCGGCCCAGCGAGTGTAGGAGCCCCTGTAGTAATCGGACGGCACCCAGGCCAGCATGAAAGTGTCCTCAATGAATTGCATGAGCAGTGGTCAGAGATACTCTTACTTCACTTAATAGGAAGCTTATAATATTTTCATAGTGTACACATACAGACAGACAGACAGACAGACTTATATACATAGTGAAGGACATGCGTCATTCTGACATGTTCTTAACCAGAACTCCAGCTTGTATGATGTAACAGGCCGCTAATCATCAATGAAATCGCTTTTGACAAATGTGCGGAAGTCACCAGACTTTCACACGTTAAAGTGCAGTTGATTACAAGCTTCGGTTCGCTTTACCGGTTTACTTAGACAGTAGGTCGTGTGTCTGACGAGGTGAGATAAATGTTCCCTTAACACCCTCTATTCTTATCTCCTGACTTCAGGCACCACTAGACATTTTCAAGCAATTCAACGTCGTGTCAAAACGTTTCACGGCAATAGAAGGCAACTTTGAAGGAGTCAAGTGATTGAGTAATTTTTCGGTCCTTGGCTGATCTGAACTCGGGTCTCAACCTTTTGCATTAGTCTTTTTTTAACAGTGAAGTTCAGGGTTAGGAACTTATGGTATGTATGCTTGGACGTGTCTGTTCTTCTAATGACAGTTTTCACATTTTATTGCCCTACTGTATGGAAGTGAAGTTTGAATTAACTTTGAATTTGAGTTTATTAGGATCCACATTTAGCTTAACAGCTACTCTTCCTGTGGTCTATTCAACAAGGACAACTATACAAAACTACACAACATACAGGAACACAACATATACAGAATATATACATGTACATAAATAATATAATGTAAATAAAGTTTGGACCCTAACTATAGAACTGAAAAGTAAAGTAGGGTACAAGCTACCGAAATGAGAGCATTGCGGCTCATTTCTGGAGTTACCAGAAAAGACAGAATCAGAAATGACGTCATCCGTCAAACACTCGACCCATATTAGTTGAAAGAAATCAACCGATTTGGTTTAGACACCTGCACAGGATGCCGGAGCACAGAGATGTAAAATGAATTTGGATGCTTAAAGGTGCCCTAAGCGATTTCAGGGGGTAAAACTTGAAATATTCTGGGGAAAGCAATTCTGTTTGGTGAAATTGAAATTGACATGTACTTCCCTATATCATCACATTTGCATCATTATTTCATACTTTGGGTGTTTAAAAAGAGCACAGAAACAAGCCGCAAAAGGAGTATTTCATTTATGGGTACCACCCAAAAATCAGCCCAGAATCCAGCCGTAACCACTTTCTGTTGACAATTTTCGGTAACTTCCGGCCGCGTGACGTCACAATGCCCAAGAACATTGAGCCATTACCACGTGAATATTTCTCCAGAAGCGTTCGGGACTTATCGGTCAGAATCACGAATGTTCGGAAGATTTGAAATGATGGCTGGCTTCCAAGTGCTCAGATTTTCAATGAGTTCCCACCTCACAACGACATCGCATTTTTGCTCCATGATGGTCGATATGCAAAGGGATAGTGTTATTTAAACTTACTATGGATAAAAATCACAAAAAAATAATTTTGAAAATATGACTTTCAACGCCCTAATACTGCTTAGGTTGCCTTTAAAGTCCAGCAGGCAGACTAAGAAAGAGTTGGCTAGACCAAATCGTTGAGATATCTATGGAACCAAACGTCCAAGCTGCGAGGCAAATGACTGAGGATAAAACAGCATGAAAGGCGCTAGGTGAGAAGTTTTCAAAGTCTGTACAACGACGATGAGAACTTGATTTATTCTCTGCAACTTTAAATGGTGGCACAAATCATAGACAAACGCCATAGAGGCTTCATATGACAATAAACCTATCAACAACCAACAATTTTACGAGGATATCAAAATGTTTATGTGTCTCAAGGGATTTATTTATTCCTCATATTATCATCTGTAGCATCACATAACAACCCATTAGTGCGTGGTAATATATGGGAGTGTTGCGTACCAGTTTCGACACTATGAATGATACTCAATCAATGTGGCATCGTGTGGCGCAATCGGTAGGGTGTCCCGGGAGAGGTCCCGGGAGAGGTCCCGGGATCGAAACCACTGATATGCCCGATGTTGTGCCCTTGGGAAAGACACTTTACACGACTTTCCTCACTCCACCCAGGTGTGAATGGGTACCTGACTTCGGTTTATAGTTTTGAACGAGACATCATCGCTGACTCGCACACGAATCCTCTAAAGCAGGAATATATCAAGTGTCCAAAAAGTATTACTTTTGAAATATTCAAGACAGGAAAATGGTTTCTACTTTGTCTTGTAACCAAATTCCGTTGCGGGGCTTTACCGAGTCTTACTTGGATTTGGACAGCATGGTCGCTGAGGGAGACAAACTTACTTTTACAGTAAAAGCACTCCAAGGAAAGGCACTTAAAGCATTATCTATCATTATCATCTCTGTGACTCACGTACGCTTGCACCCAGTTGTCGTACATGTACGTCTATTACTTAACAGCGTGATGCCAGCAACAAACTTGTCGTGGCAATGCTTCTGGTGTGACGTTGAATTCTTTGTCATTCACTTCGCGTAGTATATGTCTTTGGGATGACAATTACAAGTATGCAGTAAAGTGGCAAGATAGTCTGCTGGCTAGAATCTAAAGGTTCTAGGCCCGGGGGAAAAGGAGTACCTAGCTTCGGTTAGGGACGTCTTTTCGGATGGGGCCGAAATCAAAAGTCCCGAGTTTGAAGAGACCACACCTTGATCACGTGAAAGATCCCACCACATGTTATTTGAAAAGCGTAGGGGTCCTCCCGATGTGAGTTGTTCAAACCTTACAGTCAGATTGGTATTAGCTTGACGTATTGAAAAGGTGATAGTCACCTGTCATGTCAATTCTTCCACAAAGTGCTAAATTCAAACTTATCATTCTACGCACAGTACCACACAGATCTTACAGGAGCTCTAACCCTCAATCCACCGGGTTACATAAATCCGCGCCGCCACTTTGAAAAATAGTGCATGTGTTTGAGAGATCTCTAGTGCAGCACCTCCCAGGTATGCACAGTTTAAATATACAGGAGAGCATTATACTTGGGGGCGTTGGGTTGGATATCTTTTTGCACGTAACTTTTCAGGGTAGCGGAATTATATACCCTTGCGGAATTATGTTAGTAGACGTTATATATACATAGTGCGTTTCAAAGAAGAGGGCGCTGACTCAGTCAGCATGTAGCTTTTACAATGAATCATAAACCAATCTTATAAAGTCGTTAAACGAGGGTCTCAAACATCAGGTCATTGGCTCCTGCCATCAGTGTCAGTTTCCTTAATCTACTTGATTTGATTGTCCCCGACAAGAGCACTTCGTTCGCGTAACCTCGTGACCTCTTTACACGATAAAACAAGCCGGCAACGACAGTTGGCACTTTCCACCGGAAACGGATGTCTATGTTTTATTCAAAGGGGGATCGTAACTGCCACAATGGTACCAAACTTTAAAGGCCAGTAGGATGAATGTGTCTGATATGACAATGCAATAGAGGGACAAATCTAAACAATGTGAAAGGCCACGCCAAAAGGACTTTATGTTCCAAAATATCCAAAATCCGTCTCATCGGGTGGCCTTTCTTGACAATGGGACATAACTTTTGTAAAGAAAAAACACTCTAAATTGCCGACAAAGCTCATTTGAATGGTTGCAGACTGGTAACATGTCTTCATTGACTTTTGTATTTTGGTTGCATGTAATTTCATCGACAGAGAAAAATACCACATATTGCAGAGACATATGGCCCAAAGCAGATATCAATATCTCCCTCTTCAGAATACAGAACTCGCATACTTCTTGCAAGGTTGTTTGAAAGACGACCATTGGCTAAACGAAATTTGCTACAACCGCCATTAGTATCAAGATATTCATTCTATCTTCACCGGAGAAACCGGATTACCAAAAAAACCAGGTGACTCATACGTCAAGATAAAACGACACAGCCAGTAAGGTGTTTAAGTATAATGGGACGATGATTGGATAGAACATCTAACGTTATAAAGGTGCCTGTCAGTTTACAAGATAAAAAAGGGTCATCTTCTTAAGAACTTTTTCTGCTATAGTTGAGAGGACCACTAGAGTATACCCGGAAAGGTTAAAAGCATATCATCGTGATCGATCTCACAGAATTGCATCCTACATGTCATACGCACCGGTCCTCCAAAGGATCAAAGAAAGATTTGCATGATTGGACAGGCGATCTAGTCTAATGGGACGTCCTCGGTTTGGGTGTGAGAATTGAGGCTGAACTAAAAGCTCTCCCGAAGTATGATACCCTGATGTAGTTAGCGGAGGGTAAAGTATGGTCATTTCGAGAATGCATACTCACATCAACTTTGACAAATCTATCTTTTGGTGTCTGAAACTCTGTTACGCTTTTCACCCAGCAAACTGACTAAACGTTTACTCAAATATAATCTATATTACATTTCTTAACGCTTTGTTATTTATGTTCCTGACGCATTTATGATATTATATGTTTATCGGGATTTGTTCGTACATGTAAGAGGTGCACTCTGTACCTGATACAATAGATAGGTAGGATGTAAGACACCGCCAGTGTGTTAATACCGAAAATATTAAGGCATACTTTATGGAATTCTATTACAACTATCCATCTATCATCCATGATCCGAGCAAGAGAAACTGAAAAAAGTTTGGGCATCCATTTACTCTTGGTTTAGGTATCTAACGTACTTAAGCAATATAAATTGACCCATTCAACCGAATCACTGGACACCCG
The DNA here is from genome assembly GCF_035083965.1 of Branchiostoma lanceolatum. Classification (NCBI taxonomy): domain Eukaryota; kingdom Metazoa; phylum Chordata; class Leptocardii; order Amphioxiformes; family Branchiostomatidae; genus Branchiostoma; species Branchiostoma lanceolatum. The sequence continues at coordinate 9,896,097 of NC_089739.1, forward strand.
ATAGAACCACATATCATTGGCAAACAAAGTGCTTAAGTATCATATTTGAGCTTTGTCTGGCATTAAATTGGTTATTCCTCCTATAAGACATAGCTGGTATGAAACTGTTTATCAGCATTTAGCTCATAGATCTGTTGTTATCAGATAGCAATTTGACTGTGATGATTTATCAAAACGGAAACAAAACGAAAATCCTGTAAAATATACATCTAAGGCAAATTGAACCTCTCGTAGCAAAGTAATCCACGTGTATAAACAAGAGGCTTACATTTCATGCTTTTTCAAAGACTTTCATTTCAGGCTCTCTCATCTGTATCTGTATCTATAAAGCCGGTAAAACCGCCATTAGGGGTAACACACCAGCTCATTAGCTTAAGTAGGATTGATACTTCTTTAATGGCACTTCAGCCCCGGGAGGGTGTTATCAAGAAGACCAGTGGTCCGGAAAACTATTTCCATTGTTTCTATTATTGTTTGTTTTGTTGTTTATTGTTTCGCATATGTACACGTATCTTAAGACAAAGAAATACAGGGCAAAAAAATATACAGGGGGGCAGAAGCCTAGGTGGCATTCGTGGGCCTCCCTCAAAACTTAACAAGAGGAATTATACCATAAATTGTACATAACTCAAAACTAAACAGAATTAACGATAGACAATAAGTTGAACTTATATCATAAATCCTAATAGAGGAACAGATACGAGGAAATACAAAATGAATTTTAAGGTATTAAACATGATAAGGTAAGCTAATATAATCAATGCTAATCATAATGAACAGATTGGGAAGAAATAGATCAAAAATTAAACAAAATATTAATCATCAAATACTAATAATCAAGTATCAAATATCAAAGGAAAACAAGGAAAATAAATAAATCAGGTGAAAGTAGTGCTTGGTTGTTGTATTTTTTGAAATTTATCTTTAGAAGTTTTTTTAAACCATTCACCTAGCAACCTGATGAAACTATTCATGGTTTTCATTACCGTTAATAGGAAGTTTATAATCAATTAGATAATATTTTGCAGCTTTTTATTCAGTTAGACAAAGTGAAGTGCAACATTAAGAAAACCGAGAAGGGTGGAGAAAACTGGTTGTCATATCTTCTGTGCAGCCCCGACGATATCAGATACTTAGACTATGGGATAGATGAGATGAGAACTACGTTGATATGTGGTCGTATCTTCTGCCAAACTGACGAATGCCTTTTTAAGAACTGACGATACTTTACAGATTTAACTACTTCTTATTCACAGCATGCGCAGACAAAGAAAATGTACGCGTTAGTCATGCAGCATCACGCCCAAAGGAACTAATACATAATAAGTACCTCTAACCGTTACACCTTCACCAGATGTCATCTAGAATATAACAAATGGTGATGAGCCAGAACACCAGGCTACGTTTTTAGCACGTTAAGCGCGTGAAAAGATCACGGAAATCCCAAGGAAAGGTATGGCCATAAGTAACCTTTCAAAAAGCATTCGTTTGCATCTTCTTAACTTTTTGATTGAAAGGTTTCAGTGTCATATCATATCCGAGACGTTTGTAAGATAAGTTACAGTTAAGGAACTGAAGGATGTGACGGATCTTTGGGAGTTGTGATACTGACAGACACCATCTGCCCTCATGTTTAATTCCTTAGATATTCTCAAGTTATATATCATGCAGCTGATGTAATATGTGTCATCATGGTACTATATTTGATAAGCTATATATAGTTTTCAGTAGATCAACTTGAAGAGGTTGGCGATAAGGCCAAGGTTGTTGGGAGATGAATTAGACTAATCACAACCAGGTAAGCCCACAGATCATTGATCTTTGAGAAGGAATCGATGTACACCTCCTTGATATAATTGCAATACTTGCGGATATACTTCGTAAAATGCTGCAGATGAATATCGATAATAATGATACATTTTTGAAGGGAAAGTTCTTTATAACCTAACCAAGTTGTGTAAGGAAAGTTTTGGCCACTTGTCAGTAGAGTGTAATCAATTCTACTATTCCTTGCGGCACGGTGCCGTCCCGGCACGCTGAATAGTGGCATTACAACATAATGACGACTGCTGAAAAGATGCAAAAACTATTAGCATGGAAGTTTGTAGAACCCATTATGAAGAGATGAACTGTTCTCAAACTCAAAACTTGGACTCATCGTAACTTAAGGCTGAATCACTCTCTTCTTCAGCCCTCTGACCCAGTCGCTGTGGACACGTGACTTTCTGCACGTGTGACGTCACAATGGGTCAAATGTCGTCGGAAGTCGATATCACCCCTCCTCCCGGTGTAGAGCCAAATCCTTGAGCTGCCAAATACGTGAGAGGTCTGCTACTGCACCTGAGCACGATACTTGGGGGGGGGGGGGTATTCCAGTATACGTGAGAGGAGCATCTGTGTGGAGTTAGGGCCGGGGTCGATTCAGGCAGGGCAAGATTTACAGGTAGGATTAGGGTTAAGATTAGGGCTAGGATTGTGCTTAGGATTATGGAAGGAGTTTGGGGCTGGAGTTAGAGTTATGGCTATGGTTAGACTTATGCTTGAAAATTACCACGTCCAACGAATGTTTTGCACTTAGAGTACTCATCTCACTTATACTGGAATCCCCCCCCCCCCAAAAAGGCTCGTGCTCAGGTGAAATAGATGACCTCTCACGTATTTGACAAGATCATAAATTTGGCTTGACACCGGTTCAGAGAAGGTCGGTGTGATCTGTTTCGGTTGCCAAAACGTTGACAGGCAACTCGGCTCGTGTTGTGTTAGAAAGTATTTTTACCCTCAAATTACTTCCTAATACCATTAAGCTATCCACAAAGGCATGAAATACATACACAAGAGATGTTATGGGGATCTCCATAGATGTCCATAGATGTCATGTCTGACCTGTTCGAGTTTGAATTTGTTCGCAAAGAAAGCTTGGTCACGGACCATATCTCATTAACTTCTCTTGATATATAAAACCTGTTTAGGAGTAAAACCTGATGGATCACGATTCTGACGCTGTTTAACTTTGACTGATATTTCAAACTTTAGACGCAGACACCATGGAGACTTCCTGACACTGTCGGATAGCCTGAATGTAGTTGGAACATTTATATCACGAATTTCTGGATACACCGCATAAATAAAACATCAAAACTACCGTACCAAAGGTTATGTTAAATAATGAGACTTGCTGAAAGTTTTGAGCACTTGTTCTGTTGCCTGTTTCAATTCTAGTACCTTTACCAGAGTTATAAATGTTACATGGATGTTCGTTCGATTGTCACACAAAAGGGGAAAATCCTGTCGATTTTCATTTAGTTCCAGCCACAGAAATGTTTCAACAGCGGCCGTTTCCAAATGCCATAATTCAGTGACATATCATGTGTCTACAAAGGTTTAGATATAGAGCTAGAGGCAGCAGGAAATCGAAAACTCACCTTGCCAAGAATAGGGAGACAAGATACATAGAACATGAGATTTCTGCTCATGTTTTATTTACCTTGATGTGCACGTCTATGAGAAGGGTCCACGTGACTTAAGAAAGTTGTTTTCTTGAAAAGTATATTCTCATCTAACTTTTATCAATAGATAGATCAAAAAAAAAGTTTTGTACTGGTGCAAACTAGATTTACTTGATTTACTTGGACACTTAACTTGGCATAGACGGTGTGTTAACGTTGCCGTACGTAATGCCTTTGGGAAAGTAATCCCATTTCCATTTACAATGAACGATGACCTAAGTGTGCAATATCACTCTCTCTGGTCACGTTAGTTCTCAGAATTCCTCGACATGTCAGACATTTCCGCACAAATTCGATCTTCTGGGCCTTTTATTTGATAAAGGGTTTACCTTCAAGTTGGTTTTTGTCAGCTGTGTTACAAAAACACTTTGTCTTCGTTTCTTCGGAGCAACTTGCCAGTTTCGGCAAGGTAAATGGTTTTTATCGCGGCATGGAAGCCATCGTAAAGGGTCTAAAAGGTCGACAGTTTTAGAACCTGCTGATTTAATCGTCACTTGTACCTGCCAATCATCCTGACTACTCTCTCGGAGAAGAGACTGATACTCAGTCAGAGTAGTACCAGGAACCTGAAAGAGTTTGATACTACCTGTCAATAATTATCCTGACTACTCTTACGGAGAAGAGCTTGAGACTCTGGCCAAGTTTACACACACGTTTTCAAGTACACTTGTGTGTAAACCTAGCCTCGTTCAGAGTAGTACCAGCAACTTTTTGTTTATTTGTTTATTTAGATTTACCGTATTTGTGGATGGATTGACATAGCAGGTGACAATCACCTTTTCAAGATGTCAACCCAGTCCAGACTGTAAGGTTTGGACCATCGCATACCGGGGCAGTGGGTGTGGTGGGTTCTTTAACGTGCGCGGGGTGTGGCTCTCCCCAAACACGGGACCTCCATTTAACGTCCTATCCGAGGGACGTCCCTTACCGAAGCTTGGTACTCATTAACACATGAATGAAGTGAGGAAAGTCGTGTTAAGTGCCTTTCCCAAGGGCACAGCGTCCGGGCGCATGTCCAGACATGTCTGGGGGTGAGCCGGGTTCGAACTCGGGTCCCCTTGTTTGACGGCCGAATGTTCTAGCTGTTACGCCACACTACGCCACACTGATAGATAGACTTAATCCACGGTGAGCTTAAGTCTAAACAAGCATTTCCTCTCACGTATATATGCAGACAAACGCGGTGCTGGATAAACCATCACACAGCCTTACAAATTGGCCGATGTCAGACGGGGTTGCGCCAGGTCTCCCGTCCGGTAGAATTGAATAATCTTTTGAAAAGCAATTGCAAGGGGAAACTGATTTGTAGTAACTTAAAGCTTATAACACCTCCATTCAACTAGTATTCGGAAGGACCAACCATAGTGTTAGAGAGTTTGGTACAGGCGAAGAGGTTTTGGAGTGCAAGCGTAACACAAAAATATTATATTATCTTGACAGATTTGGAGACCAAAAGTCTTTTCTACAGACAGAACAAATTGATCTACTTCGATACAGGTGGAAATCCTTTTGTGAAACTTTACCCAGTGGACCTTCCGAACGCTACGCACCCCTCCTTATTTGGAGGGATGGTAATGCGGGTAAACCTGCATAGGCTTCAGTGAAGTACATGTGAGCTGTTGAGATTGGTTAGTGTATCATTTTTGGACGCTGTAATACTAAATACAATATGTCCTGTCTTAAGTGATTTAGACTTGATGTGTAAAGAAGCGCTAACGAAGCAATTCTTTACAAATATCGGAGAATGTACTATTGATTGGTGGACATTGCTGTCTTTTTGATTCACACGTGTATCATGGACTGAAGATATACTTTTTTGTTTATTCAAGACATATATTGTATATCAATACTCACTCGAATGACAATGTATGCGTACGGACTACAAGAAATGTTTCTGTGGCCTAGCCCTTCATCTAGGTTAGTTTCTATATGCAGATGCAGGAAAGCGATACACAGTTGAACTTGATAATGTTTTTTATAGATTTACAGTGAAGCTCTTCAACCTACAGGCAAACACACCACTACCAGTGGACCAGCCTCCTGCTGTAGTGACTTGCACAAAGTTGTGTGGCTCCGAAACGGAGATGGGCACCGCCTTATGCATCGTCTGGTGCGGTAAGGACTTTAACTTTTAGATTTGAGTATTGCCAACAGCTGGTTGGGATAATCGAATGAAGTGGTTCGTATGCCAACAGTTGCAGGCCTGATTGACATAATTACAGAGCTATCTCAACGTCAATGTCAACTTACATTCACCACGAAGCCTGTGTACGTGTAGAGAATCGAAAATCGACAACAAGCAATGTATTTCTCAACCTTCCACGCCTCAAAACACCCATGTGCATGATGAAAGGGAACTATATGCTTCCCTCAGAGTTTTAGCCGGCAATGTGATGAAAACCTAAGGATCCATTCCTACAAAAAACAACTAAAAAACTTTTTTGTCCGTAGTACACTAATTCTTCACAGAACAGAAGAGGTAACCGCGGTTGTTTCGCTACATTTTCAGTTCGCTACAGTCGTTTCGCTACATGGTACAAGTTGTTTCGCTTCAATGTACAAGTTGTTTCGCTACATGGCAGAGGTCGTTTCGCTAAATTTGAATGTTATTCTCTAGATAGTCGGGCCTAGAAGACAGAAGAAGAACTTTATTGCACAGGAATTCTACACGGTACAATGTATGGCAACAACTATAAAACATTACGAGATCGAGGTATGAAATAAAACTTAACATTCTAATTACGAAAACAATAAGGGCTAGCATACGTCTTTGAGATATAGTGTTACAATCGAGTGGGGCTAATCATGGGTTCAGACAGGTCTTCTATCGTAAGCCAAGTCTACCAGCAAAGCTGCATCGTGTTACGGTAATCAGAGGAAGAAAATTCTGAGCACATTGCTGTCAGCCTCAGTATCGCCCCATGAAGCTTTCGGGGACGTAACTGCGGTCTCCTTTCATTACTGTTCGGAATTTGATTTGTTAGGAATTAATGGATTTCCCTCGGTAGATGCCAGGAAGGCTAATTTCCTGGAATAACTTTATGGTACTCTAAATCGGACCTTCGTTGAATACTAAGAACTTCGAGTTGTTAAGTACGTCCGCGCCAGCTGTACATATGAGTAGATACTTATCATGCGTTGTTAGGTCTAAATAAGGTTCCAATAACTATATATCGTGAATTTAAAAGAGGCCTTTGCGGTCATAAACAAAATCTCGATACTCCTATTTGTGGTTCAGCGTTGACTGAATGTGAAAGTAGCCAAGCAAGCAAATATCATTTACGTGAGTGACATGTCTAATAAACCGTTTGGGATAATTTGTCTTTCGACCGTTGGTGACTTGCCATTCTTGCGGGAATAACTCAGAAAGCAATCTTTTGGGCAATCTGCCCCTTCGATTTTTCCAGGAAACTACATTGGTGAGCGAGGCTCATAAATTCTGGGGTTAAAGGCGTGGAGTTGAACTGCAAGGAGTAAAAGTTTACTATCACCAGCGGGGATCACTATTCGAAGATAATGCGTCTAGATCTGATCTTATATAATGGTTCCATAAAGCAGTTTGTCGGTGATACCCAGATCGATAAGAAAGCAAAGGTGAAATTAGAGTTTTCAATGAAACAAGCAACGTTATATTTCCCCCGGCGTGCACAGACATTCTGGCAAAGTTGTGTAAGGTTACCACCGGTTACTTAGGACATTGACCAATTTTCACAGAATGTTAAAAGTCCCTCGCAAACTATGTGGTGTATAGTAGTGTTGCGTACCTGTACTGTGTACTGGTACTGTACCGTAAAACTTGATTCGGTACAGGTCCAAAATACCGGATAATGAAGTACCAGTACTGTACCGATATGAATTTACACCAAATATGTGTTTATTTCGTGACTGATCTCCTGACCTCATTTAACACCAAACGTGACCAAAGTGATACATTGGAACAGCATAACTAATATGCAACAGATCATTCAGGCAGGCCGGGTGGGAGTTTTGATAGCAAGGCCAAGGGAGTTTGGGGGTATAGAGCGGTGACCATTTCCGTTTCTATAGCCCTTGGGTCATACAGTTGTGCAAGCTCTACAGCAGGGAGCTAGTCTACTTGTAGTGGTGTGTGTTCGGCTATCTCTTTTACAGAGCAGAGTGCTAAGCAGAGAATGCAGTACCATCTTAAGATTATTGGTATGACTCGGCTGGGGATATACTCGGATACTGCAGCGGTCACTGAAGTCGAAGTTACCATTTCAAGTATTCTTTACAAGTACGTAAAAAGAGTGGGAAGGCTTCTTGTGGTTTTGCAGCGTGAAACCTTGTGTAGACTTTGCTATTCGATTCTATGTAGAAGAAAACAAGCTGGTCCAAACTGGATACCCTTCCTCTCCGAGTAGGCTCGAGTTCCCAGGAGCCGCTTCACCATAGATTCAAACTGACACATTTGCGGTATTATACCTGCATGAATCTTAGAATACACGAGAGGCAAACCCATGCCTTTTAGGGGATTCGAACCTTTTACGCTTGTCATTCCAACCTGATACCCAAAGCCAACCTCGGAGAGCACTTACAAGAATATAAACATAAGCTTTGCATCTACAGGAGCTAAGTCCTAAAGAACGCCAAAGAAGAAGATACGCCACAAACACGTCTTCGTACAATCCTCAGACTTTATCGTGGAATAAATGCAGCTCAAGAGCAAATGCCAGAAGACTTACAGAACTGACGCGTGCTACCTCTTTGCTCTTTGCCAAGAGACAGAGGATTTTCGCTTTCCAGTTATTTACTACATAATGGATGCGCGTCTTTTTAAAATTCATTGAGCTTCATAAAGCTGTGAAACATGCTGGGTAACCTCGGAATTGAAACCAAAGGTGGTAAAACGATCAGTAGCTCGACTAACAATGAATGAAGAGAAAACTGTAATGTCATAGTTATCAATCTCAGCAAATTAATAAGTATTTGATTGATGTAACATTTAAGGTTCCCCAAGCGTTTGGTTTTATCAATACATAAAATATATGCTTCCCCAACTTTGTTATTAACAATTACATATATTACTACTTATATTGGCAGCCATAGGAAAGAATGATGTCATGTCACAAAACTCAGCATAAATATCATGAAATAAGAGGCTGTTACGAAGTCATAAAAGATTTCTACTACAAGTTTTTGGCACAAAAATTGGACGGAGAACGCTCAGCCTTTATTACAGTCATGTCACGTATTCCTTGAATCTGATAACGTTCCTACCTCGTAGCTTCTGTACTCAACATACTGTCGAAAAACGGCGTTCCACAGAAATCTGTCCTGATAGAAGGTTTTGAGCCATATACCAGGCTTTTAACGGACTTACCCTTCTTTGTATCGAAATCTGACTGTCGTCCAAACGTCATGTTCGTAACTCAAACGCCAGCAGGCTGACTGGGACATGTCGAGTAGAGACAGGCATTAGTGCCGAGAGTTAAGTCTGTTAGCTCCGACCTTGTCCTGTCTTTCTTCTTCTCACTTTTGTAGGATAAGCAGGCGATACCTTAATCCTATCAATGCACTCGCTGACTTGCAATTGTATCGAAATCTGACTGTCGTCCAAACGTCAGGTACGTAACTCAAACGCCAGCAGGCTGACTGGAACATGTCGAGTAGAGACAGGCATTAGTGCGAGAGTTAAGTCTGTTAGCTCCGACCTTGTCCTGTCTTTCTTCTTCTCACTTTTGTGGGATAAGCAGGCGATACCTTAATCCTATCAATGCACTCGGTGACTTGCAATTGAAAAGGCATTTGAACTTTCCTTTGAACTCGACATGGGGTCACTAAAAGCGCATAGAGATGCTATTAAAGACAGGTGCATCAGACTTAACGTTGTAATGCACAACGACGGCATCATTCGTCATGGCGGCTTTTCCTCCTAATGATATAATGGTTTTAATTCGTGCAGAGCCTGAATATGAATTGGATAATGCGGATATAACTCAAAATAATCTCCGTGGACAATGTTCGATTATACGACACAATGGGACTATAAAGCAGCGCCCCAAATGATCCTTGAACCGCAGCCTTTTCAAGGCCTTTTTACAAAGAGCTTGAAATGTGGTCACCTGCATGCCGAACTGAGATAAGCCAAAATGAGATTTAAGGAGTTCGTGCCATTGACTCTGACCGTAAGCATTACGTAACTGCTCCTGGAGTTCTGTGTTGAGAGTACAGATATGAGAGTTAATTTTTTCCGGCGTCGTCTTCTCAGCGTCCGTGTGTCCATGTATAAATGGTTTGGTGTTATAGTACAATGCACAGCATGTTGCAAGCCAGACTTTTAGGAGACTTATGGAGATTGGAACTCTGAAGAAAAATTCTGGTCACGCTCTTTTTTAGATCGTGAGATAGGAGGTCTAGAGATGCTCCGATTATTTTTAACGAAAAGTTATTGCATGTTTTGGCCAGGAGAGCCAAAACTTGCGATGTGCGGGCCTTAACTTTACTTTTCCTTTCAACATAGATGCACTTTCATTGTCTAATGTCCCTCCATCAGAGAGCCTCAGCACCAGTTACCAGAGCGAGCATCTTTCTAGAACATCTTCACAACTCATCGAGCTTTCACGCTCTCACCTGGAATTCGTCGCGTCATAAATACCCTTCTTTTACATTTTTACAGATAAATCTACGGCTTAATGTCGTGCTTACTGGAAGAATGTGGTGGCAAAAGACGAGACAAAATTTGCGAACAGACCGCCCAAAATGTACTTTTCCTTTCCGTTTCTTTCAAGATAAGATGCATTTTCATTGTCTAGTACCTGACCTGAGGAGGTCATACAGCCTCAGCATCAGTCACCGGAGCGAGCATCTTTCTAGAGCATCTGTACAAATCAGCGGGCTTTCACACTCATGATTTCAGTTGGTTCGTCTTAAACTACAAATAAATCTACGACTATCATGCCGCGCTCAGTGGAAAAATGCGGTGGCTAATGGCTTCAGCACCATTAGGGTGATCATTGAGAGGGTTTGACAAGGACCTGTGACAAGAAAATGGGTACCGCGCGCAACTGTTTACATGAAGATACTACAACTCATTACAAAGTATCCCGCATTGTCATGGATCACAAGCCTCAGAGCCAATTTTGGATGCCATACATGTATCAAATACGCCCGTTTTCAGATTGCAGCGTCCCCCCTACACAGTCAATATCACGAGTCGTTGGCAATCGACCTGGATAATTGAGCGAAGAAAGTGGACTATCTGGAAATCATGCCATCCACCATCCCACTCCCTTTACTTCCTTTGAACTAGAGAAAACGAATACTGTCATCTATCATATCAGGAAATTTAAATCTCCTTCAAGTAGATTGTTTATATAAGGCTTTGTTCATCTGGTAATACGTGAATATACATGTACATGTAAGTGCTAGTAGGTTATTGCCATTTCGTTTGATATGACGGTGAGTTCTTTTCCCCCATGTGGTCTGAATGGGCCGAAATGCACTTGTCTAATCATGCGGACCCACTACGGTATCTCATGGAGATATAAAAGTTACCTGCCAACGGAAGAGGCACCTATAGGCGCACCCTCCTGGCCTTGTCAAGTTGCTATAAGGCCACGATGGCAGCTCGCCGTATGGAGTTCTCTCACTCAACGTGTGTCCAGAGACCATTTTTCTTAACGCCACGTCAGCATAGTTCCAAACTTAAAAGTTCATCTACCTTCCTAGCACACCCCATTAGAATGAATTATAAAGTACTGTAAATTTTAAATTTTCGCGGTGGTTCAGTGTTCGTGGTCTTCGCGGTGAACTCTTCACGGTGAGCGTAAAACCACAGCAAACACGCTTATTCTGTCTTCTGTCCGCCTACCTTATTGTTTTAACCGCGAACTAAAAACCAAAGCGAAAGCTCCAAACTAATTTTCTCCCTACTTGGAAATAGATTTTATTGTTTGCTTGCGGCATTCAGATATAAAATTCAAAATATTCTGAATCAAGGTTGAACAATCATTGAACTTACCCAAATTTTCGACTGATCAGCTCCAGTCTTTGTCAAGGAATGAGCATTGAAAATAATTTACTAAATTACTTTACTTAATATCTCAGGACTGATTACATTCTCCAAGTGATCCACGGCACTGATTGTGTTATGGAGAGATAGGGACGTCTGTTAATTAAAAGCAATGTATAATTGCATTCACGCTTTACACTCGGAAATTTTCTCCCGAAATACATGTTTTACGTTTGCATGTGGTGTACAGATATAGCATTACAAATAATAAAGATAAATGTCATATCTGACGATTACATTCTGTCTCCAAGTGATAAGTGGTACTGAATAAATTATGTTATGGAAAGATAACCACATCTGGTACATAAGGGCAATGTGTAATTCCATTCACGCTTTGTATACGCGACTTGACTTTGTGTGTTATTATTGGCAGGCACTGAAAAGTCTAACTAAGCTAGAAGATTAGGACCAGGGTCAAGTCATCTGTAGATAGGCCGGAGGGGCTAAAGCAGATTGACTTATAGGTTTCCTTGAAGAAGAAAGGCCTTAACTTTATATTCTTTAAGATCCTCCTCCAGTGTCCAGACACCCCTTAAGGGATACTTGAGGATTCGCTGTAAGCCTGCTTGCAGACAAGATGGATATCTATGACGTTTGAGTTGGATTACCTGAGAAAGTTTCTTCTATTGTCTGTCGACTGCATACCAATTTTCATGTATGCCAAGGGTTGATTTTACATAGTACAAACTAAGAAGGACGAGAATTGCGGTAAGCAGCGATTACAAAGACACTATTCTGTGTTTTGAAGAATGAAAAATCTAATCGAACTTCATAAAAACGAGCAACAAATTTCATTACAATTACCATTGGTTGATTACCGTCCTTGAACAGAATCTTATCATGCATATTCGCGTCCCTATTGCATGCTAATCGAATTTGTTACACATTGGTGTTTCGGTGTTCTTTAGTATTTGGTTTAAAGGAAGAACAAAGATTGAAACAAAAAAGAAAAGACACCCGAGTGTGCAGTGAATATTTAAAAAACTCAACAGTGATCAACTTTATGGAAGTAACAATGTGTAACAAATTTGATTACCATACATTATCGACATGAGAGTTTATGATAACGTATTTGGACTGAAAGTTATCATGCGTACTTGCGTTGTTAATGTATGCTAATCAAATTTGTTACACACTGGTATTTCCATGTAGTACATTAGTATTGAATTTCCATTCTCCAATGCACACACGGATGACAATGCCAATTTAGGTCATTTTCGTACTTCCTTGTTTCTAAAATCAAAACAAGATCGGCGCTTTGTCTAAAAAGAATGTAGTTAGAAGCTTCAGAAATAACACAATTCATGATTAAAGTAATGTAATTTAATGTAATGTAATGTAATGTAAAAACAAGATAAAGACCTCTGCGTGCAATCTGAAGTAGGATAGTTGACTTGTCGGCTAATCAAATCGGGAAATGCACAGTCACGTCCTGCGGCATCCTCGCGCCAGGTTAGCCCTCATCTTTCTTCTCTTGTCATTCTACAACTCGTCTTGCGCGCCGCAACTTCCAACCGGAGGATAAACTGTTTTCAGGTCATCATACCTGCAGGGTTGGCTTATCATGTGGTTACAGGCGACGTTGTTAGACATCAGAGCCTTGATACAGATAGGATACAAAAACAGATAAAGATATAGAATATAGTAGAATGCTATAGAATAGATGGAACGGAATGGCATTTCATGGCATGGAATGGAATAGAATAGAATACTATCAGGTAGAATAGAATAGCACAGATCACGATCGATGGGCCCTTTCCCACGAACCACGCATCATGATATAGATGAATCTGACTGCACTAAGATTCGGTATAATGTGTATAAATTTAAAAAAAGTATGCGTACGAAACATTTATGTGAGGCTGAAGTGAGACCTTTGAAAAACACTTTCAGGTTATATATATTGAAAGCCACGTAACCAAAAGCGCATACTCATTTCTGCCTGGATAGATATACATTCTTATGTTTGCTTAAGAGATGCGCATCACGTCACGAAACCGCCAGAAGTCACCGCAGCCCGCAAACCAAACAAATTAGCGTGCCCTTGTGGCATTGGTGATGACGTCAGCGGTTGTCATGGTTACGGAGATTACCTCGGATCTTTTTAGCCAAGCTTGGCGAGCATCGTCCTGCAACACAGAAGTTCCCCTGCATGCGTCTCAAGTCACATGGTAAAAACTATTTCCTCTTTAGCTAACGCATCTTACAAGTTACACGGGCTTTGCAGAGCAAATCTCGTGCCAAAAATACATTATAAGAGATATATGATATCAGGTAGAAAAGGGTCACCGAAGCCGTGACATTTGTTATATTTCCTTCCAGTTAGATTGGAGAGTCGCAGCCTTTGGTTCGTGGATCAGTGCAGAACGAAATTGAGAGGGAATTGCCGTGCCAGTGAAGGGCGGTCAGACGGTCAGACTGCGCCCGTCACCAGGCAAGCGCCAGCACCGAGTCTTGCTCCAACTGCTGTTGAAAACAGGTGTTTGAAAGATCGGCCGGCACTTTTGTCTCGGTGAGTACTAGACCCCTTACTTTTCTTGCAGTCATTTTAATGAGATTTAGCAAGACGTGAAATTTGTCGGCACCTATTCGACTTCATGTGATCTTTCTTTTTATTCGATGTGTCCCCAATTATACATTCTATCAATATTGATTTTCTCTACTTAACCCATGACGTATAGATAATTTGCAGGACTAGACTCGTTACTTTTTTTAAGTTGTTCCAATTGATGTTGAAATTAGATATGTATAGGGCTTAATATTTGTCGGCACCTTGTCGCCTTTAGGTCTTCTTCTCTTTTATCAAGTGTGCCCTCAATCATGCATTTTATATAATACGGATTTTCCCTTGTCAAACCTCTGAAGCACAAATAACCTTAAGCATTAGACTCGTTACTTTTCAGGCAATTGTGTTTATTAGATTTAGCAAGCCATAGAATGTATCGGCACCTGACCGACTTTTGCTCTTTGTCCCTTTAATTTGATGTGTCCTTAATTGCACATCCCATTAATATGATGCCCCTAACTTAAGCCATAAAGTTAATATAATTTGCAGGATAGACTCGTTACTTTTTTTAAAGTCGTTCCAATTGATAATATAATAAGGTATGTACATGTATTAGGCTTTGAAATTTGTCGGCGCCTTGTCACCTTCGGATCTTCTTCTCTTTTATGTAGTATGCCCTCAATTATACATTTCATTAGTACGGATTGTCCCTTATCTAACCTCTGGAGTACAAAATAACCCGTATCACTAGACTCGTTACTTTTCTGGCAATTGTTTCCTTTTCGATTTAACAAGCCATAGAATGTGTCGGCACCTGACCTACTTTAGGTCTCTGTCTCTTTAATTTGATGTGTCCTAAATTGTACATTCCATTAATACGATGCCCCTTACTTAAGCCATGAAGTTAAGACAATTTGTAGTTCTAGACTTGTTACTTTTCTTTCAGTTGTTCGGGATTAGATATAAACAAGGCGTAGAATTTCTCGGCACCTGGGTGACTTTAGGTTATCTCCCCTTTTATTTGATGTGTCCTCAGCTATACTATTCATCAGTGTGAATTACCCCTTATTATCCTTCTGGAGTACGACCCTTTTTGGGACGTCATCTAAGATGAAATATTACCGGAGGTTAGACGCCAAATCTTACCGTGATTGTAGAATGAGTCAGTCTTGAATTAATTGCGAGTAAAAATTGGTATCACCTGGGTCCCGCTCCAGCGAAACTAGAAGCTCATTTCAATCAGGTTTCTTCACTCTCGCTGGTGGAAGAACTGGGAGAGAGACGACTGCACAGGTAGGTCCGGTCTGTCATGTTAGTTATAACGTTAGCTTTCAGAAAAGTTAGAAAGGGCCTCACATTTTTAGTTTTAATAAACGAGAGATGATGCTGGATCATGGACAGTTTGGTGTCCTTTTAGTTTTTCATTCTGGTTTTATTTCTCTCGGACCAATATTTGGAAATATCAAGAATGTCTTTGAGATCTTACCTTCAGCTGTTTTATTACAGATAAATAGCCTATATTTTATACAGTATGTCTTCTATCCGTATATACTACGTTTAAAACACATCCGTGAGGCTGTTTGCCAATATCGACCTCAGCAAGTTAGCTACGTTCTTGTACGGGTCACTTGCCAATGTATGAATTTCATGTGTTATAAGCCGGTCATAAACGTACATCGCGACCCTGATTTTACTGTTCGACAACCATGTCCAAAAATGTATCCCCAATTTCTAAAGTGCCACAAATATGTCAGCTTAGTAGTGTTTCGCCATCAATCATAAGAATGCACTGTAGTGGCCTGTACAGAGCGTGCTTTATTCTACAACCCCTTGCCCATAAGGTTACAAAAGCCGTACATTTCCAGGCTTACTATGAAATTTTAAAGACTTTCTCGAACATCTGCGCCCTAAATGTGAATGTCAGTTGAAAACTAAGCTGTAATAATTATTAATAACGATTTAACTGAGCTGTAATAATAGATATAGCTGTAATAATTACAAATAGCCACTGAAACAATAATGTATAGATTTAATGCTAACTAATCTAAAGCCATGGATATGCATCAGTCCGCCAGTGAGTTTCTCTGCTCCAATTCGGGACGATATAATGAAAGTGACCCGCCTTCAAACCCGAACTAACTATGAACAGGTAAGCTCGAGCGCCCCTCCCTTGGGACTAGACCTACTGTTCCCCGTGCCTTCACACTCCCTTGCCTCCAATAGTCTTCATTCTTTTAATAGGCTCGTCTCCTGTACTGAATAGGTAATCAATGAACCGGTGCGCTTTACGCTAGATTCTTGCTATGCGATATCAATGGAATTTTTTCATTCAAACACATTCTACTCGGTGTGATTCTAGTCTGTATCTGTATCTGTTTAGCCGGTGAAGCCCCCCTTTGGCGTAACACACTAGCTTCGCAGGTACGCGGCGCGTAAGCAGCTGGTTATATTTCACTGAACGGTCTGTCACACCTAACTAAGATTGAAGTACTCGTTCTTGTTCTCAATACAGAATTGACATTTGGTGAGAGGTATTCTCCTTACATATTATTACCATTCTTTGAAATGCTGCACGTATCCTTGCCCCAGGAGTTATAAGCCTTGATATACCATGGCTATGGTATATCATCTAAAAACCCAACGCTGGTTTTCATTATCTACTTATTATGCCTTTTCACCAAAACGATATCAGGTTGCGATGCAGCCGACCGATGCTGCTGTTGATGAATATATATAAAAAAGAGCCTTTATTCTGGAGATGTATCTGATACGCTTTTGAAACCGCAACAGCGTAAGCTTAATGCAAAGAAGCAAAGTTGGACGATTCGGGCTGCAGCTTGAGATCAATAACATCATTGAACCATTCCGGCCATTACAGTCAAAGCGGCTGTTGCTTTGATGTAAGGGCCACTTATTTAATGGATCATTGTCAGCGAAGCCATGCTCTTAAATACATTATTTCTAGAGCTAGCCACGTTACTGTGATGTTAGTCTTCGTAAGCTTACAATTAACATTTTCATCTCTTTTGGTATGTTGATTCTGTAAGATTCTGATGGTTTGAATAATCAGTAATCAAGATAAATCTTATGCCCTTTTTCAAAACTTGTAGATGTTGGTCTGACTATATCTCTCTTTTGGTGTAGAAAACTTTAGGTCAAAGACCCCTCGTCTTAGGTTTGTTATTCAGTGTTGCAGAAGGTCCTATAAGATTCTGATTGTTTGAATAATCATTAATCAAGATTATTCTTGTGCCCTTTTTCAAAAGTTCCAGATATTGGTCGAACTATATCTCTCTTTTGGTGTAGAAAATTTTAGGTCAAAGACCCCTCGTCTTAAGTTTGATATTCGGTGTTGCAGAAGGTCCTATAGTCTTACTGGCTCCATAGATTTACAGAAGGCTTCCTCTTCAAAGGTTTCGCAGTGTGATCAAAGAAAGGTGTTACCTCATTCGGCGCCGGATTACTGTCTTAGACACCCGTGTTGACGTGATAGATAACCAGCTTTGGATGCCCTCTTGGTACAGAATAATTTACAGGCTTTATACTTAGCGTGCATCAAAGGAGTGCGATATGTTCAGCCGGCGGTGGTCCATCGTCTGGCAGGATGAAGTTGTAACACCTGTCAGATCACAGACATATTTCACAGTCTGAGGGTTCGTGTAAAGGTAATATTAATGGCTGAGTATGCCCTCGGGTATTATGTGCTCAATTGGGTAGTCAGCGGCCCGTTTGTAACTTTTGTATGAAACCATAGGTGAGACGCACTCTCCAGGCAGAGGAATGGGCCCGTCTGTTTTTTTGACGTGTTTTTAGGCGGTTTTGTCGGGCTTTCTATTTTGCCCCGTTTTTCATCTTCTTTTCAAAATTGGAAGTCCAACAAAAACGCCTAAAACACCTCAAAAACTAGCTGGACCCATTTCTCTGCTTGGAGAGTAGGTGAGATTATCCCTGCAACATCTGAAACACATTTAGCTTATACGACATCCGTCGAATGCTTTTACATTGTGACCCTTGTCCCATGAGAGTGTCTGGTACCAGGCAGCGCAATTCTGCTCATTGACCTGCATTAAAAGATGCTTATGTTTCACACCCTGTGGAGAGATATGTTGTCGTGGAACGACACCTTCCGGATTACTGTCTTAGACACCCGTGTTGACGTGATAGATAACCAGGTTTGGACGACCTCTTGGACGGACTCATTTATAGTCTTAGCTTCACGGAATCCTTTATAGTCTTCATACTTCACACACATCAAAGAGATACAGTATGCTTAACAAGAGGTGGTTCGTCATCTGGCATGAACACCTGTCAGATCAGAGACATATCTTAAGGCGTTAAGGCAACGTTACTGGCAGAAGAAGTCCTCGGGCATCATGTGCTCTATTTGGTAGTCAGCAGTCGGTATGTATCCTATGTGTGAAACCATAGGTGCGATGATCTCCGCAACATCTGAGCACGCATTATTAGCTTACGACATCCATTAATATGCTTTTAATATTGTGACCCTTTTCCCATGAGAGTGTCTGGTTGACACTACGTAGTCGCAGGCAGCGCAATGCTGCTCATTGAGCTACATTCAAAGATGCTTAGCTATTAGGCTTCATGCCCTGTGGATATATATGTTGCCTACCAGGCTAGCTATAGGTGTCACGTTGACGAAAGAATGCCTGGCCAAACAACTGCCAGTGAATGTGGTGGATGACTAGTGTCAGGGGCAACTTCAGCCTTCCATTAACGCTGCTGCTTCTTGTACGCTAATGCTAATCTCCTAAAGATGTTATTTTCATAATTTCTTTTATCAATCAACAAAATGATATAATGCACTCTAACAAGGAGTTGATTTCAAACATCACCTCAATAAGAATTACAGCTGTCAAAGACAAAAACAATCCTGCAGATATTTGTCTTAGGCAGCAAGTTATGCTATTCTTTTGGTGCTTCTTAAAGTGTTATTCTGACGCTTGGTGGTACATGTTTCGGCACATCCTCCTTATGCCCGAAGACAGTGGGGTGCAACAAATACAAGGCCAGGAAAGGAACAAATTGCACAAACCTACTATGTGTCCTGAGAACAGACCTCAAAAACAAAGTAATGGGAAACTTGAAAACTGCAAAGAAACTCAAAGAGCTACGGCAGCTTGCAGCAAAAAAGACACAGTGAAAAGAAATGAAGAAAGACTGAATGCAGCCAGAGGTTGTTTCCACAACTACCTGAGCTGCAGAACACAGTGGATCATCATTTGACGCTTGAGATTTTCGTCTTGGGTTGTTCATTTCTTGCTCCTTACATCGTCTGTACATACTGCTAGAGTTGGGAAAGATCGATGGGTTCAGTCTTCTTTCCGTTGCTGAAGATAATATTTTTAAGATCTTTGTCTTGATGCCCGTTTTCTGCCCCTTAGATTACCCTTGCGTACGTGCTCATTGTCAAACCTGAGAAAATGACAAGAACCGTTGGGTCTAGTTTAAATCTTCTTTCCTATATCAAAGGTGATCTTCTTAAAATCCGTGTCTCGGGTTGGTCGTTTTGTGTTCGCTAAATCACCTTTGCCCATGGACGTGTGTGCCCATTGCCATGCCACACTTGAGAAAGACCGCCTGGTTAAAATATTCTTTCAAAGATTGATCTTCTTAAGATCCTTGTCTTGATTATAAGTTGCTCGTTTTGTGTTCCTTGAATCACATTTCCCAGTGTGCGTGTCTTTCTATTGCCACACTTGAGAAAGGCCTATTTATGTCCTTTTCGTCAATCTCCCTAAATCACCGCAAGTGCCAACGTGTGTATTTGTATCATATTGCTACAGTTGACGAAGACCACTGGGTGTACTTTAAATCTTCTTCCTGAGATTGAGCTTGCAACAGGCGCGCCTTTCTAACGATCCATCAAGGAGTAACAGTGGACATTCAATAATGACGGTCTCTGCTGGGACTAATCTTCCCTCGTTACACAGTACCAGCATGATGAATGAGACTATCAAAGTCAGACGGCTTCCTTCCGAGATCCTCAAACAGTTTCTTCTTCTTTTCATCAGGATCCTAAGGGTGCTTTTTAAAACGTCTCGGACTTCAAGAGCCGAAACTAATGAGGAAACCAACCTATGAAACACGCATGCAAAGTGACAGTGACGTGGTCGTTTTCCAAAATGCTCTTGAGATTCTACCCGCACTACTAAGACGTCATACGTTAATCAAAAGAATCACATTCTGATGTGACGATAAGGGGAATGACTACAGTAAGACAAAAAAGCATGTTCCTTTTACCCTGAAGTAATGATGCATGAAATACTGTGGTATTATGCTTCAGTGCTTTATTAATCATACGTTATGCAAAAGTATTTTTCTACATGGAAACTCCAGGGAGAATCCCAGCATTGACAGGCCCCTAGACCTTATATAGAAAATATGTAAGAAAAAGGCTGTCAAAAGTCACTTACTTGAAGTTTATATCATGAAAAACTCACATTCGCAGCGTAGTCTGACCTTTAAAGTTTCTATCTACTGATTTTCAGTCGATTCCCACCGGCGCAAAGCGGTGAAATCGCATCCTAACAAGCCAAGATGACCTTTGACCTCCCTACACAAGAAATGCAAACTGCACCTATTTCAAAGTGTACCGGACGCTCCAAACATGGATAAAACCCTGTTTTTCTAACTAAACGAAATAGCCATAACCCTTACCTGTCAATTCCAGCTAAAAAACGCCAACATTTCCAATAGAAAGGCCTCCTGCAGTTACTTTCAACAAGGCTATACAAGGCCATCTGACATAAAAATGGCCCCTTTGCGCTTGCCTGTAATCGTGACCTTTGGCCTTCAATCTTCATTTCCCCTCTTCCCTAAACCATAATGACAATTAAGTCTAAAGCTATTTTCAAACACAATTTTCCCACTTGTAAAGTGGGAGCCTGGGTCATAATGACAAGGGCAGAAAGAGAGACAAATCTGAAAGTGCTTGCATGCAGACGTTTCCCATCATGTGTACGTATCTGGTGGTATCTGTATCTGTATCTATATGGCCGGTACAACTGCCATTAGGCGTAACACACCAGCTTCGCAGGCACGCGGCGCGGAGGCAGCTGGTGACGCCAGCAGTAAGATGGATAATGGATGTAGATCAAGTTTAACATTCATTTCTAAAAACGCATCGAGAGGCTGTGGGATGATAACTCTTTCCATGCAGATGTTTTAAGACTTCATAGGAAATTCATTCGTCCCCTCATTCCATCTCCCTGGAGCTTAATGACATTAAATGACGGAAAGAGGAGACTTAATTCAGTGACTAAACATGGATGAATTTGCCCAGAACATGTTTCAAAATTTGATTTCGATCAGACAAAATTTTGTTACAAACCTAGGGTTGGCAACCTAGACATTATACTTCTGCTTTAACTGTAATGTCCAACACACGTGAATTTGAATTTTATGATATAATCGTGCATATGGGATTGAATAACTGGCGTATCTGATGCATCAAAGATAGTCAAGTGTAGTTCTCGTGTCCTTTAATGAGATACTTGGTCCCGTTACTTCTAGTTCACTTAGTGTTGACTCTCATTTTTCCTGATACAAGACTTGACACCTAGGGCAGCTCCATTCAATCGCAGGGTCACTATGTCAATAAATGTCGGCTCTGATCACACATACTGCATGCCTATCGCTATTTATTTCAAATAATGTTTGATGTACGCGCCCAGATATTCACTCTAAAACTTGAAATAACGTGCCTCAATAGACAAGTAACCAGCCATGGAGAGCATTCGTCAATCAACCAAAACTTATTGCGTGGGAGCAAATTGGTAGTCACCGATCATAGTGGCGACACGCAGTCCGACGAGACGCAACAGTCTAGTCTCCAAGCAGACCCAACGGTTGCAAAGACCGTATCCAACTGGCAGAAATAATTTTTTTGCAATCCTGTGCCTGGCAACTTCTCTGGCTGACTGGAGCTTCTCTGGCTAGCTTGTACGATTTTGGAACCGTAGAGATCTGCTTGGAGATTAGCAACAGTCTATGTGTGGTTGTGTGGCGTACCTGCAGGGTGTTCGGCCCAGAACCAAGCGGTCCCGGATGGTACACTTCCCGCCAAAAGACTGACGAAAGATGCTGTCTGAAACGTCTGACTGTTCCCAAATTGTATCCAGTTGCTTGGGTGACTGTTTTTTGACGGATGTCTTATTATCAAGGTATAACTTCTTATAGTTTGAAAACTATCCATTACCCAGTTCAAAGATCACACACATGAACTACTGCATAGCTGGGTTTGCTTTAAGGAACCCTCTGGAACAAAGATAATGTAAATATTGTAATTTGAATAGAATAGAGGACGAATGCCATTTTGCAACAGAATGTAGGTTGTATAACAAAGAGAGAAATGAACTGTATAGTCTTGTACAAAACCTACTTCATGCATGCACTCAAGTACTGTAGAAAAGTTCATTTTCCTACTGAAACTAGTCAGACAAACCTTCAATCGAGAGACATATCTGTTTCTTTATCTCTACAATAACTGACAAGCGATCGAGGAGAAGTTGAATTTATCTTATGATAATTAGTTTTATTTTGTATCTGTTAACCGCATCTGTTCACCATGTTTTGCTTTGTTGTGACAAGCTGTACTTAGCCCAGTTCGGCAAAAATATGCAATAACGGTCTTCATTAAACTTAATCAATCACAAATCCGTGCCTAGATTGACGGACGAGTACCACATTGCGGGACATACCGCCTCCGGTACTCTTCGGGGTTTTTTATTTCCGCCCATTACCTGAAGAAACATTACCTCTGCATCCCCCGTGCATCGTTTCACGCTTCATGATGAATTCACCACGTGTGTTTTCTTGACCTCTGTGGCACAGAGCATTATCTACCTCATTTGAGCTGCCTCACCAACGGAATAAATGCATGGAATGACTTATACTGTACTTTGGAATTTCACGGAACCATAAAAGAGTGTTGCAGCCCTTTTTCTGTCAATCTTAAAAACGAAAATGCACGAAAAAGTACCCAGGTTCAGTGACTCAATATATTTTTCTTTGGAAAATTCAAGATAACAAGATGTATTTATCGAATTGCACCAGTTGCTGCACTGCCAACGGCAAATGATAAGTCTATAGCTATATTCGTTCAGTCACTGTCGGTTATCTGGGATGTGTATTGTGCAATGTGTATTGCAAAGAATGCTGGGAAGTATATCAGTCCTCCTCTGACTACGCACGGTAACTAAAGCGTCACATGGTGTCAGTAAAAATTACTATCAGACGATTTGAAGAAAAAAAAACACACAACGTTAATGGGTTCTAAGAATACTACACCTTCGAGTATAAGTGTCATTAACACCAGTGTTGAGAAATATCCGGATGACGGTCTCCGTTGAGAATACCTCTTAGTGGATTTCACCATTACTATTATACCGAACAGCAATGACAGTGACTGGCATACTATACAGCACAGAGAAAACTAACAGGACATATTCAAGCCACAATCTCAAGACCAAAGCCACAAACGTATGATAATCTATTGGATGAGTACGCGAAAAAATAGTTACTCAAGCAACTGGATAAAATTTTGAAATAGTCAGACGTTTCAGACAGTATCCACTGTCTTTCGTCAGTGACTAACGATAGGACTGAGAACACCAGGTTTTATACCGAAACTCTGAATAGAAATGTTAATTAGGTTAAGACAATTCATGATGTCTTGACGTAGTCTTCAAAAGAAGATTAATTCAAGACAAGTTTTTATGCTAATAGTTCAATTAGCTCCTGTTTAGTACAGTAACTAAATGTTGTTCGTCCAGGGGTGGGGGGTGGTGGGCAGTGCATTCACCCTTCAACGCGTAGACCCCCTTTCGTGTTGTACATCCTAAATTGTCTTAACCTCATTAATATATCTATTCAGAGTTTTGGTATTGAACCTGCTTTCCCAGTCCTATCGTTAGTCACTGACGAAAGATAGCAGGTGCTGTCTGAAACGTTTATCCAGTTGCTTGAGTAACTATTTTTGGCGTATCTTACTACCTGGATGTCTAACCTTCATCAACGTATTTGATGAGTAGGCTGAACGTGCAATGCTGTACACAGCATGACTAATTGACTTTCATTAACTCAGCTTTACTCTAAGTATCATCGAGATCATTTTCATTACATTCTGGGAGACAACATGTCCTAAAACTCATTTCATGACGTTTGATGGATGGGAATTTAAAGGCACGCTCTTTAGAATCAATCATTTCAATGCAGCGGGGATCCACGGTCTTTTGTATACCCAGGAATAATGATCACTGACGGCCGACTTCGGTAAGCATGATACATTAGTAGTAGATAATACTGTGACGTCCTCAGGCTAAGATAACGGCGTGCGTGGTACTGATTGATCACTTTTAATTTCTCAGTGATTGAAAAGCCGAGGATGTGATGTATGAAAAGTTGAGGCAAAGTTTGGAAACTATCCGCTATCCATTTTAATACCATGCACATTAAATGTTATATATTAGGTAGGTCTGCTTTCAGGACTGTTTGTAAAAAATCCGTGCCCACAATATGCTCCAAATTGCATTTTTATCACCTTTTGTACGGCAGAGTGCTGAAAATAGAGTCAATCTAATGCTCAATGCGTCTCTTGGTTGGTTCCAGGATGAGAATTGTGGCAGTGAGTGAAGAAAGCTTGTCATAAACCATCACCAGAGTCAGAAAACATAGAAGATGGGTTCACATTTCGATTAAAAACACATCAAACTCATGCATACAGACGAAAGGCTCACCAAACTCATACATACAGACAAATGATCTCACTCATACATACATACAGACGAATGTAGGAGCACATCAGACTCATACATACAGACGACAGAGCTCACTAGACTCATACATACAGATGAATAACACGGCCTTCACATTCATGTTCATTCACTTTTATCACGTACCTGATCTATGAGCTGCCTACAAGCTTTTTTTAAAAATCTCTCTAATGCAAAAACGCTACCTTCAGGCATCTATGACATGAATGGAGAATAATGACATGGAAACTACGCAATGACAGTAAAATTGACTCACAGCTACCCACCACTCAAAAGCTAACAACCATAGCACTTCTAGAGGGTGAGATCTGAAACATTGAAGTCCCTTTGCAGTACCGTAGAACGCCACTAGGGGGCCATTTATCGAACACTTGGCCGTCGTCTCCCCAACACCTACTGTCATGAACCTCCATCCACTGCTTCTCGTTTACATACATACAAACAAACAAACATACAAACAAACACACATATATATACACAGTCACTCAAGCACACACGGCACCGAAAACACAACCTTCTGGCTCAGGTAAAAAAAATCCCATGTTCATCTGTGATTCAATAAATTCAAAGCACGCTCAGAAACGAAAGGCTCACAGACCACGCGCAATATTCATCTCATGTGCGAAACGAAATGATTTGTTAGTTTTGCAATGATCCATTGAGTGTGACAGGTTTTGCCATATCGCCCTGTCTACGCCGGCTGGAAATTAAATCGCTCTTGACGTCGATATCACGCATGTTAGACACTACGCCTCAAGTTGCTGCCTGCTTTAAATCGGCGTCATAATTCATGCGAGCGTCGGCCGAATTTGTAGATCGCCCGTAGCTCGCCGAATGTCAAAATCGCCCGAGCGTCGACCGTGCTTTCCAATGAAAATCTCGGGTGGCGCGTCCGTCAAACACTTAAAACTGAAAAATCCCCCATGAGATGGTACCATCTCTTGGACATGGATAAAGTCACAATCGACTAACCTGGTAAAAGACCAATATTTGGATCAACTTCGATTTCTGAAAATCGCCCGAAGCCCGCGTAATCGACAAGACGTTGGCCGTACTTCGGCCGAAAATGCACATCTGAAGCTCTCCAACACGTCGGCCGAGCTGAATTTCTTATTTGTGACGAGGGCTTTACCGAGTAAACGGCGTGAATATACTCCCGTCATGTACACAGTCGTTATGATCAAGATAATGTCCATTTCTTACGCCCTTTTCTTACAATATTACATAGACGGAGTACAATAATAGCAAAGTTTGACATATTGGCGACTTTCGTTTTGATGGTTTGTGGGTTGAGAGGACATTCGGGCCAGGTTCGTTATATGAAAAAGAGTTGACGCGATGTTTTAAACTAACAGTGACATTTTTTTTTCATTGGCATTACTTAAGTACTGAAAAATGGGAAGAATTTCAAGCCTTAAACAGGCCGATGTTTCTTATTATCAGTAGGCCCGTTATTTGTAAGCACATTTGATTCTAGCCATGTTCATTGTATGAGAAAGAGTTGGCGCGATACTTTTCATTGAATTGACAGCAACATTTTATTCGTCTTAATAGGCAAGTACCAAAGAATGAAATGAGATAAATGCATACTCTTGTACAGGCAGACGATTCCTAAGACTAGTTTATGGTGCCTGGGGGGAAGTATCTAATCAAAGACGAGATCATCTTGAGTTTTCTCCTACACATGATGAACCTCTAAGCTCACGACCTAAGTTGTGGCTCACTTAAAACCTTGTGCTCCCATGACTCTCGCAAGCAATCGTTGTGCAGCATCAATAGACGTCTCTTCAAGGAGAGCGAAATTGACTAACGGTTGTTGCCAGCAGGCAAACGTTTGTCCAAGATTGAGGCATAACATACAAACGCTGCCTTTGGAAAGTTTTGCTTTGAGTTTCGTTAAAATGGCTATTTGGGGGGTACCAGCGATGTAGATGTAGATGAAAATAGTCTCTCAACTCGAGGACAAAATTGACCGGCGATTGTTACGTGAGACTTTGTCCTTGATTGGCGACGGACAGACGAGCGCTGTCTGGGGAAAAGTTTGCTTTGAGTTTTATTTTTCAGTTGAAGTCAGTTAAAGTATTTCCCAAACCAGATGGTGGAAAGAGCGGCGACCATCTCCGTTCCAATAGCCCTTGGGCCACACAACTATGTGCAGTCGCTACAGCAAGGGGATAGTCCTCCGGTAGTAATGTGTGTACAACTTTCAGTCTTTCTCAAATTAGTGCTAAAAAGAGAAAGCAGTATGTACCATTTTTAAGTCTTTGGTATGACCCGTCTGGGGATCACACTCACGACCTACCGTGTGCAAGACGAACACTGTACTCACTTGGCCATTGCACCGGTCTTTTGTTGAATGAGGCTTTCAAACTCTGTAAAACCTCCCAAAGTCAACTACATATATATAACCTACTTAAAAGTTGCACACTTTGAGGAGAGGCTGTCTTATACAGCCTTAAGAATAAAAGCGTAGCTAAGCCACAAGAGATATGCTGTGGCATGAGCTAAAATAGGCAATATGGTTCCGTCAGATTAAATCTAAAGGGTTAATCAATGGGGGGGGGGGTTTCACAGGCTGTGTGCTGATATGTCCCTTGCGTACGCCAGGTCAATCTCAGATAGAGTGGAACAACCTCTCCGCCAACATTGTAGACAGGCCCTCACTGGACACCTTCAAGAGCAGGCTTCTGCCATCCCACACGTAGTCCAGACGCTCTGCCTCCTCCGTCCGTTTGCGTAATATTCCTAATGCGTAGGTCTCAATTAGAAAAGGGGGCCCCGACGGGTAGTTGACGGGCTTTTTTTTTGCAATTTCGGGCGCTACCCCTACGTGGCTCCGTGGGGCGCCCTGAGGCTACAGGGCTATTTTTGGGTACGGCCGGGACCCCGAACCATTTCATCTCGGATTTAAAATCAACGCGGGACCCGGTAATAGATAGACGCCGTGAGCTAACCGTACGCTGTCAAGGTATGTGAACTGGGTGACATTTTCCGTTGGTTGGTTGTGTGTTGTGTGTCCCGGCAGTGCACCGGCCGGGACTACACGGGCACCGTCGCAATTGGGCTGTTGACTATGAACCAGAACCAGAACATCAAAGACGCCAGAAGCTCCCAGGGGACATTAATCGTGACACGACATCAATCATTTCCTCCCTGATTACTTCCTCTTGTTGCTCCCTTTCAGAAGTAACAACATTGTGCTAAACGAATTAGCCTATATCGCTTGTATGATTTCCCAGTTGTAGTTACGTTTTGGGATGTCCCAACTGCAGACGGCACGGTTTCGTGTGTGATTTATTGCTCTTGTCAGACCAATCATGTGTAGGTTTGGGTAAGTGTAATTAATTTGATTAAACATGAATGGGACAAATAAATCTGGGACAAAGGGTGTGTGATTCGGAGAGGGTACTCGTGGTCATTAACATTTGCAGGAATTATGTCTCTAGAACTTATTTTTTACTTTTTTTTGGTGGCGACTCATGCAAGTCGTTGATTAATTTTCATCACACCGCCAGAACATAGAACAATACGTTGATGCAAAGAAAGAAGAACAAATTATACAGATATAAAAGCTATGAGCTATGAAATTAACAAAGTTAATTAAAACTGATAAGGCGATGTTCAGAAATTGTTATGAAAGTGTTGCGTATCTTTCAAAATATTTGGAGATTAGGGAAGATTTGAGAATTATTCACCGCTGACAGGAAAGAAGATCCTCTTCAAAGAAACTGAAATAAAGAATCATATGACAGATTATTAGGAATGCACTATAAACAACCTATTCAAATTGCCGGAGAGTCGCTCACTGTTATGTGTAGTTAAGGCAGTGAAAAGCCGCTTAAAGACGGTTACAAACAGCGTGACAAATGCGTGAGTGTTATCAATGTCACACAGATAACCTGTTACCGATGTTCAATGATTCTTATAGTACCTTCATACGTGTTCGTTTGTCAAGGCAGAAATTAAAGATGCATGAGAGACAGAGTGTGCTTGATCTTGTGTGGAACTCAGGGTGCATTAAACGTGGGTGTGAAAACCACTGGCAGTCGATACGGCCATGACTTGGCAGCTAATTGACGAAGCACTCTCCCGTCATGAGGAACCGAGGAGGAGCGTGCCGAATTAGGGCAGGCCTCGTCTAGTTGCGGGAGTTGTACAGAGACACAGTGCGCGTTAAGCCGGCGTCACAATTCATGCGAGCGTCTGCCGAAGTTTTAGATCACCCGAAGCTCGCCGAATTTCAAAATCGCCCGAGCGTCGACCGTATTTTCCAATGAAAATCTCGGGTGACGTCCGTCGAACATTATAACTAAAAAAAAACATCTCTTGGACATGGTCAGAATCGACTAACCTTGTAAAAGGCCAATATTTGGCCAAAGCCCGCGTAATCGACTGGACGTCGGCCGTACTTCGGCCGAAAATGCAAAACACGTCGGCAGAGCTGAATTTCTTATTTGTGACGGAGGCTTTAGGAACCAGGGCCTTTGAAGCCAACAGAGCAGCTAACATTCAGAAGAAGAAGGAGAGGAGGAAACAGCGCTCCAGCCCTGTCTGGTCCTTCCCGTGCAGCATCTGTGGCCGTTCATGTGCGTCAAAGATTGGTCTTGATTCTCACATGAGAACTCACCTTGGCAAATGACTTGCATGCCTACTCATCTGTCGAACTGGCAGGAGAGTCCATGGGCCATTATCATCATCACAACGACACGCAAATCGACAGGCTAGACACAGAAGCACGTCCGTTTGGCCCAGGGGCGGCTCTGCTGGTTTCTGTGTGTGCAGAGACAAAGTCTTAGTTCTTAAATCACAAAACGTGCAAAGTAACACTAATGGGCACTGAGGGCTACGGAGGATAATACGTTAAGCTGTAATAAAAGCCCGTCAAGCCTACAAAGGTCGATGACATGGAAGTTACCTCTGACAAATACTTGTGGTGTTTTACGACTTGCGGAAAGTTATCTTAAACATACTAACAGGTAGTTCAATAGCCTTTTCAAGACCGTAGGGACAGTGGGTTGTTATCCACTGTGTCTTGGGCTCGGTATTGGAAAGCGGAGCCCATCTCTCTCCTTCCACTGCCTTTTACCTCCCCAACCGAAGTCGAATACCCATTTTTACACCTGGATAGAGTCAGGAACATCGTGTAAAGTGCCTTTCCCCATAACACACGGTCTTCCAATCGCGCGTCCGCTATATAATAGCCTTGGCAATGGGTCATTCTGCGCCACATTTCGTTCATATCTAAAACATGATCGATGAAAAGGAAGAGGAAAAATAAAGCTAATAGAAGGAAATACCCGGGGCTGTATTGTACAGTGTTTTCATTTATGTTGCTGATGTGAGTCCAGGTCATACAGACTTGGTGACCTCCGGATACAAGTTATTCAAAACTCGTTGAGAACTTAATCTTGTTTTCAATAAAGCCATTCAAACGTTCTTTGAGGCATCGCCTGTAGAGTGAAGATAAGAACTTTCAATATGTCTCCTGGACGGTTTCCGCAATCGTGTCTACATGTTACCAAATCCGCGCGAAATTGAAGCCGTTTCGTTCCACTAGGCAACCTCAATAGACCAATTTTCGAACACACTTAGCTTACATCTCCTCTAGGGTAGATAGGAGGATAGTTGAGGGTCCAGATTGCCAACTGAGCGCTCGCTGAGAGCCAGATTCTTAGAATGCGTGGAGTCGAATAGCCAAGTGGCTAGGTTAGAGGTCGAGTTCACCGGTTCGATTCAGACATTCTGTCCTTGGAAAAGGCACTTTACACGACTTTCCTGACTTCACCCAAGTGTAATACGGGCACCCAACTTCGGTTGGGGAGGTAAAAGGCGTAGACGGAAGGAGAGAGTTGGGCTCCACCCTATGTCATCCCCTGTGATTATATATATTGTACATATGTAAATACTTTGCGTTTGGGATCGCATCTCATTTATATGTATAAGCAGCAACACCTGTGCAGCATTGCTATATGAACCAGTCAGAATTGCCTTGAAGAAGGTGACAGATGGTCACCGAAACGTCGGTGGAATAAATCTCTTGGTTGTGTAAAAAGAGTCTTTTTATTCAGTGACTTACCAACATGATGAAACTATTCATTGAACCTACTGTCCATTTGGCCTTCACCTTTTTAGTACATCTCATAATTCACATTGTTCAAAATAGCTTTATGCTTCCATTACTTTCTCTAATATTCGCAGACTATGATGAAGATAAAAAGTAGAAGATACCATCATGGTTTTCAGCAATCGGTAGACACGACTTCCGTTTTGTGAAATCACTGCAGCGCATATTGTCGTTATCAAACCACTTATCTGGCATTGGTGATTCAACATATGCAACCTAATTCTTCCAGATAATACTTTAGGCTTGATTTATGAATGAGGATTCCGTGGTAGCATATCACTTCTTGTCTTCACTAGGGATAAGCTGCAGGTTTAGGTGATAACAGTCTGAGCCGTTTCTTGAATCGGAAATGATTCCAATGCAATCATGCATGTTGGTCTAGACAATGCGAGATTTGCGGTCGTCTCTGATTATTCTAGTAACTTTAAAAGTGTCTTTTCTCGTTTGCCAGGTGTAAAGAAGACGTTATCACCTCCATGAAAATGTCTGCCAGTTTGCCTGTGCGCTTGCGCATCCGTTGCAATATCACCTCTTGACGGATTGCAATGATGTTTGGTGTGTTGGAAGGGGTTGTAGATGCAAAGGTCAATGTCAATTTTGGGCCTCCTGGTCGCCGACCTTGGTATTGCAGCAGAGCTTACTTGTATCTTTGGTTCTGGACATGCTATGGTCTTGGTCTAATAATATTTGCCACACTCATAGACCTTAGTTACCCTGGTAATGAGCTAGTTTCGCTCACGAATAAGCCCCGACGGGTGACCTTTGGTTTCTCATTTCACTCCTCTGGGTGCGAGTGATCAGTGAAGAGTGAAATTTGCTTTCTGGAGTTGGCAAACTTACCTATCTGGACCATGAAATGGCAAGCCCTAAGACCCGAAGAAGATAACCATGACGAATTGGATGCGTGAGTTTACGTGTGTTTCCCATTCATTTAACGGACCGTATAGTTTGCTATTGATAGATTGATTAGATGCTATGCTTCACGTCTTCCCTTGTAATGTTGCATTAGTCACTCAATCTGGGTTTGTAAGGCGCACACCTTTATATAACCAGGACTTCTGCCTGATACTTTTTGTTATGTTTATCTTGTTTGATTTACCCTCCTGTAAGTCGAAGAATATTAGCATTGCTTATGCTTGGGTCACATTTCCAATCCGGGGCCTGGCCGGGCAATATTTTGGAACGAAAAGTATGATACAAAAGACAACAAAAACACAAAACGTACCCAAAATTATTTAAGAACATAGCTTGTGCAAATTTATTGACATACACTTTGATTTTTCGTTTCCGTAAACAGCCCGGCCGGGCCCCGATAAGGAAATGTGACCCTAACATTACACAGATTGCTTTGTTATATCAAAATTTCATCTGTGTTGGTAGAGATTATTCGGAAGTAAAGTTGAACTGTGATATGGATTTGTTTTCCTTATATGTTTTCATGTAACATATGTTTTGGATTATGATTACTTGCAATTGTGTCACTTATGTCTCAACAATCCTCTGTAACTAATTTTTCAGTTTTGTCATAAGTTTATTTTCTTTGTTATTCTTATGATTTTACAATGTTGCAGTGTGGGCCCCATTCAAAATCAATTTGCCAAAATTGAATGGGCTACTCAGCCGTCTGAAAATTTAATAAATAAATAAATTTCCAACACAAAAATGTGACTTACTCAAATTTTGGACTGCCCAACTCGTCTTTGTCAAGGAATGAGTGATCCACCGCTTCTGTGACGTCACGTTTTGCATATAGAACACGTGAATTGTTGAGCTGTGGATCATAACTTGCAGAAAGTTTATTTTATTATGGCGCCCGTCTCTGTTAACGTAAGGTTGTAAACATGAGTTGAAAATGTCTATAACTCCAAAACAAAAAGGGACACCCAAACCCAATTACCAAATCCAAAACCTAAATATCACCCAAGGCTATATACAGTTACATATCGGTATCGAACTGAAAGATCAATTTTGCATAATCTCAGATTTAAAGACATGAGGACGCACGTGCACTGTTTTTATTTTATTTTATATATAGTACAATATCAACATGATAAATGGAAAACAGAACACAATCAGTATTAATCCTATCACAGATGTGTCACATTATACATTGAGCACGACTTATTTCCCGAGAGGAACATTATACGGTATGAAATTATTTAATATCCCGGACGTACACGACTGGAAAACCTCTGGACCCTGCCTGTGACCACGTACAGACCTGCATGTGTTCCTAATGAACCGAAAAATTGATGTTTATATAAGATAGATGCGCGCAATACTTCCGCTTGTATTGCCAAGATGAAGGCTTCTTCACTCAACTAGTTACCTCCGTGAAGGAGATCACTGACCTTTGGCAGGGGTACTGATTTTTGTCTGTGTGTGCGTGATCGCATGACTCAAAAACCAAAAAACATCGTGTAATGATCTTACTGTATGTTCGTCTGTATTTGTGGGTCAGCCGTTACCAGCGAAAGCTGCCTAGGCTGACCCAGTGTAATGGCTTGTCTTTCATTGTCAATAAATACAAAATACAATACAAATACAAATCTTTTGATGGATTTGTTTGAATTTTGTTATCTGGCTAGTTATTGAGATCCCAATAAAATACGACGATTTTGGGCACCGTAGCAGTATTTTTAGGTGTGGAAGAATTAAAAATCGACACCCCCATCTTGAAGGTAGTGTGGTACAGTCCATAAAATCAGTTGTCGTTTTGCATAATGTTAGCCTGTGTTATACAAGCTTGAGTCAATTAGTTACTCTCCAAGCAGAGGTTGGACTCCGGCTCGCTACACCACCTTGCACGTCATTCATCAAACTCAGCTTCGTATGAATCATTACACCCAGGAGTCGTTAATAAGACGTTTGTGAATGACCCATGATATTGAGGTCACACCTGCTCCAGTGCGTTTCGTCGTGGTCTCTTTATCATGTCAACATCACTAGCACGACTCTTGTTTTTTTCCCGCTGGACGATTTAACTTATAGCTAAAGCATTCTGAATGGGCGTTTTAATAATCTCTCAGTGTATAACTATTCTTTCATCACTCTTCTAGTGTGTAATCTCTAAGGAGCAGTCTATTCGTGTAGTATTGCTATTAAATGGTAGTTGACGTACTAGGTTTATACTCTTCGATCGTTAAGCCTCCGTCACAAATAAGAAATTCAGCTCGGCCGACGTGTTGGCGAGCTTCAAATGTGCATTTTCGGCCGAAGTAAGGCCGACATCCTGTCGATTACACAGTCTTCTGGCGATTTTTAGAAATAAAAGTTGATCCAAATATTGGCCTTTTACCAGGTTAGTCGATACCGACTTCGTCCATGTCCAAGAGATAGTACCATCTCATGGGGAATTTTTAGTTTTTAGTGTTCGACGGACGTCGCTCGAGATTTTCACTGGAAAATGCGGTCGACGCTCGGGCGATTTTGAAATGTGGCGAGCTTCGGGTGATCTTCAAAGTCGGCCGACGCTTGCATGAATTTTGACACCGGCTTTAAGTTCCAATCGTTCATTCATTCTTCCAGTTTTATTTTGACCTAAATCCTTAAATGTTCTTCTTGAAAGTGCCTATTTTACGAACCAGTAACTGGGGCATACAACTGATTCTTCACTCAAGCCCCCCTCTCACTGGACCCGCGGCACCCTGGCGACCTCGCTGCGACCGAGCGATTGGACAGAGCGCTCAACGAAGTTCACCGATAAAAAAACGAATCTTTTTACGCTTTCTGTGTTTTGTTGTCTTTTTAGTAATACTTTACGTTTTGCATGATTTCCCATTATAAAGTCTAGGGTAACGTAAATCCAATTTAGGCCGCAGCGAGCTCGAGGTCGCCAACTTTTCGCAGGTCCAGTGAAATGGGTGCTTAACAGTGCGTTGGCGCATTCCTATTACCGACATTTGTAGCGCGCATTGATTTTTCACTGTGTAAATCAAAGTCATTATGCCCACCAGAGCAAAGAAAGTAGGGCAATTGGTGATCGTGAAGATGGTCGATATAACCTGAAAACTCTCATTAGGTTAAGCGTAGCTTCCACCAGGCCTTCCGACGGGGGTACGGATCTTAGAATTCGGCAAAAAAAGAAAGAATTAGCCAGGAGAGTCAATCAACGGTAAGGTTAACATCCCCCTCTCCGGTTGGCTGCCCTAGCAAATTTTTCTCCCTGTTAGCCAGCGTAGTCAGTATGTGAAGTTGATGGTGTTCTTTGTAATCCCCTTATACATTAGGGGATGCATCAAAAGAGTTTTGCTAAGGCCACACCAATTTAATTTTTTGCTTCTCGGATTTTTTAAAGAAAAAAAATTCGAGCGACAGGGCGAAAAAAGAAAAGAAAATTTTTGCAAATAGTCTGGGGTGAAGATAAGGGTTTACATAACATAAAGAATAAGAGGATTATTCAAATTTCAGCTTTGTATGTCTCATTTTATGCAATGCACCCCTCTCTTTGATCTAGTACTATAATTTCAGTAACAAAATTACCTTCTGCCATGTAATATATGGATTAATACTGAGAAATAGTTTTAATAAATGAAAAATTCTAACTTATGATCAATATTACCACACTTTTTAGGTATATTCAGGCCTTTATACTCTATTTTGGTGGCTATTGAGTTTTACAACTGAACAAATACAATGTAGTAAAATTGGGAGTTAAAATTTGTGAATGGGAATAGTGAGCCATTTTTTTTTCAAAATGGGAAAAACAGAACAGGCTATTCCAAGAAGCAACAAATTAAATTGGTGTGGCCTAAAATATTTTTCTTTGTTGAGAACAAATACAGGAGACCGTTTTTGTACTTTGATGAACATACTCAACACTGATTGGTAGAAGGTTCTCTATCCAATGGCCTATCATTTTCTGCTACTTTTTCCATTCCTAACCCTAAATTTGTCTTCTAAATGGAGCTTTTATATATAACAAAGGCATCGGTTATATAAAAAGGAATTGTGTTGCAATAAAAAGCTGTTTAACTGTCCAATAGTGAAACATGTCATAGAAAAAAAACTAATACTTGATATTCACTCAGTCAAATGTAAAGATAGTAATAAATAGTGCAACAATTGCTGACCTTGGCAATTGCGTATTATGTGAAGTATTTCTTCGATACAAGTACCTAGTCTTTTTTTCCGTAGGATTGTACATGTACGCAATGATTGGTATCAAAATGCGTGGGAGCAAGAATATTTTAGACTTACCTCAGTCCGTGTCTTTTGTTTTTTACAGGTTCAACATAAGACGTTCAAAATATCCAAGGCTCCGAAGCGCCGCCTATCAAGCTACTTCCATCATGCAACCGTTAGGAACGAGACAACGGTGTGTGTCTGGCATGATAAAACCTTTTTAAACTCACAATAGCTGTACGATAAATATTACTACAAAATTAATCCATGTTTGAATTTGCATAAAGAGATTTGAACGTGGAAAGGGAAGAAACATGGAAGGCTGCGACTACGATTCTTCGGCCGAGAGGGACAACAATACAGATGACACGTTTGATTATTTCCTCGAGAACCTGTCAAATCAGACAAACACTAGTACAAACTGTACAATGCCGGCTTGTGAAAAACTCGTCCTACATAACCTGATGCCCTACTACGTTGTCTTCAGCCTGTTAACTCTGGCGGGTATTGTGGGGAACGCGCTGATCATCATAGTGCTTCGGAAACACGTGCGAGCCCGAACGACTGCGGAAATCTACGTTCTGAACATGGCAATAACAGACATGCTGATGCTGTCAATGGTGCCGGTACTGGTAACCCGCAATGTAATGAGTTACAGATGGATCTTTGGCGACTTTCTGTGCCGTGTGTACTATCTCATAGCCGGATTGAACATGTTTAACACTGTGTTCATCCTTATGGCTATGAGCGTGGATAGGTACTTTTGCGTCTCGCGACCTCTGCGCTCGTTGGACTGGAAAACCACCAGGACTGCAAAGATCGTCTGCACGTTGCTATGGGTGGTTGCCACGGTGATAGACCTCCCCTGGGTGATCTGGGCCGACATCATCCCGTATTGCGGAACTCCCATGTGCCTTTACGATTTCCCGGCCTACCTCGGGGACGAGCGGTTTTGGGAGCGCCTGTCGGAGATCGGTGTCCTCGTCTTGTCGTTTGTGATCCCGATTATCCTGATTAGCGGAACACACATCGGGATACTGTGGCACGTGCGGAACGCGGGCGCCGGCCTGGACAGAACGCAGCGGTCGCAGCAGAAGGTGACGAGGATGGTGTTCGCCATCGTGGTCGTGTTCGTCATCTGTTGGTTGCCGAAGAACGTGGCGTACCTCGCCGAGCGATTTGATTGGTTCGAAACGCCGACCGAAATCCAGATCGGCTTCGAAATGCTGCTGATCACCAACAGCGCCATCAACCCTTATCTCTACACCATATTTGGGCAACACTTCCAGAGAAGGCTCATGGGAATATTCTTCCCAGCAAAGTTAGTACTTTGTATTGACAGTTAAAGTTAACGCGCCAAATGATAGGCACTTATCATTTGTTTGAACCTTTGTTTATTCATGAGAAGCGAAAATCGGCCTACAGGCCGCTTTTCATTGAGGTCATTATTATCAAAATTGACTTTCATTCTTTCTTTTACTTATTTAAACGTCTTGTTTTAAAACCTTCTTCTATTCAACAGATGGGACGAAAGTATTGTCTATTTGTCTGTGTGTGTGTGTGTGTCTGTGTGTGTATCTGTGTGTATGTGTGTGTGATTGTGTCTGTGTGGGATGGAAGGGTCGCAGAGCAGTATGGGTAACGATCTGATGTCGTCCATCTGTGATGCCTTTTCCATGCCTTGTTCGAACCTTTTTCCAGACATAGGCAAAGCCTGGTGACAAGAAATACCGTCGTCATGAGATGCAAGAATGAAACGCCCTCTGGCGATCGCCGTCGGCACGACATCGCCCCAAACCATTATTGTTTGGAGGTTGAGACACACGTGGAGAAGACTGAAGACCGCAGCCTCTCAACGTCGGAGAAAGAGGCAGAAATATGCGGCCATGTTCAAGTGGAGGACACTGTAGTCTAATCATTGGGTTAATTGTTATACAGATACCGCGTGGTCGGACACCATGCCGCAATAGGGTTTAGCAATGTTCCTTTACTGCAAAACAAACGTTAAAATCGGAACATCGTCAGAGTGGGACCAAAACTTTTACTTTAATGGCACGGACTTTGTTTTTCCAGATTGGCAGTATACAGAACTAAGTATACACAACAGTGCTGGTACAGCAATAGTATGGACTTCTTTAGTCTGCTATAGGACACTAATTCTATCTACACTAATTCTTCATAGGACATCTCCAAGAGATTGAAATTCAGAAATATTGCAGTACATGATAGGCCATAGGGTTGTTAAGGTCTGCTAGGAAAATGTACATTGGTTTTGATGTGCTGTTTCTATCTTTATTGTAACGCTTTTAGATATCAAAACTGAACAGTTTCGTAGTGACCTATGACAGGTAGTGACCTATGACACGACCTTTGAACTGCTGAGTCAGTGGACAGCAACCAACCTTAAGGCACCATGGACAGGTACGCTTAATATCGAGTTATTCAACGGTGAATAAAGGTTGAACTGTAATTTCCAATACAAAAAAAAAATATTCCCAAATTTTCGACTGATCATCTCCAGTCTTTGTCAAAGAATGAGTAGTCCACCGCTTCTGTGACGTCACGTTATGCAGAAAGAACACGTGACTCAGCGGTCTGGAGTTTATCAGTCGAACATTTGGGTTTTGTGTTTGAAATTACAGTTGATTCAGACGAATTCTTAGTTAAGGACGGTAAAATCGGTTCGTGTGGGACATTGTTGTCCTTAAAAATTTCATTTACCTTTGGAAAAGCATTAGGAAGTCATGTCTTGTACTGTATGGTACTCTCCAAGCAGAGGTTTGTGGAGAAGATCGTAACCTTTTTATCATGAGCCTTTTTTCTGAAGGCACCCGACACCGCTTGGTGACCGTGCTGGTAGAAAACAAGGCATATGCTAAAAATGTTGATTCTGGTTCTCCTTGCCTTTTAACTGCAAAAAAAATGATAAGTACGCATAGTGATAGTTTGTGGATATTGACATGAGATACCTCGGAAAAGTGAATATTTTGTCGTTGATAACGTTGTTATTCAGACAGTACTAGATGTAGATGTCATGAACAAAGAACTAAAA
The DNA here is from genome assembly GCF_035083965.1 of Branchiostoma lanceolatum. Taxonomy (NCBI): domain Eukaryota; kingdom Metazoa; phylum Chordata; class Leptocardii; order Amphioxiformes; family Branchiostomatidae; genus Branchiostoma; species Branchiostoma lanceolatum. The sequence continues at coordinate 9,935,234 of NC_089739.1, forward strand.
TTTACCAAACCAACACTAGAATGAATCGGGACCTACCCCAAAAAATATTTTGGTGAACGCCATCGGTCTATATCCGAGCACACTGGCCGACCTTGGACAGAGACGGGGGGCGACATAGGTTATCTGGAACCCGTGACTGCTGTTGCAGCCACGTGTCTCTGACGTCACGTACAGGAAGTAGCAGTAGACGGGTCCATTCTGTGAGCATGTTTGATGAAGTTAAGTCGATCACTTTTTGGTAAGTCCTAAATATTTTTAATGTTGATTTTGTCAAGTCCACTCCTTTCTTCATAATTGATGTTGTTTACCAACACATTTTAACTTTCCTGTTAAGATGTAAATGTTGATCATGTACATGTACATGTAGTACATATATATTACAGTGAATAGTATTAATCATAAATGTTAAATATTACTTAACCATTTGGGTAGTGCGTTGACGTAAAATAATATTCTGCCAGTGCATATTGAAATGCATAAACAATTTCATGAAGGTATTGTGGTTATCTATATTGTGTAGCTAAAATGTGTTTCCTGTGGAAGTGACCATATGATGCTGGTGGTAAATGTTTATTTGAAAAACGGTAGTAACTTGTCATATGATAAAGCCTTGCATATAGATATCAAAATCTACTAATTGTAATAGAGAAAAAAAGAAAATCAACAATGTATTTATGCAGATTTTTTTTCAGTAGGGTTATTTCAGGAATTATTTCTCCCTTAAGAAAAATGTAATAAACAACGTCACGTTGAGGACACTGGTATTTTTGAAATCATTTTGTAATCATTCAGACATACTCTGTACAAGGACAAAGACATCAAACTGGACAAAGAAGTACAATGCTTACTACACATTCGTACATCAACTGTTAAAAGCCTTATGGCCACAAGACAGTAATCAAGACCTGGTATCTTCCCCCCCCCCCCTCTCACTGGACCAGCGGCACGTTGGCGGCGTCGCTGCGGCCGATCGAATTGACAAAGTACTCAACGAATGTCATCGACAAAAAACGAATCTATTAAGCTTGCTGTGTTTTGTTTTCTTTTCGTTCACTTGTGCGTTTTGAATGATATTCCCATTATAAAGTCAAGGGTAACACAACCCAATATAGAACGCAGCAACGCCGCCAGCGTGCCGCGGGTCCACTGAGAGGGGGGCTTAATACATATGGTAATCATGTAAGGGAGAGGCTGTCAAAGGTCACCTAACTGGGTTTCAGTCCATGAAAAAACATGCATTGGCAGGGTTGTCTGACCTCTAAAGTGTCAATCTAGAGCATAATTTCAACTTTCTAATCGGCACAACCCGTACAAATCCGGCCATGTTTACAAAAATTGACCTTTGACCCCATTCTCTACCTGATAATCACACAAAAACACCAAACTTCTACGGCCTACAAACACCACAAACATGGACGAACGTCTGATTTCTCAACGCAATAAGAAGGTAGAAACCCTTGACTCCAGCTCCAAAATATCAACATATCCTAGAAAAAAGCCCCTTAACAGCTACCAAGGGTAACAAAAGTCGGTCTTCTGCGCCTTCGCCATTACTGGAGTGTAGCCTTATTCTGCTAACAGGGTGTGGAATACGGGACGTCTGTGTTGAATGTCATGACTCAGATGTCAGATCAGAAATTGTGTGTCCCGTGCCAGCAGTCAACCAAAAAAGGCTATGGTTGGCAGGTTTTTGCTAGAGTCGGTTGCGTAACAGGAAGCACGGGCTTTTTTCCCAGGCTCAGATAAGGTATGCATGTGCGCAGTAGTAGCGCACGGTGTCGTGTCGCCCTACGCCAAGTACAGGATTGAACCGGAAATGTGGGCGGATATCAACGTCACGCCATCTACGACAAGGAATTGTTTACTGTCTTTTTATTCCAGCCACGGCCATGAGAAATACACCTATTTTGATGAAAATGCTAAATATGCTATGTTATTACAGAAAATGAGGGTTTTTCTAAAGAGGGTAACAAGGGCGCTGCACCCTCGTGCCATAACCATGTGCCCCATATCCTGGGGAGCAGATCCTCTGACAAGGAAAAAATTCTGATTGACCAGGGGTGATGCTAGGTCACATATAGCCAGTAATTTTCCCCTCAAGAAGGCTTAGAATGCTTCAAGTTGGCTTTAAATCCTCTAAACACCAAACTGTTGAGGGGGGCACAATATTCCTCGCACAATGTCCCCTTAAGATTTTTTGTCTAGAAAAACCCGGGAGATTGTTTGTTATTCTTTACTGCTTTCACAAGCTAGCATTACAAGGTTTATGTGAACCTTTCTATTTATCAATTCTGGTCAGGATAGGTTATCCCTTGGAGAAATTATCGTCAACCATATCACGTAGAGCCGGTTCCGTAACCATCGGTTTACGTCAAATGCATACTCGGGCCGGAAGTCTGTGGCCTGTGGGCTCATATTTGGGTTATGCGTGCATCAGCCGAGACATCGGAGCTACCAAAACAATTTACCAAGGATTAGAAAAAGATGTTTCTCTTTTACAGTCCTATTTTGCTCCTGCAAACTCCCTTGCACGATTGATGGTGCAATTTTGATGTTCTTCTGATCGAAAATTCACAGCACGTTTGTTTTTATTTTAAATTGAAATATTTATCCAAGACAGGATACGCAGGCGACTAATCTACGCCCCAACCCAAACACACACGCGTGCCGCGTTTCATATTCAACGAATCACATGGCATTAGCCGTTGTCAAAGTAACCGTGCGCTGACGTCATCAGAACGAAATCCAAACAACCGCCAGCATTTGGCACTTCGTCTGAGGGGAAAAAGGCCGCTACTGGCGTTTCGGCTTGTGGTGTTGGATAGATCTTTCTTACATTACATACGGTCGACATTCAAAACCCAAGAGGAACTATTTCTAAGGTGAGAGTAACATATTGTGGTACAATTAATGTCTAGTATTGATAAATAGTCATAAGTACCGTAGATTTGGTGAAGGAAGGTGTGGCTTTGTTTGATGCCAAATGTAAAGATGTACACGCGAAATTAATTACGTCTGGGTGTGATGCATGTTATTGTGGCTGTTAGCATATCACTTTTCTAACTTAGAGACGATGTGTATAATTGTGTAATTGTCATCACAAATTGCGTTTTTTTTTTCTATCGTGTCACAGTTTAACCGACCGAGCGAGGGCGTCAGTCGCAAACACGTGAGTACGCGATCATGTTTTTACATGACCTCTACCTTAGGAGAACAGGATTGCTTTTGTAGACTACAGAGTCACATGTCTACATGTTTATACTACCAATAGTGTTCCATTAGATGGCAAAAATACTGCACAACAATTCAGATCACAGAAGAATCTGCTAACGTATAGGGATTCACGCAAATTTGAAAGCGTGTTTTGCTATATGAATGTATTCATACCATTATCAAGGAGTGAGGAATTGTAGTTGAAAGCGTAGACTCACCTATTCACAAAACAAGGGTGATGGAAGAATATATATTTAATGTAGTTCATTATGAATGGTACGTGTTACCAATGAGGCTATAGGGATCCCTACACCCTCCTTGGTCGTACTGGTAATTTGGTGCTAACACAAACACGTTTCGTCCAGGATTATCAATGTTGTGTTTAGGGTCGGTAGTATGTATAAATTCTCTCTCTCTATTATTTTAGATTTTGGACAAAGTGATCCAATACATACAGTTAAACAATCTACATCAGGACACGGATGTTTTTAACATAATATTGTACGTATTTTGATAAACGGGACTAATGAAAAGTACTACATATTCTGACATTGACTGTTTAAAGTCGTAATCCGAGTGTGAAAAAAATATACAAGGAGTCTGTAAAAAAATTGCAAGACTACTTGAAATTCCGTTGTGAATTTTCTCGAAAATGTCAGATCGAAAATGTCGACAATGGTCGACCAAAAGAAGACTATGGACGGCAGGTTTTTGCCAGGGTCGGTCGGGTAACCTTCAACACAATATTTTTCTTAGGTCTCGTGTGTATTCAACTTACTGTATATCCTGAACTTCTTTTGTTTTAATAGTAGTCAGATGATGCGACACGATTGCTGTTTTAAACAAACAACGTTTGATTAGTGTTGTTTTTGGTTCATCTGAACCGTAAGAAGGTTGAAAGGCATCCAAAGCATTTTATGAGGCTTGAAACCTGAATTAGAAAACTCAAATTTCTAGTCATTCCTACACATAGTAAGTTTCAATAACACTATACCATTATATATCGATATTAAAGGAGTTAAAGGAGCAAAGATACGATGTCGTTGTGTGGTGAGAACTGATAGAATATCCAAGCCCTAATAGACTGATTCTGACTGTCCATCGTAATTAGCGGTTCGGCCAATGAGAGAGTGACTGCATGTCCGTTAAATATTTGCATTTTTATGTTTTAATTTTGCATTTCTACGTTTTGACGGATGTGAGTGGGGCTATGGTATCGGTCTATTTACACTAGGCGCGTTAAACTAAAAGCTCACCACGTAGCTAATTTTTGTGCCGCTTTTGAGCACTTTTGATAAGAAATCCGCCCACAAATGTGGTAAACAGTGGCATTAAATGTCAATTTCATAAAGATTACAACAACTAGAATATTTCCAGTTTTCAAGCCTCATAGAATGCTCTGGGTGCCTTTAAACAGTGCGGTGTTCGGGGAAGCGGGGTTTTTCCTGTGAACGTCAGTAAGGTTGTATGTACGTCACACCATATTCACGGTAAACTGCCTGCTGTGACGGGCATATTGCTGGAGGATTAAACTCGTTTAGCGCCCCGGCCTACTTTTTGGCTTCGAAGCAAAGAAACCTGATACTGTACCTACTCAAGTTGTAAAGCATCAGGTGTTGGAGCTTTTTCATCAATTTTGAAACGTGGGTTACCAAATTCATTGTGGCAAAATAAGTGATAACGTAACCTTTCACTGTACCATTTCCTTTTGTGGTCTTGTCGGTCTACGTCTGACTTTTTTTATCGGCGTCGCTGTCAGTGCGTTTTTCAGACGATATCATACATTCGAAAGATTTATAATTAACGTTTGTGTCTCACCAGACAGGTATATCTGAGCTCTTACGCCGTGATACTGAACACTGGAACAGGCGTGAATTTTAGTAGCTTCCATCAAGCCTTCCTACGGGGGTACTGATCGCAGAATTCGGCAAAAAGCTCAAAGATAATCCTCATTTCATATGCAAATTCAGTCCCAATTTGCATAATTTGCAATTCATTGTGTACATCTCTGTCTAAGCTACCTGCATAGTAGATAACATGAAAATCTGTTGCTCCTTTCTTCAGTTATTCTCCTTACAAGATTTTGACAAATACGCCATTGTAGTTCAAGTGACACATACCAGGGGGCCCAAAATCGACCTTGACCTTTCTCCTCCCAACACCTACCCACATACCAAATATCATTACAATCCATCCACACGTTCTACAGTTATGCTGACTTTAAGCATCCGGAGACACAACAAACATACACACACGCAAACACACACGCAAACACACTCAAAACAATATCCCCGTGAACAAATTATTTTTTCATGGAGATAATAATTGGCCAGGAGAGTCAGTCCACGGGAAGGTTAACATTCCCCCCTGGCCTGCAAATGAAAACTTATAGTGGCAAACTCCCCTGGAAATCATTCTCCCTATAGCAGGCGTTGGCGTAGTCAGTCTTGTAGAGACTATCATCTTAGTACGGCCTTCACATTCATGTATAAAACATTCTGGTTTTGTGAACGTACCAGGATACCAGGCGTTTCAGCTCAATCTTACATATAAAAATTATGTCTTATATAAACAAAGCTGTAGATGTAGAATTTGCTCGGGGAAAAAAGGATTGCCTTACAGTAAATAAATAGAATATTTCTCGTTATTTTTAGTTCAGAAAAAATGCATGCCACGTTCTATATTTGTCACCAACTCGGACTTAAATCTTTGTTCGTGAACATGAAATAGGCGGTCAAAAACCACTTTCTGCTTCTGGGAAAACGGCGAATATCAAACATTGTGTCTCGCTAATACTACTGCAGCGAAACCTCTTACCCGACATTTTGCGACATTTAAACAAAAGGCCCACGCAAAGACCAATAGCAGCGATGTTCGTCGTTGCCACGGCGACAAATCCCTTAGTAAAACCATCCACAAGGACCGTTTGTTGACTAAGGCCACCTCTTTAAAATCGCACCATCTGATTGGTCGAAATTTACCGACCGAAGACAAAACCAAACGACAGAAATCTACCAGAGAGGGTGGAATATCATCTTACCAAGTTCAATTTCCCTTTCGGCTTTTGTCGTATCAAGCGTCTCCCTTGCCGAGCATTAACTTTCTTATTGTAAATCTTTTGCAGTCAAATCCGCATTACCAATGTCTCAGACAAATGTCCGACGGCTTACGTTTAGAGTGGAACAGTCTGTATCGGGGCTCTTGCAGGATTGAAGCTTAAGTTTGTAACATGTAACTCCAGGTTGTATAAAAGTTCAACTGTGTATGTAATACTTGCGGTTCAATCTCCACGAATTCATTTTGACATGAACACCCTGCCAATAATGAAAACGTCGAGGTATCCTGTCAGCCGTGAAAAATGTATCCTGTCAATAGCGAGGAAAAGGCTTGTTGACAGCAACATCCTTTCGGACAGACATTCGTATTGGCAGGAATATCCTGTCAATAACCTCGGCCGACTAAAAATATTCCTGCCTGCCTCCGTTTAAGCTGACACGCTGGCGCTTTTCCAAAATCGTCCTTCAGAAGGTCCATGGTGCGTATCACGTGAGCAAAGGCAACATCACCATAGTAACAGCCACTGACGTCAGGATTGTGTTTCTGCAGATATCTTCAACTCCGCTAGATGGCATCAGTGTCATCTCAGCGATTTCTTGTGACAGTCGTCGTCTAATAAAAATTGTCAAATCACTAATCTCAAGATCAACTAGAGATCCTATTTTGGTATAAGAAAATTAATTTCACTTGACATCGACGCTCTTTCATTTCCAGTGTACAAATTAGATCTGGTGCCTCGACTTCACTGCAAGAAAAACGGCGCGCGTGAAGATCAACATGGGGGTTTTGAAAGTGCTATTCCTTGACGAAATCCCTGACGACTGCACCTGTGCTGTGTGTCATGAGGTGCTGGAAAGCCCCCGAGAGTTCGCCCGGTGTCAGCACGCCTTCTGCGAGGGCTGCATCCTGCCCTGGCTCGACAGTCACGGTAAGGTCAAGGATCACGTTCTTTGTAGGTCAAAGGTCACACTCTTTGTAGGTCAAGACTCTCATGCTCTTGATCGGGGACTCGGCAACACCCCTCTTGATCTGTTTTTTTTTTGCCCTAATATTGCTGGGGGTTTCTTTTAAAACTAGTTGTAGACATATGCTATTTCAAATAGTTTCCCAACATCGGTGAAAAAATACTGGGCAACACCCCTCTTGCTCTTTGTAGGTCAAAGGTCACATATACTTTGTAGGTCAAAGGTGTTATACTTTTTGTAGGTCAAAGGTCTCGTTCTCTTGTCATTTTTTGTTTGTTTTAAATCATTGTACTGCTCAAGTTGTGAAAGATGACAATTTTTTCTAAAGATTTGAATTCTGTATGTTATATATTTACCTCATTTCCAGACTCGTGTCCGACATGTCGTGCTCCGGTGACGTCATCTGACCTTCGACATCTGCACAGAATTTGGCGCGAAAAGTTGTACCAGCTGCTCATGCGCTGTGAGTTTCACGATGCCGGATGTGACGTCACAATGCCCTTCAAAAAGGTATGAAAAGTTACATTTGCATTGTTTTGTCGTTTCAAGGTTATTCATTTTTTTGATATATATAAAGAGCAGGTGGAAGTTGGAAAATATTAACGACAGCAATAACATGTGAATGAATAGAATACTCAAACATTCAAAAGCGGTGAAATAAGATATACATGCAACAATGATTGTTCCCGTGATTGCTGTGAGGTTGTTCGAATATTGCATTGTGGGTTTTCACAGAACACCCTTTACAGTAAACCCAAGAGAATCACGTCACGCTTGCGGGTCGTTGTAATTTTCAAGCAGAAGACTGAGCGGAGTTTGGGAAGAGGGTCGCGCTGGGAGGCTAACCTCATCTCAACCCTAATCGCTAGCCTTACCTTAACACTAACACCAATCGCTAGCCTTAACTGTAAACCTAGCCCCAACCCTAACTCCAGATACGAGCACTAACTTAGATAGTATCCAGCCAACCACTTTGTACCTGCTCTGTATCAGTTCATCCAGAAGGTCAGACTCGGTAGCAATTAGATGTTAACCACAGTCGTGAACGTGCACGCCCCCGCAAGGATTAACACACGCTGCTGTCAGTTACAGCTTGTTCGACTTGGACGTGTTGCCCTTTGCCAACACACAGTTACTACTATACGATTACATTAGAGTCGACATATACACCGCATGAACAAATGGCGAAGTTTAAAGCGCTCGCGGTAGGGTTTTACAAATCTGGTATGTTTGTTTTGTTTTATTCATTCGCACGTATATGAGCAAAAACAATAGTGAAATAATCGAAAATAATTGAAAGAATGTGCAGGAGGAGAAAAGAAGCCTGCAGGCTTATAAGAAACCCTCCTCCATTTAACATAACAAATATTAATTATAATACAACTGTGATATGATAAAAAACGAACAAATGTATAACAAATGATGAAATAAACATAAGAAACAAATATATAACAAAAAATCGATTACTGATGATGTACTACAGATTAAACGAAAAAAAAATTATCATTAACGAAGGTATACGTAAGGTCAATGAAAAAATGTGTTTCTAGTTTTAGTCCTGGAAAAAAATGGTTTGAGTAGGTAGGGATTCTCTTATTATTTTATTTTCTATTTCAGCCGAAGTGATCCAACAAATACATTTTAGCAAGTAAACCGGAAATGTATTGCTAACATTATATTGCAGATATACAGATATACATTGTACAAACACAAATATATCATTTACTGAACAAAGAAGTACAATGTTTACTTCACATTCTTACATCAACCGTTCTAACTCCTCATCTGTTAACTGTGTGAAATACAGGAAATCTGTACTGAATTTCATCACTCAGATCGATATTTTAATCAGCGGCTGACCAACAAAAATGGCTAAGGCGGGCAGGCTTTTGCTCGGGTCGGTCGCGTAACCGGAAACATAACATTTTTTTTCTTAGGGTTAAGGCCATGTTGATTTGATTTTATGGATGAAATTCGCGCGCGCATCAATTTTCGTAGTCTCTACCAAACTAGCCGCGCCGGCTATAGGGAGAACATTTGCCGGGGGACTTTGGCCATGGAGGGTAACATTCGCAGCCGCAGTTATATATATATATTTGACCCTCTCTCCGTAGCCGACTCCCTTCATACAATTGACTCTATTTGGCCAATTTCTACTATTTTCCCAGCGACCCGCGGAGGCTGCTAGAGCCTACAATTCTCGTTAGTCTCCAAATAAAATGGTGTCGGCCATTCTATTAATCATCCGCAAAATTAGAAAATATATGCTGGAAATTGACAAAAAAACCAAACACTTGGAAAAACGAATACTAATGTAGAATGTCAAAGTCAATTCAAAAGTCAACGAAGAAGATGTGAAAGAACAACAATGAAGAATATTATGATTTGGTATACCTAGCTCTGTGTGTTGAGTTTTGTTAATCCTCCCTGACCTCGTAGATTTCATAATAAAGGCAACCTTTTTTTGCCCAGCTTCTTCTTTTTATTTGCTCGTATCAATTTTGGGGTTCTCAGAGGATGTCATCCATATAATCAAATCAACATGGCCTAAGAGCTACTGATTGTTCAGCACCATGGACAGCGGTGTACACAGTGACGTTTAGTCACGACTTCTAGTCACGACACTGACATAAACAAAAGGTTAATGTTCACTTGAGATGAGTGTTATGCAACAATGCGAAAAAAAAAGAGCAAAGGTCACTCCAAATCACTCTATTTCGGTTGGGCAAAGTATCGCTCAGACGAGTGTTACAGAATATATTACCTAGGATAGTGGTGTGACTTGACAAGAGTGCCATGGTGTTTTCACGTATAATATCTAAAACTCTTGTTTTTTTCACGACTTAAGAACACTCGTATAGATAACAATAGATAAACCAAAGACATCCTGGTTGCTTCTGACTAAGATGTTGAAAGACATGTAAGACGTTTGCTATCTAGTCTTTCTTGGATTTTAAGCAGGTGGGGTGTTAAGACAATAACATGTTTACGGTACATGCAACCTCTCCATGTCGGCTTCGAAGTCAGTACAACGCAATGACTTCGCGTGCGTTAAGCCCTTACCTCCTGCTGACTTAATGCCACTTATGAAACACCTTCCGTGTAGGTTCTACGAAGGAAGTATTCTGCTTTGTCCTTTCCTTTTGATGACTGGCACATTGCATCGGTTCAACGAACTACAGATTTCTCAGAAGTGTTTGACATGCTTAGTGCTAACCATCATTCTACAACGGAAAACATAAAAAAATCCTCTCTCGTTTCAAATCAAATATATTGTTGACGGAAAAGATGAAACATTTCCTGCATCTTGCATTTAATTTGTAACATAAATGGCTTGTTATTTTCAATTGTTTCAATGTTTTTAATTGAATTTTTTTCATTAACGTAAAAATGCGGTCTTTTCTGAAAACAGCTATAAATCAATTGTCTACTGCGTGCTCTGGGTGGGAAAAAAGATAGTGACGTCACAGAAATGACTCTTATCAGCTAGTAGTGAACTTTAATTACAGGCTTGCGTAGCAAAACCTTTGTTGGATCCGTTGGCATGTGTGGTGGCCACCATCTTGATTTTGTGACGTCGCAGGGTAGCCATACCTTTTCATTGGAGGGGTGATTTGGGGGTCACTAGCGTTCTCTCTATTTTTAACAAATCGGCAGACAACTATCACGCATTCAACTCAAATAAACAGAAAAATTCAATACTAATTCATATGTATAAGAATACCCCGTAATCGCTAAACTATCATAGCAAGCCTGAAGTATATGTAGCTGAAATACTTAACTCTAGTATTCCTCCTGTATTCTGGGGTTTTAGTGTGGAGAAGCTTCATGCGGACTTGGGTTAATACTTTGATCATACTCCCGTACGTCAATGCCGGGGTGGAAAGAATCTAAATACCCTGACTCAGCTAAAAGCTTTTCAGAGCACGTTACATGTGCACTAAGTAGACAAGGGAGAGACAACGATCATGTTGTTTTCTAGCAGATAACAGGAAATGCCGCTTTGAAATGTGTTATGATTTCTCATTATATGAGGGGAAGCTCTTTCTTTTAATGTCTGAAGATTCTGAAGATGTTCTTACAAGATCCTCTTGAAGATTCTGTTGCCTAGAAGGGGTTGGAAATATTGTTCAGCAGTTGAGGTACATAACAGAAAATTACGCTTCCTTCCTTCTATTTATTATAATGTGTCCATATTTCTCATTATATTACGTTACTGCCGAGATCGCTGCGTAAATTGTATGGATCATCAACACATAATTCGAGAAATTCTACACTTTTGCGCGACCACCTAATAACTTGTTAAGAGTCTACAGTCACTGTTTCGAAACAATAAGATTCATTAGATACGCTGAAAGTGGTGTTTAGGGTGGCGCCCTTCTCCATATCTAAAGCCCTTGGGCCACTCAGCGGTGCAAACCCAACAGCAGAGGGCTAGTCCACTGATAGTTCAGTGCGCTTAACTGCCAAATCTTAAGTTAATGCTAGCTGGAACATTGCATCATTTAAAAGATGTAAACTCAAGCTAACATGGTATCAACCTTTTCATCGACCTAGCGACTGCAACAACAAGTTTGGCCTTGGACTTGGTCTTGATCTTAATGGCTTTGAACATTGACTGATGACGTCAGACCACCTGGTAAGATGGATTACTTGGCCGCTCTGCAAGCTACCGTTGTTGACGTCACCATTTGAAATATATGATATCTGGAAACGAATTAAAAAGTTAACTTTCTAAGTTATTTAATGCACAAGCTTAGGATCTTTATGGCAATTGGATATTTTCATTCTCGTTTTTTTTCAAATACATTTCAATTATTACCACAAAGAAGAAATGAAGTACCCTAGTTACCAGTCAACAATTACAGATGACTCATTTTCAATGAAAAACATCATCGTGGTCCGCGCCTGCGCAATAGCGTAGGCAGGGAGGTTCTGTAGTGTATGAAATACTTCATACTTCATCTCAACAAGCAGTCGGCTGGTTTGTTATGCCGGAGAGCGGTTATACAGGCTACACTGGTACAGATAAAGTCAGTCGGTTCAACATGGGAAGTGTTCCGTGTCGCATTTGTGTGGTGTCAGTGGACAATTCTGGGGTCCTCGACAACAGCGAGGTAGGAACCGTACGTTTTTAGGTATGTTCCGGTGTTAGTTGGGGAAGTTAAACCTTCCCAAACCTTTCGCTGTCATCCGCATTTTGAATGACCGTTGCATTGCCATTGGGCCATATAGCCGGGGCTAGTTCAATAGTACTGTCCCGTGGTTAAGTTGTGTAATTAGTCCATTGAAATGGGCAATGCAATGGGGCAGAATCACATATATCGGGTATTGGTTCTATCATTAACCATATCTAACCAAAGCAAGCCTATCTGCTTTTATGACACGGGGTGATTTGATATATTTACAATTTTGTAGGGTTTCAGGGCTTAAGCAGCAACGTATTTTGGCAAAACTTTATTGCATGCTTTATTATCTGTCCTGGAAAAACATTGTGTCATTCGCCTCGATTTATCTATAATGATTTACCCACCTAGCTCGTACATCTCTTTTTGTGTGTAAAAATGCATAGTTTCGTTGGCCAATCAAGCCAAACAAAACCCGGTATTTTCTATCCGGCAGGAGTCCCAATTCACATTTTTTTTAAATATTCTTATTTCTTAGTAATCTTTATGTGAAAGATCTAAGAAAACGGCATTTCCATCATATCCTTGCACATTTTCCAATTTGACATCAGCTTGGTAAAAAAATGCGACATACACAACTTCCCATGCACACGCTGTTATTTGGCGTTTATGTACTACAGACATATTTAGTAGGATTTTGCACTCATGCTGACTGCCCCAGGTGTACACAAATACAGATAAACCAAGTAAACATTGCCCAAATCATTTCTCGATGTACCGTAATTTTCAACTTATCCAAAATTCGTGCACCAGTGCGAGATAAATAACAAACATCTTTGCGCATCATGATTCATTCACATGGAAATGACAGTGACTTCCTCTGAGACGCGTTTGTTGCCTAGCAACATGACGTCATTCGAAGCTGAGCCCCATCCAACCACCATTTCATATTGTACATTGCCAGGTTGAAGTGACAAGCTATTCTCATATGACATCGGCGGCTATAGAAAAATAATTCTAGGATTATTGGCTCAAAAGCTGAGGGTACTGAGTTTGAATCCCTGACAAGTCCCGATGTTGCGCCCCTGGGAAAGGCACTTTACACCAATTTCCTCACTCGCGATCGACTAAGCAGGTGTGAATGAGTACCTAGCTCCGGCTGGGGACGTCCCTCAGATAGGACGTTAAATTGAGGTCCCATGTTTGAGGAGAGCCCCATCTCTAGCACGTCAAAGACCCACCACACTTATCAAAAAGGTTAGGGAACCATCCCAGTGTGAGTGGATCAAATATATCTGTCCGGATATGCAGCTTGTACTCTTCAGTACAAACCTGGTGTGTTAGGCCATTAGGTGGTTTTATCTGGTATGCAATACAAACAAAGCCTAAGGGGAAGTGTCACTTCTTTAATTCCAAGTTCTAGTAACACGTTATCATAATAAAAAGACATTTTGTGACCATACGTCAGCATGTCAGTATATTTAAGGTGGCGTCGTGTGGCGTAATGGATAGAACATTCGACTGTCAAACAAGGGGACCCGAGTTCGATCCCGGGCTGCCACCAGACATGTCTGGACATGCGCCCCGATGTTGTGCCCTTGGGAAAGGCACTTTAAAACACGACTTTCCTCACTTCACTCATGTGTAAATGAGTACATTGCTCATCTATCAAGGTAATGACATGCGGATGGCAATTTGAATGTAACTTCGAGGCAAGATTGCAATGAAACGCATGCTTGTTTTTTTCATTATTAGTATCAACTTCTTGCAATGTATAATATACATGTATATCCTGCATGAGCAGTCCTCCAGCGTCAAACGATGGCAATACCACACTTTGATTAAACTGGAGTTTTTAGAATTCCAAAGAAGTCAAAACACTCTAAAGGCGTACAACCACATGGGTTTTCCCGAAAGCACACTTACACACGTAACTATAAGTCATCAGCAATTGATCTACCAGATAGAGTTCCTCGTGTAGAAATTCTAAAGAAGTCAAAACACTCTAAAACGAAAGCGTGCAACCACATGGGTCTCCCCGAAAGCACACATACACACATGATTATACGTCATTAGAAATGGATCTATCAGGTAAAGTTTCTCGTGCAAACATTCTAAAGAAGCAGAAAATGCAGAAACACTGAGGAACAGCTGTGTGTTTCTCGTTGTGCGAGCTCGGGAACAGTCAATGCCATCCACCGATCATGTTCATGTTTGCGGTAATAGGGATTCTATCTATTTGTATCATAGCTACAGGGTGTACTAAGGTTAGAAAACCAGCTATCTATCATCCAAAACTCTGTTGATATGTCGAAACGTTAAGACGATTCCCAAGATGGTTCAAGTCATCAAGACAAGGTTGCAACTTTGAAGTCAAGACAGGAGGTTTGGATGAATAACTGGTGAACTTTAAATTCTGGCTCAGTCACTGACGAAAGATAGCGGCCGCGGGTGCTGTCTGAAACGTTTGGCCGTTTACAAAATTATCCAGTTGCTTGAGTTACCGTCATCTTGCGTATCATAGGCAGTTCGGTCGGCTGGACACTCTTAAGTCTCATGCGGACTAACACAAGAGAGAGGCCCTACAGTTTTGAGAAGTGAAGCAGGCAGTTAAGTCAGCTAGGTGATCTGGAGAGACACATGCAGACAACAGGGGAGAAACTCTACCTTTATGTCCATCGACGTTGTATTTTTGTTGTTTCTGTAGAGGGATGCTCACATCGAGGAGTGCGAGTTCGTGACGGTTGTGTGCCCGAACCAGCCGTGTAACGTCCGCCTGCCTCGGGCGGAGATGCCCGATCACACCGAGGTCTGCCAGCACCGCCTCGTCAGCTGCAACAAGGTACGTTCGAACGCACTTCATGCTTAGATCCCAATTGACCGTTCCCGTCGAAAACCATTAGCCACGCTCCCTGTTCTATTTGGAACACCTCCGTCAAAGACAGCGCATGACGGACAAAAATGGCCGTCACTGCCTGGCTGTCAATAATGTAGACTGACTTCTGTTTATTTATTTATCTATTTGTTTGTTTCATTGCATCTAAACCACTTGACGGCATTTGAAACGTCTGTACATTTGTCCAGTGGTTTAGATTTAGTTAAAATGTCAATATTCCATCCTGGATGTCTAACCTTCATGAACGCATTTTTCTCCAGGGGTGTGAAATGGAGATCAGTTATGGACTGATGGGCGAGCATAACTGCATCCGGGCACTTCGGCACGAGGTCAACAATCTGCACAAGGAGCAGCAAAGTAAGTCCGCCATCTTTGTGGGAAGCTTATCGATGTTTTGTAATGTTATTTACTCATCATTTTACCGTAAACAAGGCTCGTTGTGAGCCACTCAAATGCTTCCTGTTCAAGTGAATGTTACAA
Organism: Branchiostoma lanceolatum; assembly: GCF_035083965.1. Taxonomy (NCBI): domain Eukaryota; kingdom Metazoa; phylum Chordata; class Leptocardii; order Amphioxiformes; family Branchiostomatidae; genus Branchiostoma; species Branchiostoma lanceolatum. The sequence goes on from NC_089739.1 coordinate 9,950,971, forward strand.
CGTTCCTTATATTTCGCTATCTACTAGTATTTCATTTCATAATGTTCTATATGTTGTTTTAGTTCGTTACATTTCGTTCAATTTCGTTCAATTTCGTTCAATTTCGTTCAATTTCGTACTTTCTGGAGACCGGTTTTGGGTTACACGAAGTCGAACTGAATTGTGTTGAAAGAGGTCTGTTCACCTTAGCTTGTTACATGAAGATATAGTACTAGAAAAGAAGCTTTCAGTGTGGGACTTCCTCCTGAGAGGTGGATAGTGGAATACAAAATGATGATTTGCTTCTGTGAAAGTAGCAAATCTTGTTTTTGCTGTGAAAGTTTTGAGTAGTGGCACGAACGAGGGACGCTTAGCAGAGAATTTGATGTGGATATAGATTAACAGCCTTTTGTGTTTATGTGTGTTTTTAGCGAAGCTTCAGGAGCGAGCTTAATAGTATATTTTATTATAATTATTTCAGACCTTTTCAAGGCGTTGAAGAAGGATCGAGACGAACGTATGAAACTTGAGAAGTTCGTCCACGACCAGGCATGCGCAATGGAGGATCTCACCGACCTTATCGAATCCCTCACAACAGGTGGGTCAAAGGTTACTTCCGGTTCTGGTTTGGTCAATCTGTACATGGCGTAAGGATACGTAAAGAACAACGAATGTATAAAGCAGTATTCTTTAAAATATCACTTAACTTACCACTTTTTACATTAAATTATTTGATGCACTTATAATTATGTACGAATTACCATTATTATTATTGATACTTAATGACGTAAACAAAGGTTTACTTAGATTATTGTTATTGATTGTTATTCTTTTGTATTGCCTTTGTCTTTGTCAGCAGGGATAGTCCTTTGTAATAGCCACAGGCTAGTTGGGCAGCCCTGGCTGTTCGTGCTGAACAGCCAAACCAATACATACATGAATGAATGAATGTAGAAAAGAACACCATGTTAAAAAAATACGTCATCCTCGAATCTTGCAGCTCACAAGGGAACAGAGTGCGAAGAGAAGAAATCCGGCGACGCATGCGCAGCAGTCCCGTGCACGGAGAAGCGGACCATCTCCCTGCCGAGACTGGCGCCTCTCCATACGCAGATGAGACTAAACTCAGGTACGTTTAACGCCAAGAAGCTTCAATATATGGACGTACTAAGTACTAAGTATGTATTACTAGCTCCGAAACGCCAGCTTTTTTTAAAAGTACTTATTTTTTAGTATCATTATTTTGGATAGACAAGGACAACGTGGCACTGCACTTAATTTTTTAACTTATTTCAACAGTGCCACGTGCACGTAATCCCTTTTTACACCTGGGTGGAGTGAGGAAAGTCGTGTATAGTGCCTTTCCCAAGGGCACAACATGGCCACATCTGTGGCATTAGGGGAACCGAACCCGGGACCACTGGGCTCTGGCCCGAGCACCCTGCCGTTGCACAACACGAACCCACAATTCATTAGTTCCTCTTTTTTTTTTTTACTGCAGAACGTTCCCGTGACCGAGAGCGCGCAGGTCTGAGGACCCCCAAGCGGAAGGCAGCACACTGCGGGGTGCAGCACCAGCCGTTTGGTAGCAGCTCCCCCTAGCGGCAAGAATGTGCTCTGCAACAAGGCAGTGCGACCATGCAGCAAACGTGACCATTGAGCGTAGCTGGTATCTCACTAGACTGCGCCGAATTGCGCCAGGTACTAGTATCCGCAAAGTGGCGCAGTTCGTTGCCTGAAAAATTGCAAATGTTTTGAAATTTAAAAAAAAAAATTGCAAAATTTAGATTTCGCAAATGGGCGCAAAACGGTGAACAAGCTTTTCTCACTGCAAATCTATTTTTTATAAATTCTTAATCATTGTACATTTTTTTCTAATTTAGTTGCAACACTGCGATTTCCAATAAAGTTCTCTTGTCGCGAAACTGAGAATGTGACATTCCGGCGGCCTTTTTGTTTGTGCTTATCTGGGCTTTATACACAAATCTCACGTCAGTGTTACCGCAAGTGGAAATTGGCACTAATTCGCAAAGCTGGCGCAATTTCCTATCGGAATTTGGCGCAGTTCATTGAGATATCCACTTGAGTCAACGATTTCTGACATTTTAAAAACGTACTTAATTGGAATGAATTGTGACCAAACTTACTCCACTTAATATATCCAATTTTGTTAAAGTGAAATGTACTGGAACAATTTTCATCTGTATAGAAAGGACAAGGATACTTTATGTCGTTTTAAGAAGGGTATACTGACAAAAACACACAGACAGTGTTATTCTAAAGAGTTTGATACAAAATGGCAGCTACTGAAGCTATTATCGACAAGGCACTTTGAAGGATTGCAGCAAATAGGAATCTAAAAATAACTCTTCACGTTTGCAGTTGTACGTTTGTTGTATGAGGCTCATAGAAATTGTCTTGATGTAACCATTAAAAGCACTGTCATTTTTATCGCACATTTCTAAGACATGTAGACGGAAAATACTTGAATGAATTAGTGCTAGTATAGCCCAGAGACCAAAATGTCAAATCGACATTGGAAACACCATTCCCAAGAAAAAGTAGAGTGAGGAGCCAGTGGAGTTTTAGAACACTGTACATACGGATTGTCAAAGTATTTTGTAAAATTAATGTGTACACCAGTATCTATGTTCCTTTGGGAAACTGTTAAAAAGAAAAGGAACTTACATACGCGTAAATCTTGATCTTAATAATAAAATCAGCCGTTCGCTACTAAGAGTGGTAAAAAACTATAACATGCCTTATACCATTTGCGTTTGGTAAAGTTTGGAAAAATGATTAACTATTTTCCATACCGATTCAAACTTGACGTATACAAGAAGTGAGTATTTTGACAATCACTTTAAAACATCTAGAAAAAATTAAGGCTCTAAGTGCCAATATCAGAGTTAAGACCAACTGAAGATGTATTATAGTAGGTGGACGTCCATTGAGACATACTCATGGTAATTCAAAGTAGAGCATCATATTCTTTTGTATCCCATTGTTTGTTGTCTGCCTGTATAGTTGTAGAAGATCTTACGAAAGTCACTGAGCTTTTGTTGTGTCAATAAATATCGTATGAGCCGAAGAAGAAAGAGCCAAAGAAGAAAGATTGTATGAGTGAAAATGGGCTGAAAGAACATGTGTAATTAATTCATTGCACTGGACTTTTTGAAGAACGGGACACAAATAAATGTATTGATCTTAAATGTATTTTAGTAGTCAATATGTGTAGTATAGTAAAAGTGATGACTAAGCTGTTATCAGTAGTTAAAATGATTAAAACATATAATGATTCACTTGCATGATATGACGTCACAATACCAGGGATGCAGCATTCTACATAAATATCAGATGCCAGAACAATGCTTTCTTGCAATTCTTATCTTGAAAAAGGGTATCACGTTCTTTTGGAAACCAAGGTATGTAATCACAAAAAATATCAGTTCATCGTATTAACCGTGCCCCCATGTATCCAAAGTGGTTGTAGTAGTAGTAGACAGATGACCATATTTGGGCATACATGTAACAAGTATTGCACATTCGTATAAATTGCACAGATAAATTTCACTACTAATTAAGATGTTTGACGCAACTAATCAGTCGTTTTAACACGTGGCATGACCAAAACGTTACATTACAACTCGCAGCACGATTGCCATGACAACGACAACAATAACAAACACGACTGACATCGAAGAAACCGCCGCCATCTTGTTTTGTGATGTCACGTCCTTCCCGGCATGCCTCAGGCTGTAGAAGGTGTTGGCTACAGCCTCCTTGGTGTATTCAGCCGCTTTAGGCCACGTGTGGGGGCCGACAAGACGGTAGTGGGCCGGGAGGGGTGGCTGGGAGTAGACTCGGAAGGCTAACTGCGGATCTTTGAGTAGAAGACTCCAGAAACTAGGCATGGCTCCGATCTCCCGCGCAATTTCGTCACGATAGGGGATGACACCAATCTTCTGTAGATTTGAAAGCATATTTTGAGAGAAAAGTTTTGGTTGACAAAAGTTAAATGGTCGATTACTGACATTTTTAGTCAATTAGAATGGTCAAATCAACTGGCCGACTTTTAAAACTCTGATGGTGACCAGTTGCTTAGTCACCAACTTAACTGGCAACAACACTGGCATCTCATCACAAGAAATTCGACAATGACAAATCACATATAATTGTCAACTCGAAGATTTTCACAAGGTAGGGCACAATCACACGTTAGTGGTATTTATACATTCAAAATATATAGGGTCAATTAATATGTCAAGTTTACGGTCAAGTTTTAAAAGTATACGTTTTCTATAGGAAAAGAAGAAGTACCGGTAGTTTGTTCCGCATGTGCTCCCCTAAGATCCGATGTCTTTCTTCCCTGTCTCTGCGCACGCGCTCTAGCATTGTTTGCCGGGCTGGAAGCTTGGTTTGCCCCTTGAAAAGATAAAAAAAGCATGACAAAAATTCAGAACCAAGGATATTATATAATGCGACACGTTAAACGGGTATCTCAGTATACTATGCAAAATTACGAAAGGCATTCGCAAAGTGGCGTAATTTGTCGCCCGAAATTCCGATTTTTTTAACTTCAAAAATTTGCAATTGGAAAAATGGCGCAAATGGGCGCAAAATGGCGCAATCATTGCAAATCTCTTTCTGATTAATCTTTCTTTGATTAATTTTAATGAATCAGTGGCAACACTGCGATTTCCAATAAAGATATCTTGTATCTGGCTTGCAATTGGAGCCGAAACTGAGAATGTTTAAACTATGATAATGTGGCCGAAGCTTACCGAGAAGACCCGAGCGGCCCATCGGGCCTGAACCTCGGCAACAGGCGGGATGGACCCTCGGACGTGGAAGAAACCAACCACAGCCATGGAGGGGTGAGGCAGGTTGGCGGGGAAAACCAGCTTGTACAGGTCCAGCTTCGTGGGATCCTCTGAAATGATAAACTTGCTCATTTTACTTCTAGAAAAATTACTGTCTGAAACTGAAACTTACACAGTAATATGACCATTTCAAAACTAACAAAGAACAAATTACTTTATACACAAACTCATTCTCATACACATACAAACACCCTTATATGATTTACTATAAGAAATATTATATTAAAAAGGATCTACCAGTTGAGTGCTGCATAATGCATATGGGATATTGCATATAGGGTATTTTAACACTGTATTTGCCGACGAAAATCAAGCAGGATGTTTTAACTTTAAAAAGTTTGACTTTTGTCTTACTTGCGAGGATTGAGTTGTCCAAATAAGAGACGTTGGCTTCCACGTAACCAGTTGCGAACACGACAGCGCCGATGTTTTCCAACATGGTGCCGTCTGCAAGCAGCGCCCCCGTGCGGGTGAACTTCGTCACTCCAGGTCTCAATAAAACCTGGAAGATAAAACATCATTTTCCCTGTGATAGCAGACTTTACCCCCTTACCAATACTGTTCAACAGGCAAAAAAAAGAGATCGGGTTTAATGTCGCTAAGGATGTATGGCAACGCTGAATGGTGTAAATGTATCACAGAAACACAGAAACACACACAAATACACACACACACATGCACACACACACGTGCACACACACACACACATACAGATTTTATACACGCATGCATACGTACGCGCGTGCACACATACACGCACACAAACACACGTATGCATACATATACACACACATACATACACACACACATACATACACACACAAGTTCATACACACAAAACACACACAAAGACAAAAGCAATATTCCACTTTTTGAGTAAAGTATAAAACTTAAACTTCAGACAAAATGCGCACCTTTCCATTGATGAGGCTGTAGCGCAACTCATCGTTGACCATGACGTGTTCATACATGTTTTTAGAAGTCTCCAGCCCGTAGTTGGCCTGATTGACGTGTTCGGCGAGAGTCTGCCTCCTAATGTGTGCGTTGATGAAGGCGGGGGATCTTAAGAGTCCGCGGGACCCCAGCATGTCTATGGGCGTGCCTCCGTGCGACAGCCGCGGGTAGATCCACGTACCGTCCCGCATGCTCAAGTACAGCTGGGAAACACCAAAGCAATATTAGGGACAAAAATGGAAATAAGAAAAATGCTGAAATCTTTAGTGTAGTGACATTTACTAACACTGTCCAACACATTTTCTAATAACTTCATACGTTGAGCATTTTAGAATCGTGCAAAAACATGCAATACGATGATCCCCTTAGTTTCGCGAGCCTACAAAAACCCCGGCGACGATTTTCAGTGAGTTCTCACATTACAGCGAAATCATATGTTTGCATGATGGACGTCGCTATACATTGTGATAGTGTTGTTTGAACTAATCATATATAGAAATGACTAAATAAAAAAATTGACTTTCAAAATCCGATTTTCGGGCCCTAATATTGCGTGGATAATTTCAATGAATCAAAAAATTATTCGCAAGAATCAGAAAGGTTCGTTTCATCAGGTTGGTAAATCAATGAATATTGAAGCTCTTTTGACGTTTATGTATGAACAGTATCTATTTATTTGTTTCCGTTTTTCTTTTAACAGGTTGGCTCTCTCATTATGCATACAAACAGTACAATAATACATTGGCATGTTAAGAGCAGTTTTGAAATAAAAGTTCATCATTCTGCGATAGTAGTTGACAACATAAAAATTTTGCACGTCGATTCCCTACACAAAGTAAAGCTCTTACCAACAACTTTTCGCTACCAACCACCCCTCGACCGAGACGGGGGCTGATACCAACTGCCGGGTACCTTTGACCCGTTGCTGGTCATTTTAATTTGAGAAGAACCAGAGGACAGATTGAAAGCTTGTCGGTAAGAGCTTTATGTTGTGTGCGGTAATAGAGTTAAACATCTTTGTACAAAGTGAAAAGAACCATACCTTAGAAGCTACGTGCGAAACGTCGACAGCCACGTCGCCAGCAGAGTTCCCCGCTCCTGGAGAAAGATGTGTAGAAGCATGGTGGGGACTGATAAATGATTACCACTATGTCTGGTTCAGTAGATCATTTTATTATGCAATCAACACATGTACAGTTTTTGGCAACGCCTCAGGTGGAGCCGCTAGTATAATACTGCGATTGATGTTGCAAATATTCTAGGAATTCCTCGCACGCAAACCGTCGGGAATTCATTTTGGCAACACCTTGCCGGATTGGCCTTTGCACATACTACTAGTATATAGGAACATGGTCGGGGCATAGAAAATGCGGTAGTTTGTACGCACTATTATGGAATCTTTTTTTACGGTACACGTATTTTTCCGAATGTAATATCATATCCTACAACTTCTTCCTACAACACCAAAAATAGTTACTCATTGACAAGCAACTGGATAAAATTTCAAACATACATCGTACTTCGAATCACTTCCTACAACATTTTCCCTTTTCACAATGAATCATCACAATCGTTGATCTTACATAGGATTATGTTAGGTACATGTTAAAGAATATGGAGGAATTATGATGACAACTCACCGATCACTAGAACTCTCTTCCCTCTAAACGGCTCCGGACTTTTGTACTCCCTGCTGTGCATACTCAGTCCGGCGAACTGATCCAGTCCGGGGTACTTCGGCGTGAAGGATCTGGAGAAGGGACCGCTGCACACCATCACGGCGTCGTACATTTCCTCTATGGGAGATCCCTCCGCCGTCGTGCTGACCGAAGACACGATCCAGCGTCCCGTGGTCACGTGATCATCGGTCTGACGAACTTCTGCCACCTTTTGAATGAACAGTACATGTTTTATAGAACTTGTTGAATGACATAATGGCGAATATGACGTTTTTAAATTGTTGTTATGGATTAAGCAATGAAATAGCCGACGTCATGCGGTTGTTAAGTCACGTGTCCGTGGTGTTGGTCATTCCAACTTGTCGAAGACTGTAGGGACAGCCAGACATTGGATGACTTGTGTTTTGCTGTGTTCTGTACTGCGGGATCGTATAGTAGTCAATTGTTTTTTTACTCGTCTGGCTATGTGTTTCTACAATTTCCAGCGTCTGGCTATGTGTTTCTACAATTTCCAGCGTCTGTCCATATGTTTCTACAATTTCCAACGTCTGTCTAATGGTATGTGTTTCTACAATTTCCAACATAGTGTCACAATGTAGTGTTGCCATACATCCTATTTCCACGGTACTAGAAGGGTCGCGAAAGTTTATGTGTCAGAGGTGAAGTCTGCCATCTCTAATTAGCCATGTTTCTCTGATGATGATGGCTCTTTCCCCGTCGTCGTGGGGAGGGCAGGCCCTCTGATGATTCTCTGATGGCTGAACCGTCCTGGGTTGTTGAAATTGGCTGTCCGGTCCGATTGGCGGAAACAGCTGTCTGGTCCGATTTCGGGGTGGAAAAAGCTGTCCGACTGTTGCAGCTTATGGTTGCGCCCCTAGCAGAAATTAAAAACATAACCTTCTCGGCGAATGTAACAAAATGTTTCTAACCTTTGTGTTGAGTCTGACGTATTTCCTGAGTCCGAACTGCTCGGCGTACTGGTTGAGATACCGGTGAAGCTGGTGACAGGATATGTACGCTGGATAGTCTCTAGGGTACGGGAAGTCACTAAAGCACGAGGACTCCTTACTGACATTAGTGATGAGAGAGTTGTAAACACTCGAGCTTTGCTCAGGACGGACTTGGTCCGTGTAGTACCAAACACCTCCTAGAAAAGAAGCCGAGTCAGAATACTTGAACCGCCTGATAAACTTGTAAATACTTTATCATATAATAGTGCTTTCACACACACACACACACACACACACACACACACACACACACACACACACACACACACACACACACACACACACACACACAGAAACACACATAGAAACACACAGAAACACACACACACACCCACACATACAGACGCACACATACACAGAAACACACATACACAAACACACACACACACACGCGCGCGCGCGCGCACATACAGACGCACACACACACACACAGAAACACACACACACACACACATACATAAATACACACACACACACACACACACACACACACACACACACACACACACACACACACACAAGCCCACTCGTACGCCCAAAACGGGGTGGAGTAACAAGAAGAAGGACCAATGCTAAAAGAGAACACATCGCACCTATGTCATCGTGTCTCTCGAAGCACACGGGTTCCAGCCCCTCCTCCAGACAGGCCTTGACTGACGTCAGCCCGCACACGCCTGCGCCGATGATCGCCACACGTCTGCGGCTCATGACGTCACACGGAGTTCCACACTGTGAAGGGGGAACTGGAAATATGCTGTGATTACTAAATACGATTTGGCAAGCACGTCGCCGGAACGTAAGCAAGAACTTCAAGGTCGTGTTCGCGTATTGCAGGTTGATATCTCGCATATAGGTTCATTTAGTTGTGTCCAAAAACATATCTTATACAACGGCTGTTACTCCGATGCAACGTTGACCAAAGAGAACAAAAGAGATTCGGCAGTTATAATAGGTTTAAATAGCAGTCTAATTGCCGTATATGCATTACGTTCTGGCGACGTGCTGGTTTGGCATACATTATGATAATATACTGTATTGCACAACATTTGTACAAGGTACAATCCACCTGTCAAAAGACTATGTAGTATATGGGCGGATGAGAATGTGATTTTGTTTGAATTTCTAACGCAGGCAATTTTTACGATATTGTCGTATAACGTTTTGTGCAATGCAGGGGTTGTCACATGTACGAGGTGTATTTTATTTCGTTATTTAAATACATAGGAAGAAAACTTGTTACATATATGATGAGGATGATAAACTTGTATGAACTGAATTATGCATATGAACATATTTTGGACACACTATCAACAAATGATATTCGCCTTCCATTAGTTATGGACAAAATGGTCAACAGATATTTTCTGAATTGTGTCTGAAGTTTGAAAGTAGCGATCTATTACACACGTTGTGTAATTAAACATGATCTGGCCGAATGGACGCTGAACGAACTCCATGATATTTGGAACTCTAGTCCCCTTTGTTCAAGATGGTACAAGGGAAAGGCGACAAAAATGTTTCCCAATATAAGTCCCCTTTCTCTGTTATAACTCACCTGAAACTCCCTTCTGACCCGGTTAGCCTTTTCCGTTGTTTGCCCAGCCTGCTAACTTTACCTGATCTTAAGACACCAGAGGTTCCAATGCATAAGTATCAGAGTGGTAAAGTATATATAAACTGGAATTGGACAAAACCACGCACTTGCGCATTGATCTAGATTTACCCTTATAAGAGAAAAGGACCAAAATCAAATCCGCTTACTTTGACAGAGAGTGTCGCAGAGTCGTTGGACCCGTTTCTGGCCGGGACAAGAACTTATGGTTATCCAACGGACGGACTTTCACCTGTGACCTTTGGCCCAGTGCCCTATAAGGCTCATGAGCAGTGCGTGCGTGTTACGTAAGTCGGTGTTATGTTACACATTAGTTCTGTAGCGGGTCGTTGTTACCTTCGGGAAGAGGTATTGTTCTAAATAAGGCTGTGTTTGTGTGTTCGCACCTATAACTCAAGATCATTTCGATGGATTTGTTTGTATTCTGGCATGTGGGTAGTTATTGAGGTTTGTTTGTTTGGTTGTTTATATCTATTTAACCAGGGGGGTTACATATCGCATATCAAAGGCGTTTTTCAATGTGCCCTGGGGGCAATCCCCGATGAAACAGGGCGATTTTGGGCCCCCTAGCGCTATTTCAGTTTTTGGAGAATTACATTGACAGGAGAATTGTATTGCATTGTATCGCAATAGGAAACGTCAGAACCATATAAAACAAGACAAATACAAGTATTGGATTTCCAAATTTTCCCCACTTTATTGATTAACATTGCTTTGAACCTACTGCAATCATACAGGTGAAACATTTTTACAATGGCTTCACTTCTCAAAATCTTTCACTTCAAACCTATGCATTATTTCTCCACGTCTCTTGCCATTTGGCAACGGAAAATAAATACACCAAAAAGGACATGTAACAGATACTTGAAGACTTACAACGTAAAACTATACTGGCAAGGACAAAGAAACACCGTCTCCACGTGGTTAAAGTAGTGAATATAAAGAAGAAGGTTTAACAGTAAAAGAATCTAAATAAGAATGAATGACCCCATCCCTGAGTCATCGCCAAAAAAAATCAAAAGGCTTCAACCCAAGGTATTGCCAAAATCAATAGCTAGGAAAAAATCAAGTGCCGGTGAAACAAAACCTAAATATTTGTTATGCTCATAGAAATAATTAACTTTGAGAATTTTCGTATTAATATATGCTTGCTTTGCATTTCATGCAATCACAACTTAGCAGCCATACCACTAATACACAATATATAACAAATTAAAGATACAATCACATATCTAACTCTAGCAATGGTAGCTTTAACAGTATGCAGCAATACACAGCACATATTATTACATTCAACTCCAATGTACTAATGAAAGCACCATGCACAATATACAAACTGAAGATCTAATTATCATTATCACTGACAATAATTGTGAGATCATTTTTCAAGACCCTTTTTGTAAGCCTCACATAGGCCGTAGCCTTACAAAATTATGGTGGTACTTCACTATCATATCCCTTACATACAACACTCCAGAACTTGCCATTTTGTCAATCAACTTCACACTATTCAAGCAAAAATGCAGTGAAACTGGTTTCATGGCATTTTCAACCACAGTGTGTGGCCTTTTGAAAAAGTCTTGCCTTTTTTTCACTGGTGTAAATAAACTGACCAGTACGTTAAAAAAAAACCCCAAAAAAATGGGAACATTCTGCACTCCATACCATAAGATGGTACTTTCATTTCTTTTAAACATGAACTGTCACTTTAGAGTCATCTCGTGCTTTTGTATGAGGTTTCTGTCACAAAGAGAAGAAAGTTTCAAACTGTCATTTCAATCCTTACAACAAGGGCCTTTAAATGCAGCAAATATTCAGCCTTCTACCACAACATTGACAGTGGCATGACTGAAAAAAACAATTAAGACCAACCTTTTTTCATCAGCACTATTTCATTATGTTATCTAGCTGGAAACTCTATTGGTTATTGCTCTTGGCTTTATGTGACATCTTATTATAAAATCTATCCAGATTTCTCCAAGCCGATGTTAAAGTTTCTCTACTCTACCTTATATGATGACTAGTTTTTGGTGGGAGATTTTCAAGTTTCAATCTTGACATAAGAAAATCAAGCCATGTTACGGTATTGTATCTGCTTGAACATTAAAAACAACTGGCCTCAATGTACTCTATATACTACAACCGCATACAATGTATAGTTTTGATATGCCATAATGTTCCGACTGAGCCAATAGCTTCATTGCTTTTCGATGATTTTTCCAGAGAGCTTTTATTTTTGCCTTTGTTGTATTTTTTCATGTATTCATTCTTTATCCATTTACTAGTGCATGTTGACCTGTATATACTTATATGAAGTTAGTAGACATTGTGTATAGAGCTTGGGAATCATCAATATCATCACAGATAGCAGCACAGGGATATACAAAATAAAACATGCTTTCACTGTACTATAAAATACACCAGTCCTCACTGTACACCTTTTACCTAACTTTTTTTCTGTCATCCCAGTTTTCTTTTTTTCCGTTATCATGTACAAGTTTCTGTCATTCTTCTTTTTCCAGGCCAGTGTTTGGGGATGATTCTTTTTTGGTGGGGGCGGGGGTGGTATTGCTATGCTAATATCTTCATCCACCCATTTTTGTACCTCAAGGTTTTACAATTGTCACACAAACTCTGCTGTCTGCGGTATAACAAGCCCTTCCAAAGTTGGATGGGCCACTATAAGCATGGTTTATTCAAGCCAAGGAGTTAAATAGACATAGAGTTGCGTATCGTTGATAGCCTCTAGTTATAAACAGTATATAATTGTATCATTATAAAAATCATTCTTTTTCAGTTAAACCTTAAAAGCTTTTTTTAATCCTATCCCCATTTTCTTGTCCATTATCAAGTTACTATTATTTTCTATTGCTTTGAACATTTTGATATTAAGCAAATTTTAACAACTGCTCTATTTCTAAACCATTTCCACACAAATATCTTTTGATAAGAATTTTCTGCCTACTTCTACTTCCTTTATAAGGCATTTGTCGTCCTCTTAACTTCTTTTGCTCTTCTTTTGTTGTCTTCTGTTTAACAGCCAATTACATAGTATTACTATAATTACATATTATACTAAGTAGCTTCTTTCAATAAACTTCCAAATGCAGAATTCACTAGCAGAACTTCAAATTCACTATACAACACTGTATACAAATACATCTATTTACCATGCTCAGCACTTTAGATATTCAACCATCTTATTAAAAGTCTTGGGTTCGTAATGCTCAATCCAACTCAACCACCCCTATTTGCTGCAATGGTTTCTGCTAGTTTTCTTCTTACATGCTGCTTATATGGAGTGGTCCACGTTAGGTTTAGGGGTGGGGCTGGCAAGCTAGAAACATTGCTACACACTACAGCACCAAGTTCCAGCGGTGATAATACTGCACACACACACATCTTTTGTCTGTTGTGACACTTCGGTCTCACTCGATACTGGCCTCCGTGCCTTCGACTTCGTAAACGCTCTCGTGTTTTGCAAGGATTCGCAGCAGAGGACGCAACTTCAGCCACCATTGCTCACGAGGCAGGCGGTGCCTGGAGAAAGATTAAAACATGAAATGGACAATTTGATTAGCATTAAACTTCATCTATTTGGCAACATAAATCATAAAAGAGGGGGATTTGACTTCGTTCTAATAAAAAAGAGGTGCCTGGCAGAAGATTAAAACATAAAAGAGACACTTTTATTAGCATGAAAGTTCATCTGTGCTGGAAATCTAGCATTAATGCCAGATGTGCTCAGCTAATGCGCGTGTAGTGCGGCATTAATGCTTCATTAGACAACAGTTTGGCAAGGGTGCATAACATTGTAGATAAAGATTTGACTTTGTTCTAATAAAAAAGATGTGCCTGGAGGAAGATTTAAACATTAAAGAGACACTTTTATCAGCATAAAAGCATGAGTGAATTGACAGCATTATAGACTGAGAAGATTTTGACTTTGTCCTACTAAACAAGAATGAACTTGTTTCATTGTGATTTCTAGCAGCAGAAAATACTGGTGATAATGGTGATGACAACAGACATGAATGGCATATTTTTACAGTTGTGGTTGACTGAAACAGCATGGGAATCACACAACATTTAACTTTTATACCCGCTTTAGGGATAAGACAGAACTACATAGTTCATGTATGGTGTCAATCCAGTAGATTATGATATCATTAGAAATCCAGAGAAAGACAACACTGACATGTGAAATGTTAAAGAGAAACAGAAAGTTAAGCACAGGGAAAATGACTGAAAAGAGACAGACAAACTGGGGTTAGAACCCATGTTCCCTGGTTTTCTAACTCTCTAGCATTGAGTTGCAAAGTTGATTAACCTAGACTTATCTAAGTATTGATAAGAAAGTTGATAATTCTAGACACATGGATTACAAAGTTGATAGCAAAGATGATGAAAAAAATCAAGAAAGTTAATAAGTCTGTTATTGATAAAGATAGTATTGATTACAAAGTTGATAACAAATGTGATAAATCTAGTATTGATAAGTTGATAAGTCTGTTATTGATAAAGATAGCATTGATTACAAGGTTGATAACAAAGGTGATAATAAAAAAATCTAGAATTGATAAGAAAGTTGATAAGTTTGTTATTGATAAAGCTCGTACTGATTACAAAGTTGATAAATCTATCTAGATAGTCCTAGCTTATCAATTGAGCTTATCAATTGTGCACATTGATAAATCTAGCTAGATTTGTCAGTTATAAAGTTGATAAGTAAAGGATGACACCACATAAAGTAGACATACAGTCTTCATCTTGTAACATGTAGGGGTTCAACAACCAACTAAAGAGCATTTTACATTTTTATGTAATTTCTTTCTTAAAGTTTGCCTTTATGTATAGTTTATGAATGATAAATGCTATAATGTGGATATAATATCTGGCAACATTTCTTTAAAATCTGATGAGACTATCAATACACAGTCATTTGAAAGTTACTACAAAAGGCGGCACTAAAGGAAGATGCATTTAATTTAGATTAAATTTATAATTAACAAAGTTAATGAAAGAAAAGTCATTCTGTGTCCAGTCCACATGAATATGCTTTGTTGGTTCTCAGATTAAAAACAAAATAGTGCCAGACTGGAATATCAACATGAAAACAGAGTCTGTTATCTAATGTAGCATTAATGCTGCACTACACGCGTCTTAGCTGAGCACATTGGGCATTAATGCTGGATTTATGCTGCTAGGACATTCAGGGAGTGGTACTTGGACAACCATAATTACCATGGCAGTGGCTGCCAGAAATACATATGCAGAACTAATGCTTCATAGTGTGCACTAACCAAGCATTAGTGCTGCATATGTATTTCTGGCATTAGTGCTACAGGTACATTAGACGACAGTTTGGCAAGGGTTTGGAATACAGTTTTACAGTCCAGTGAATACAGTCAGGTTTTCATCCCAGACCTCTGTTTTCATCTTGACCCCTTGCAGGTAAATTTTTGTTTAAAATATCTGAGAACCCCCCCCCCCCCCCCCCAACAAAAAAAAATTGGTGTGGCCTTTAACTTAAGTGATGACAATGCAAAGTTAGCATGTAAGTTAGAGCAAGACTTAGCAATGGCATTGTGTCCTGAAAGCTTTAAAGCTCAAGGTTGTGCACTTGATTTTCAAGAAAGGTGTATGCTACCCGGATGGGTGCATATGGGATATGAAGATATATGAGTAAGGTAATTAGAAGGAAAGAATTGTGAAGCAGTTGGAGTTATTCTTTTGTT
The DNA here is from genome assembly GCF_035083965.1 of Branchiostoma lanceolatum. Lineage (NCBI taxonomy): Eukaryota > Metazoa > Chordata > Leptocardii > Amphioxiformes > Branchiostomatidae > Branchiostoma > Branchiostoma lanceolatum. Next base: position 9,966,826 of record NC_089739.1, read on the forward strand.
TCCTCAAATTAAAGACCTTATTTGGGATAGTCCTGTATACATGTACTTGATTATAGAATCTTTGAATAATACATGTAGCTCGAGTATAACATTTTAAGACAATTTCTCCATATTTTGGGTGAGGCCTGTATTTTCCCCAGCAATTGACATGATTCTTTGTTATAAATTACGGATAAAAGTTATGGCTATCTTATCATCAATATTTCTATAATTTATACGTCGATTAGATTAGACATCCAGGTAATAAGATACACCAAAAAAAGCAATTACTCAAACAACTGGATATGATTTTGGAAACGGTCAAAATCATATCCAGTTGTTTGAGTAATTGCTTTTTTTGGTAAATCCTTGATAATCATATATCAGAGAGATAGTAGAGACTGAAAATTCATCGGAGTGTGTAGAATGTATTATGATATCACCTCAGTTCTTGCCAAAGACTGGGACTGTACAGTAAAACATTTGGTTAAGTCAAACTATTTTTTTGTGCTGTAAATCACAGCTAAAATCCTACTGCAGATGATAGGGTTAGGTTCAAATTGTTCTTGTTGAATTTAAGACACAGAAGTATCACAGAGAAGGCTTTTTGCTACCACACTGTCAAGTTGTCGAGTCCTAACATTAATCCCTTCAAGTAACCCCGACATGTTACACAGGTTAAAGATCGAGGATTTGGGAAGCCTACCTAATATCTATAGCTAGAGGATTGCAGCTGGGATCTTTATGCAGTGGAGCCTAGATAGGTGGTTTAGGCTGGTATCTTTCCTATTCTAGCTCCAGTCATTTTTCTTTAGTTGAGAGAGAATCAAACATTGCTCTGATTGGCTCTGAGTAGCAGGGTTTGAACAGGCATGCGAGTATTTGAATCCTGTTACACTGATTTGATACCAAAATATAACTAATGGCATAATGGTTAAATGTTTAAGTAAGAAAGAGTTCAATTTGGAAGTTCTTGCCTGAGAAAAATTGCAACATGAAACAGTATATATAAAAACCATACAGACAGCAACTAGAATATTTTCAGTTTTTAAGTCTCATAAAATGCTCTGGGTGCCTTTAAAAAGGGATGGGTGCAAGATTATTCCAAAAAGAAGTAATTATATGAGCAAACTGGAGCTAGAACAGGAATGGATACAGACTATAGGTGGTTGACATGTACATGTACTCTAAGGAATCTTAAACTCACTTAAAGTCAGACCAGGCCTTAAGATGTGTGACAGGCGTTAGGGTTGTGGTCATGGAAAACTCCTCAGCTTCTTCAATACTGACCGTTCGTGTCATGTCATCTCTTAACGGAGGGGAAAAAATTAAAGGCAAGTTTTAGCAGCAGCAATCCAGGAAACTTGTGACAACACAAAGTATCCATTTTACCTTTTGCAACAGATCAGTATCAGCAAAGTACCAACATCAAAGAATCAGCCAATCAGAAGCAGCATGTTTGTGTCAAACAACAGCCAATGAAAAAGCAGGATTTCTTAGCCAATCAGCCATCATTTGCCCTGTTTACAGCCAATCAGCATGCAACAAACCGTTTGAAACACAAACAAGCACAAACACAAGCGCAAACACAACAATAGCAAATAACAGATTTAGATATAGCTTTATAGAGTCCTGTGTAGTTTTTTTTGCACGTAATTGTGACAAATTGCGCTTGGCTATGCATGATTATGTGTAAAGAAAGCCCACCTGGATTTCCGTCAGAATAGCACCATAATAAAATCATGACATGTGTCAGATATGCATTATAACAGCCTATAATTGTTATAAAAAGATTGCTGTTATCTTTTAAGAATACCTGAGGATTTCTCAATTTGCAGTCTGCTCAACTTTTCGTTGAAGTATATTTTTGTTAAAGCAATTTTCTGCTATCCTGAATTAATTTTAGGCATTGTATCATTTTAGTGTTACTAAAAATGCAAAGCCAATGAAACACAAAGAAATCTGAGGAATATCATGGTTTAAAAGGGAAATTAAGGGAGGTGAAATATTTATTGGTGTTACAAAATTCCCTGAAAGGGCCATTTCCACAAAGTTGACAGAGTTCATGAGTGAGTGAATGTCGTTCATTACTTTATAAAGGGACCGGAGAAAAATCTTTACCATTAAACATTTTCTAACCCATTAAAGGTTATCATTTTGTAAAAGGCAAATTTAGATTATAGCAGAACACTTCTGAATCAATTTTTTTATGAAAGGACACAAGTTGGTTATTAGTATTTTGTACAATGGATTGATATGGACATTTCTATGACTGTTTAGTAACTCAGCAAGATCTCTGTACTACAGTACTACGCACGCCAAACAAGGAAACCAATGAATTTAAAATGCATCCACAAACTAGAGTACAGTCAAACCTGTCTATAGCGGTCACTCAAGGGACTGGCCAAAACTGGCCGCTAAGGACAGGTGGCCGCTATGGAGAAAATGTTGATTAATTGACCACGAGTGACACATGTTTTCAGTACCCACTGAGATACATTTATTCACCGTACAGTACACATGTAAACAGGTATTAGGCACATTTTAGAAGTTCGATTGTTGTTCTTTTACTCCTAGTTAGTTAAGAACAAAATACATGTTGCTCAGTTGTCACTTACTGTTCGTTTTCGACTGTTTTCAAACATAAAATCGTGGCGACAATTTTCGTCTTGATGCGTTGGTTCGGTTCCCGCGTGGCTTGTGTTGATCAGCATCTACCATTATGCTAATAGGGTACTCAGAAGAAGATCGCTCTTTTGAGGGCTTTTTGTCTTTTCAGAAAATTGCAACAGCCCAAATTTTACATCATAGTAATATTATCCACATTAATTTTGAAGCTTTTGGTTTAGTAATTATCCTCAGTGATACTTTGCAGCAAAATAAATTTAATATATTATACCTCCGTAACAGTGGTGTCTTCCGTTGACCTTTATGCTGCTACCAATCCAGTTTGTATCAGCGCCATTTTGAAAATTGCGCGAAACACGTTTTGAGCACAGTTTGAATGAATTCCCGGTGAAAACGGATATTGGGCCGGCATTCAAACATTTCGCGAACTTACCGCATCAGGTACATGTGTGGGTTGTATTTTCCAAAAAGCTGCCGTAATATTTGTCCAGTCGAAATGCACAGAAATGGTCAATTTTACCTCGATGTACAAACGCTTACCATGTGAAGAAAATTATTCTTGACTTCGCGTCAAACCATGGATTTTCTAACAAAGATAAAACATTCTGGTTTTCTTTATTATGATCCTATCCAGTTGATTCCACATGAATTTGATAACTGCGTGAAAAAATGAAGATTTTGAACCCGGCGTGCGGTGGCGATGCGGCTTCTACCGGCGCGCCGTGACCGTTATCGGCAGTGTTACTGTACTCGCGGGACCGAAAATCGTCTGGCCGCGACCGCGTTGGACAGGTGGCCGCTATAGCCTAATTCTTAATGCTTATGTCAATGGGAAAAATCCAAGGGACCGACAAAAAGTGACCACTATGGGCAGGTGGCCGCTATGCAAAGGTGACCGCTAATACAGGTTTGACTGTATTAAAATTACTCAACAGTCATACTGTCTCATAGAATATTCCATATCAATAAGTAACTGATGTCCTTTCATAAAAAATCAATACAGAACCCATAGACTTGATATATGCACAAGGGTGACAGACCCCTAAGACTAATATAACAACTGACTGTAAATGCAGAAATATTTGCGATGGTTTTATGTTCGCGATTTTTCACGGTAAGCTCTTTGCCGCTAACTTAAAACCACCGCGGAAATTTCTGCCTGTGTTTCTGAAGCATTACTAGTTTCTGAAGAACTACTACGTTCAAACGCGAACTTAAAACTACTGTGAACACTCCATTTTCTCCCTACCACGAATTAAAACCATGCAAACTTAAATGCATTTACAGTATTACACAGCAAGGTCCCTGTACTACCACACACGCCGAACAACGAAAGTGTACTCACTGGAAGTCTGTCTGTGACTTGATGTGCGTAACGGGGCTGAACTGGACCGTTCTGCGGTTGAGTCCGATCAGACATGCTGTGTCTTCTTCATTACACTCTACCACCACGCGACCTCCTGGGGAAACAATGGGGTGATCAGAGATAGCATACTTCACCCCTCCTTAATTGCTCGTTCTCAGTGTTGACTTAATATGCATTTAGCGTGATTTTAGGTTCCAAAAATGGATTAGCACACTTTTTAAGCACACCTATTATATTCTTTAGGAAAATGTTTACTTAAAAAAATGTTTTTGATGCATCGGTTTCTGGTGTTCCTTGTGTCCTTGGGAAAAGCACTTAACACGACTTTCCTCATTCCACACAGGTGTAAAAATGGGTACCTGACTACAGTCGGGGAGGTAAAAGGTGGTGGAAGGAGAGGGTTGGGCTCTACTTTACTATACCGTGCCCTAGACACAGTGGATAACAACCCACTGACCCTACAGACTCAAAAAGGCTATGGGACTACCTTTATCCTTTTTATCAGGAAATATAATTATCTAAACATCTAAGACATTTCAGAGTCTTAAAACTTTCAAGTTTGTCCCAATTCACCTTCCTCCTTGTAATTGTTGTGCATCTTCTCAGCCAGGAAGGCCACAGACTTGGCTGCCAGCTTGGTTCCCAGGTTGCGGTCAAATGGCGAAGGACAGCCACCCTGGAAATCAAACAATCAATCAATATTTTCCTGTAATCGGTATACAGTACCATATAACTTTATTCGTCAAAATCTACATTGTACTACAGCAGAAAATCTAGAAGAGTAAAACTTAAATCGTTTATCAAATATGTACATTTCTTTGAAAATCTTAATATCTACTAAATTTTTGTAATTGCTAAAAGGAGGGAAAATGGAGAAACATAGACTGAAGTGGAGCACATTATGTACACTGTTATCTTTCGTTCCGCTCCATGTTTTTGCTTTACGGTTAGGTTTAATTTGGATCATGTTTTATCAAGTTCTGATCTAGATGGTTTACTTGTTGCTAAGTCAATAAAAAGATCAATCAAGATGTATTGATCAACATGGCTGGCATAGAATATGCCAGCAAACTTGCTGCCTTATTTCCCACTAGGAACTACAAGGATTTGAACAATAGCTGAGGAGTTACCCAAACGTTGGCCAGGTAATTTTTTTCTGGGTTGTGTCACAAGATAATCATTTACAATAAAACTTGCACACATTTTCGAAAGATAACACAAAGGATCACGAACCTGTTGCATGTGTCCAAGGACATTTTTCCGAGCCGAGAAAATGCCTTTCCCCTCCTCGCAATACAGCTGGTAGATAAAGTCAGTGGTGTAGTTTTCATTGCACTTCTCGTTTCTGACAATCATCGGAAATTAAAACAACAAGAAGTTAAAAAGGACATAAATAGTATTAAATTTGAGTGCACAGCATAAAGTAAATAAACCCAATTCTATAGCTAACTTCAAAATTCTAAACATTCAAGTAAAAAAGTATTCTTATTATTTTTCTGGACAAAATAGCCAAAAAGAACATGCTGTATACTAAATGTGACATTGATTAGTATGTTACTCATAAGTCCTAATAATAATAATGACACATATTTAATTTCTAGGTGCACTGGTGCACCAACAGTCAAACATAAGGCACACAGCTCTAATTTTGGGTGCACAAAAGTGCACATACACCCAGTATTTCCAGCACTGCGCTGTGATCCAAAACTACATCTCTCACTGTCCACAGCTGTCATTATTGAACAAACTGCTAGATGGCACTTCTCTAACCTCAGAATCAGTCCTCTCTCCACACCTTCCACCATCTTCTTGGCAAGATGCTCGACATCAGTCTGTAGGGATGGATTGGAAAGCATGTCTTTAAGCTGAGCAATTATTATACGGCGCCAAATTCTTTTGCAGAATTCACTATCCAAATGCATAAAATAAAACAAAATGCATTCATCAGCCCACCTGTAAGTCTCTCATGCCGAATCTCTCCTCGAAGATGTACGCCGCATCCGCTCCGCCCGCCAGTCCAGCCAGGGTTGCTAGGTAACCACAGTACCCGCCCATCGTCTCCACGACAAACACGCGTCGCTTGGTGCCGCTGGCCGACTGCTTGATCCGGTCACAGATCTGGGAGCACAACAAACTGATTGAAGCCTAATCTTAACTCTAAACCTTATCCTAACTTTGACCTTAACTCAATTTGTCTGAGTAATACAATACATAACTGTGCAATGATTTCAAACTTGAATTTCAAAAGGCTCTACAATCCTTATATCCTAACTAATCAGGCTGGACCCCATATTTGGTTCAACTTTGAGAGATTACTTTAAAAAAAGGTAAGGATTAACCGGGTAGTCCCATAGCCTTTTTGAGGCTGTAGGGCCAGTATACGTAGGTTGTTATCCACTGACACTGTGTCTAGAGCGTGGTATTGGAAGGCAGAGGTCATCCCTCTCCTTATACTTTGGCCAAGAAGTCAGGTACCCATTTTTACACCTGGGTGGAGTGAGATAGGCGAGTAAAGTGCCAGGTTCCCTATTGAGGACACAACATCTAGTCAGGAATGCCAAGAATCAAACATCTGTGACATTGTCGTGTCTGCTAACCTACATTTAGCTAGCCACTTACCCATTCCACTTATGTTAGACATTTAACTTACGTCAGTGATAGCGTTGAGTGCTGTGTCTGTGCCGAGACTGAACTCCGTCCCTAGTACGTTATTGCTGATGGTACACGGGATCACCAACAGCTCAATTCCAAAATCCTAATCCTATCCCTTGTGCTAAACAAACCCTACTTCTGCAGTTTAATCCTATCAATCCTACTCAGTCTATAGTTGTGTCCAACACCCTTACGTCAGTGATGGCATTGAGTGCTGTGTCTGTGCCCAGACTGAACTCCGTCCCTGGTACGTTGTTGCTGATGGTACACGGGATGACCACCATCGGGATACAGAACTCCTTGTACTGTGGTCTGGCTTCCGCTAGCTGCAGCACGCTGTCATATGCCTGCAGGGGATGGTAAATTCATAATGGTGTTGTTATCAATTTGCCATAATATCATAATCAGACTGCTGGCAAGATACTTGATCGAAAACAGGGTTGTCTCCACAACCTGTCAGTCCCTGGACAGAAATTTGCTGTTGGAATTTTGAAAAATGTCACTCCTTCCGTCCTAAAAAACTGAACTTCATGATATGAAAAGGAAAGAAAGAATGGACGGATGGATAAATGACATTTGTAACACAGTGACTACAATTTGTATATCATACAAGCAAGCAAAAGGGAAACAAGCTATAGAAAAAAAGTTGGAAAAGATAAGGATGGCCCGCCATGCCACAAAAGGATGCACGGAAGGACATAAGGTCTATAAGGTGAAGAAATATTCCAAGCTATTTTTTTTTTCTATTTGATGTCATCAACCCTTCTGAGACTGCTATCAGTACCATGCCAAAATACAACATATTCAATTCATCAGATGCAATATTCTTTGTTCTAAAATAATTTCTTGAAAAGATGTAAATTGAAAGTAATGGCATGGTACACAATGATGCTAATTAAAATGTATTTCTCAAAGGCCATATAAAATTCAGTGTGTGTAACGACTTACCTCAAACCCACCAATGATGATCAGTGCGCTCAGGTTAAACTCTTTAAACTTGCTGGCTATCTGGGGTAGACCAAGCTTGGCTGGCTGGGTCCTGGGTGAAGAAACAACTTATCAGTTTCATTCTGAAATAAACTTTCCGAACAAAACGTTGGGAAACTTGGTCTGTAGATCAAATCTCTATGAATACTGGTGGGTTACTATAATTACAGAAATTACCCTGCCAAAACCAGAAACAGTGTTGAAACAGGGAAATTTTGGCAGTTTTGTTTTGTGCCGCACTGGTTTGGTGGTTGACCTTTGAATGTTCATGACAAAATTGGTATTATTGTAAAAGGCATTAAACAAGCTTTCCAATGATACATAACACTAATTAATATACAGTTGATAAAATAACATTAAGACAGTCATGTTACATAACTCAGCCAACAAAGCTTTGCAATTATAGTGAAAACATGGTACAAACAACCTAAATCCTTACAGCCCCAAATACAGGATGCACCAAATTGATTTCATTGTTGTTTTTCACCTGTTTGTGCCTAAGTAAGAACCTCCCTCCCCTATCAAGGTGTGCACATCCATCCACTTGGGCACTTTGACCTGAGTTCAGTGGAGTCGTGAGGCAATGACATCATCATCACAGTTAATCGTAAACAAATCTACTTCCGGGAGAGGCTTAAAAGCACTAAACACTCCTGTCAAGTCTTCTAATCTTTGCCCAGCTGCCTACCAAAATAAATGAAGTTTTGGTGGCAAAAGGCTACCTTAGCTAGACTAGAATTCATCCTATTCTAGCTCCTGTTTGCTCCTTTGATCGCATAAGCTCTTTCACAGTTCCAAGTTCGCATGCGTAGCAAGAGGAATTGTGGGTAACTGTCAAAAGTGAAGGCCCCTGACCTGTATTCAGTTCTTGTCTCGACCATTGTCTCTATTTGCATAACAATGTCATTCTGATGAAGACTTTTGAATAAAAGGTCGAAACCGGTAAATCGTTGTGTCTCAGCCGTCATCCTTCTGACGCCCATTCAACTATATATATGCATAACAATGTCCAGACGGGTTTTGTTTACGGCTCAAGGGCCTTCACCTTTGACATATTACCTGCAATTCCTGTCGCGGCGCATGCCTACTCAGAAGTGTGAAAGAGCTTATAGGTTGAGTTGATGAAGGTTAGACATCCAGGTAATAAGATAACACCAAAAATTGTTACTCATTGCAAGCAACTGGATAAAATTTTCAACTTTGAATGTTTCAAAATTCTATACACTACAGTTGCTTGTCAAATGAACACCAAAAATTGTTACTCATTGCAAGCAACTGGATAAAATTTTCAACTTTGAAGGTTTCAAAATTCTATACACTACAGTTGCTTGTCAAATGAGTAACTATTTTTTGTGCATCTTATAGGAAGTATTCTAAGCTATCTTGCCATGGGAAGATCACAGACTTGACAGAAATGTTTGCTTCCAAGTACCCGGATGAGTTTCGTCAGCAGCCTTACCTTTTAGCACCAAGCTTAGCGCCACCAGACCCAACCCAGCCACCAACGTCCATCCAGTTTAACTTCTTCAGCTGTGGAGGGACAGAGGTTAGTCTGACAGACAGACCACCACCAGCATGTTCAAAGTTTCTTTGCCAGGCGCAGTTTTCAGGATTATAAGTGAATAAGCTTCGAATAAAGTATCAAAGGCAACCTATTGTAAGCAATATTAGGGCGTTGAAAGTCATATTTTCAAGATTAATTTTTGTGTGATTTCTATCCAATATATATAGTAAGCTTAAATAATACTATCCCATTGCATATCGACCATCATGGAGCAAAAAAAGAGATGTCATTGGTCGAACCGCTAACATGTGTGGTGGGAACTCATTGGAAATCTGAGCACTTGGAGGCCTGCATCATTTCAAATCTTCCGAACATGCGCGATTCTGACTGATAAGTCCCAAACGCTTCCGGAGAAATAATCACATGGTTATGGCTCAATATGCTCAGGCATTGTGACATCACGCGGCCAGAAGTTACCGAAAATTGTCAGCAGAAAACGGTTACGGCTGGATTCTGGGCTGATTTTTGGGTGGTACCAATAAATAAAATACTCCTTTTGCAGTTTGTTCCTGTGCTCTTTTTCAACACCCAAAGTATGAAATGATGATGAAAATGTGGCAATATGGGGAAGTAAATGTCAATTTCAATTTAACCGAACAGAATTGCTTTCCCCCGAATATTTCAAGTTTTACCCCCTGAAATCGCTTAGGGCACCTTTAAGCAGTACCAAGCACCCTATGCCAAGTTTCATGAATCACAGCAAAATGATCTGGACATTAGGGATTCCTGACACCCTAAATTTGAAAAGCAGTACAGTTGTGCTGAGCTAGCAGTATAGCAGTGCAGGTCCTTTATTCCACAGACTGGGGAGAACTCTGAGCCTCATCAGATGGGTTAGTCACGTAGGAAAATGAGATTCTTGAATCACAGCCTGCTACCAGGTTCCTGGGGCTTGAAAGTCTCTAGAATAGGCAACACTATAAATCCGGAAAAGCACTCTAAATCCGGAAAACATTCATAATTCTGTCATAGTTTGAGAAGGAAACTTAATATTCTAGAATATGACTTAGTGCGCATGGTAAAAATGACTTACTACTAGGTAACATTGATAGGTCCCAGGGGACTATGTCAGTTAATGTTCTTCAGAATTCTGCATTTGATTTCAGAATTCTGAACAGTATTCTAAATTTGAGTGCAGAATTCTGCAAACCATTTGCAGAAATCTGCAAACCATTTTCAGAAATCTGCGCCCAAAATTCAGAATTGTCCACCCAAATGCAAAATGTGAAACAATATGCAATGCTACATAATGTACTACTCTACAGTGTGACTTTCGTAAGGTCTTCTTTTAGCAGAGGAGTTGGCAAGGAAACTAGGTTGTGACTCAAGAACCTCAAATGAATACATAAGTGCAAGGTCAAAAACTATGAGACTTAGTATAAAAGTCAAACTTGTGTAGAGAAATTGCAAGCAAATTTTGAAGTGGTCACTAAAGAGAGTTGCCCAGTACAGAGTTGAAGCTGGTTCTCTTTGTTCTCTTTAACGTCTAAGGCCACACCAATTTAATTTCCTGGTTAACGGATTTTTTTTTTAATTTTAGCAAAAAAAAAAGTCATGAAAACAGAAGGCTGGGGTAAAAACTTGCACCTGACCCTGTTCACTCCCTGAAATTGTGTGCACCAAAGTACAAACTTTCCTCTGAAATTCTGTTTTCCTGTTGATTTTCCAATGTAGCATTTTTTTAAAAATTCCATTAACCAAGAAATTAAAATGGTGTGGCCTAAAGGACTATCGAAAAGGACCACATGGCCAGACGCCCCTTATGCAGAGGTGGCCACTAGTACACGTACCCTTCCCTCTGCAAGACCCTCAAACCCCTCATAGATGGCGTACGGTTGGTGACCGTTCAGGATGGCAGTTCTGACAGCTGATCGCACCGCAGCATTCATACCAGCAGCGGGAGCACCGACGTTCATTATACCGATGTTGAAAACATGCTGCAAAAGTGAAGTTACAAATTAATCAACAAACTGAGTACAGAAGTAAATTAGAGCGCATACCAGCACCCAGCTTGGAAAGATTTTGTTAGCAAGTTAGGCCCAAACAATTCAATTTGTTGGTAAGAACAATACTTATTATAACTGGAAAAATCAACATGAAAACGCAGTCTAACAGAGGAAGCAACGTTCGTGATTATCCTGAATCCAAATCTCTTCTGTGACACTGACATACATATTATAATTATTAAAACCTATTTTCAAAATACTTCAATACAGATGCTACTGTAACATGTAAGACTGCTTTGCCTTGAGCCCCAGTCCTGAAAATCTAGCAAAACAATGACAAGTTAAGTAGCTAAGCAGAGTGGAGGGTGCTTTGCTGCAGTTGTTTCTTCATGCCCGCAAAGTAGAGGAAGTAGAGAAGGGAAGAGAAAAATGCTTGGCACTTACTTACACATCCTAAACATTAACACCAATAATAATCACGATTAAAATGTTACATGTTATCATTGATGTTATTTATTCCAAAAGCAAATGGGGTCAGTACAAACACACTGCAAACATGGACAAAACATGGCAGGAAACTTTAGCTGGTGTTAAGATTAAATCTACAGGATAGCACTACAGGATAGTAAATGCCAGGACAGAAACTGGAGTTATTTGTACTAAAGGGTTACAGTCTAGATCTAATAATAATCTCTATTCTATGGTAACTCTAAGGGTTGATATTGATCCAGCTGGACTAGAATGGACCGGAAAAATCTCCCTGCCTGGACCTCAACCTACAAGCTAAATGAGCCAGAGAAATAAACACTAATAGTATTTAAACTAACACCAAAACCCAGTAGAGCCAGAGTAATAAAAACTATTCAAACTAACACCAAAACCCAGTATAGTATATCAAGTACAGTGTGTAGAGGAACATTTGATATGAAGGCTCAAAGTACCCATCTGCAACCTAAAAGTTCCAGAAAAATTTTTGAGATTGCAGAAACTAAATGTGAGTTACTGTACAAGGGGAAATCTTTGCAATGGTTTGACGTCGAAGTTCGCAGTTTTCGCTGTGGCCTCTTCCTTGCGAACTTAAAAACACCGCGAACATTTCTGTCTTCTGGCCCTGCCTACCGCTTTATTTCAACCGCGTACTTAAGTTAAAACCACAGTGAACTCCATTTTCTCCCTACCGCTAATTTAATTCACTGCAAACATTTTCCCTTTTACAGTAACACGTCAAGTTCGGTAATATTAACTCTCTAACCCTCCTACCTCGCATTCAAATCCAGTCTTTAGCTGAAACAAATACAACCAAAACAGACGTGAGTCCAGCATGACAAACAAAACACAACGCAAACAAAAACATGCTATAAATAAAATACGGAAGCTGTCTTGCAAAATGAATGACATGCAAAATGAATAAAACTTAATATAAGCAAGACCATTAGCAAACGACCTATCTCAGTGTTAAGTTACTTTAATTTGCTGAAGACTTACTAATAGTTTTAAAAAGTGTCATTATATCTAAATAGTATTAGCATGCATGATAGATTACTAGCATTGTGCAAATTTGAATGTTTCTAGATAATTGTTCAAATTCAACATTCTATCTACTTAAAGTGTGCTTGTCATTAAGACCAAATGCATGCATTCTGCCAGCTAGAAAGTGTCACTGAATGACAAAAATGTGAGAAGACAGGAGACACAGACAAAGAAAAAGTACAAATGGACAGGCCCAACTTGCAGCTCTAACCCTTTTATATAACAATGCAAAAGAAAATAATGTTGCTTGTAAACTACAAATTCATGATAATTGATAATTCATCTCCCAAAAAAAGCAAAAAAAATTACATTAACCAAGGAGGTTTTCTTAAATCTAAATTCCATACTTTCTATCCTACAGTATGTAAGCATGTTAATTTGACAAAATTATTTTACTATGCTCTATGTATTTTTTGTATTCTACTTATTATCTAATACAGCCTATTTTCTACATCCTATCGCATGTGTGTACACAGTATGTTTCAGAAGTTGGACAGACTAGAGGAAGTCTCACAGTCTAAAGAAGTATTCCTGTAACACCTGAAAGTAAGAATCAGAAGTAGCAGGGATGAAAACATTGGTATGACACACAGAAGAGAGAAAGAGGGTATCACATAAGTGTTCACTTGACACCTGAATGTAGGACTCAGAAGTAGCAGGGGTAAAAACGTTGGTATGACACATTGTACAGAAGAGAGGACAGTTGACACAGAAGAGGCTGTGTTCGTGCGTGTCTTTAGTTTTCTCTCACTGGGTTGTTGTCGTCTGCGGACCAACGCGGTCGTTTCGCCGGGACTGGGCACCGGTTGGACGTCGATGTTACGGGTGGCGAGAACGAATTGGCGGCTCCGTCTACGCTGCATCGCGAAAGGCGCCTAACGACGACCGGGGACTGTTCGTCGGAAAAATCATTGTCATGACCGTCCTAGAGCGTGTGGTGTGAAAATTCGCCCTGATCAGACCTTAGACCCGTGATTCGCTCACCCAGGAAAAAGCTAACTGTAAATTAGAATTTGTTAGAAGTTGCAGGGTTCATATAGCGTATACTGATCACTAAATTTATACTTTGTAAAGTATAAATTATTGATATATTCCCTTTTCATATCAAGCAACTTATACCTGAATTGTTGAGACACTTCAACAAATTGTTTATGGGATAATCTAATGTCCCAACATATGACAGACTTTAAGCTTGAAAACTTCAAAAGCTGAAATTTGATATCTTCTTCACAATAAATTTAGTTTCCTAATACTAGTAATAGACAAACTATGTCTTTTTTGAGGAAATTCAGTCTTTTATTTTCTTAATCCAGAAATTTCATTTTCATGTTGTTTACATGATTTTTTGGGGGTTTCTTGTTTTGATTTGCATCAATGAACCCTGCAATATATGTTATAAAAATTAAGATTTTATCAAGACTAAAGTTTAATTTGTGAATCACCACACCAAACCACACCACAAATCAACACACCACACTCAGAAAACACAGCATCTTCAAAAAGTAACCATTAACATGATATTACATCAAACAATGTAATTTTGCTTATTGTCAAGAGTTGCACTACACATTCTTTGTTTGAAAACCTATTTAACAATTACTGTCAAATTGATTTTTCAATCTTTACTTTTGAAATCATTTGATACAGATTACAAAATAATCAAGAAACTTTATTCTCTTTTTCATTGTTATTAGGCAAATTAGATATTTCAAAAGGCAACAAAAATTGATTTTGAGCTCAAAGAAAATTTGATTTACAAGTTGTCTTGCATAAACTACTGCCCGGGATATTCCATCTTGAATGTAGGGGTGGTCACTAAAATCATTTGCTCACCACCCCTTGTTAATTTTCAAAATGGAATAGTCCAGGACATTATAGTACATTTTGTGATACAGCAGACCAGACCAACTTACCTGTTGGGGATTATTAGGGGGTTTCACGTGACTCAGGATCTTGTAGATCTCCAAGTTGTTGCGAAAACTCCTAAACAGAAAAAAACAACAGAGCATTGTACAGTTAAGAGATGCTCAGCTAGCAAATAACTTACACATGTAGTACATGATTGTATGTTGTCATAGTATTACTTTATCATTATTTCATAATAATTATATGATTGCAGTAGAGATATTGACTAGAGCAGGGATATTATATAATATAGTTACTGTAAAAGGTATTCTAATGCCATGTGATGACACCGAAAAAGCACTTCCTAACTTGTGTCTAAAGTTGCTAACACTAACTGGCAAGAAATAATTTACCTTCTCCAAATCTGTTCCTTATGCTGAATTTAGCAACTCACTTTGCCAAGCATGGCCTAACTACTACTAGCAACTCGGCAAGGGTGACATATAGACGGACAGAACAGTTCTTTTTGGCACTGATGGTATGATCAACTCTCACTGATTTATATAGAGCACTACAGTTATCTGCTCTCAGAATACCCCCCCCCCCCCCCTGCAGCCTTACCTGCCCCGGAGGCTGACACAGTTCTCAAAGTTTCCCTTCTTCATGGCTGCAGCAACCTGCTGGGTCTACAGGGAACAAACAGAAAAATTCTCTACAACATCTCAAAACGTGAAAAGTATTTGCTATGACTTTGAAATTTTGTTTCCTCTTATTAGTCTCATAATATGTCTGGTTCATAAATATGCTAATAGTGACTGACGATTATGATGAATTTTGATAGAATGGTTGCCATTACTCTCCAGAATGCTTCAAACCTGGCAGCAGAACACTGACTACACCTCCCTGCAACACCCCCAAGCATGATAAGTAGAATAAAGTATTTACTAAGTAAAGTAAGGTTGCTAAATATGAGTTCATTGTTATGTCGTGATTCCAATAGCAAATTACTGCTTTCCCATTTTGCACTCTTGCCTTTTATTCATTTTCTGAACCATTATATATATTTAGAGGTGAATGTCAACAAACTGTTACAACCTCAAACAGCGAGAGTTTGGTACGTCGATGAAGGTTAGACATCCAGGTAATAGGATATGCCAAATAACAGTTACTCATGACTGAGCAACTGAATATGATTTTGGAAGTTTGAGTTACCCCCTTACCCTCTCCACACACTCCATGAGGTTGACCCTGACCGCCTGGTTCCCGTCCAGCGACACGACGCAGGCGGGCGTGTCGGGCTTCGCCTCCAGCAGCGCCAGTACCGCCTCCGCGCCCATACGGCAACCCTATATAGGGTAACGGTTGAGAGCAAGGGTAGAAGGCAAAGGTCAAGTTTATGTCAAGTATCATTCTGCAGGTAAAATAAGGTAATCAGAGTCAAACAGAGTCAAACAGACAGAAATGCTAGCAACCGTACGTCAACCCTATACACTGGGAAAGGGTCAAGGGCAAAGGTCAAGGGGCACAGGCAAAGGTCAAGTTTGAGTTCATTACTCTACAGGTAAAACAAGATAATCAGAGAGGGCAGACTTCATTTTCAAAGTCTTTGGTATGACTCGGACGAAAATCGAACTCACAATCTACTGAGTGCAAGGCGAGCACTCTACCCATTGCACCAGTTTTAGTCAAGTCTCAGGGTAAACTCTTGCATAAATTATAAATAATGGCTCCATTGTACTGACCAGCACGCGATCGAAGGCGGAAGGGTTCCCTCCGCGCTGCACGTGCCCCAGTACCGTCACACGGGTGTCGTGGCCCAGTCGGGTGGAGATAATCTACGGAAACATCAGGAATGTGAAAAATCAAGACAGGTCACAACATAGTCAAAACACACATGTTGGTTCCGAGTAATGTAGTCTAGCATCATATGATAATGCTTTTAGCTTCTCTCTTCTTGGTTATCGTGAAAACCCAGGATAGTAATATATGAGTTTAGTTACAGTTGACTTGTCAAAACAGATAAAAAATATCAATTTTTCATAACTACAACATTGTACATATTTTGTGAGGAGTTACATCAAAATCACTTTAAAGCATAATTTCTTACAAATTGTACTACCATGTTTTGCAAGACAAGGCCTTAGCTCAGTTTTGTTGATTATATTAATGCAATGAAATACTGGATACAAATGTACTACTATATTAAATTGATAATAAACAAAAACCAAATCTGCTATTTTCCTGACCTCCTTGACTCGATTGGATGTAATGGCGCTTCCCTTCTGGTCGATCGCTCCTTCCGCCATGATCACAATCCCCAGTCGACTGCCCGCCGATCGTAACTGTCACGGGAACCAGAAAAGAAAAAGCAGTCAATACACTCTTCCTCTTGTTTAGACCACACCATCTTAATATCAGGTTAACAGATTTTTTTATTTTTTATTTTAGCAAAAAAAAAATCATTAAAACAGAAGGCTGGGGTGAAAACTTGCACCTGACCCTGTTCACTCCCTGAAATTGTGGGCACCAAAAAATTAAAGTACAAACTTTCCTCTGAGATTTTGTTTTCCTGTTGATTTTCCAATCTAGCTTTTTTTAACAAATTCCGTTAACCCAGAAATTGAAATGATGTGGCCTTACAGTAGATTTTTGAGCTGGTGGTGAAGAATCGTTGTGATTTTTTTGTTGGGCGCTATAACGATTTTAAAACTCCACTTATCGTCGATTCACAGAGATTTTCTTGTGTCTTAAAACTTTTCTGACAGAATTGTTATGTAATTGTTGCCCGCAACATCCTCTGTTGTCGTCGGCAAACGTATACACATGAATGATACTACTAGTATGACTTAGGTTGATTAAATCTTACTCATAGCAGCCCGACCAACATTGGCTGGCCACCTAGAACGGTGCATGCACCAGTTCTTCCGCGACAGGGGTCTGATAGTGTGCGGCAAAAAGGTGACGAAAGGGCTTCGAGTGTCTAGGTTTGAGTTCACATTTCTCATAATTTGCTGCAAACTGACATTAAATGCCAACACAACCGAAAAGCGTAAGAATCGGTGTGTTTTTGGTGAAGATTGATTTCGGACCCGAGCCTTATTTCCGGATAACCGTCCACCTTGAAGGTAAACTGCCCCTTTGACCCAGATTGACCTTTGTTGCGTTCTGTTGGCCGTGTTGCATTACCTCGCGAGTCGGGTTATTGTGAAAATCTCAGTGGCAGGATTTTCTTTTATAATTGGCCTGATTATACCTTAGACTTTTCTCTTTCTGACACTCTGGTTATGTGCTCAGTTCCAAGCAAAAATGCCCAATTTTGCACCTCATTTTTGATGGGGAAAAACTTTTTCTCTTTAATATTTACTAAAATTACAGAGGTTGAAGACACCGAATCTCGGGTTTTCTTGTAGCTAGAGTGATATCCTTCATTCCCATACACAGTTTTTGGGGCTTGTATTTCCTGGAAGAGACAGTCGCTAGACTAGAGGGTGTGCAAACTCGAATTGAGACCCAAAATAAACTAGGGGGTGCCCACAGAAGGGGCCGTTACAGCCACGGACAGCGGAGTTTGCGTTAAAAAGACTGAACACATGAGACCTACCAGATCAGCTTGATTCAAATCAAATGTGAGGTTATTTGCTGAAGACTGTCATTTATTTAACCTTCTCCCTGCTACCTAACTCTGTAACCAATTATAGAGAATGGGGTTCCAAGCGGCTACTTTAGCAAGGTAAAGGATAGAAAGAGTTGTCTTACACAGAATGATTCACTACTTCTGCAGAAGATCTGAACACCCTTGAAGAATGGCAAAGCAAATGGCTCGTGCAATTTAATCCGAACATGTTAATGCACAATTAATAACATTAACAAAAGAACGAACGAACCCCACATACCTAGCTACCAATTTGTGGTCAGAATTTTGGTGTTAGGTTAAAGTTGAGAAATTGTTTAATAAGGCTTTCTTCAAGATTTTCATTCTAGAATCTATGACAAAACCAAATACATGTATCATGAGGATCTGTTAACCCCTTCTTGAGTTATTCTATTGCAAAGTTTGTAAGGAAATCGGCTCCTGCAGTTTCAAAAAAGCCGCCAGGGGGCCTAAACCTACACGACTTAGTCTCCCTCCCAAGAGCAATTTACCACTCAAAATCATGACCATGGCATGTTCAGAACACGAGATAACAAAACCGGAAGTTCCACTGCAGTACCCTAGCAAGTTGCTAGGGGGCCTAAAATCTAATCATTTCAAGGTCTCAAGAAGACGTACCTACCTAGTATGAAGACAATCCATCCAGGCATTCTTGAGATGTACTGTTTACAGACGGACATACACAAACACACACGAACACTGTGCAAAATATAACCTTTGCAGCGAAGGTGATAAAAGATAATTCCTTTCACCTCGGACAGACGGCGGCACATGTGATCCTCCCAGTCAGCTTCTGGCGGCCACTCCGGGATGAACAACCAATCAGCTCCACAGGCGAGCGCCGTCACCAGCGCGAGGTATCCACAGTGTCGACCCATCACCTCCATAACAAACGTGCGCTGGTGGCTACAAACAAACAAACAATGTCATCAGTGCTATTAAGAGGAAAAAAATATGATGTTGGAATAGAAAAAAATGTCAATTTTGAGTTTTTTTAACGCCAAACTAGTTACCATCTCTGTATCAAGGCCATGATTGTAACATTTTTGGGGGTCATGGATTTTTTTCCCAATGACCCAAAACCAAAAGAATCCTGTCTAGCCACCTGTCCAATGTGACTATTTTCATTAAGTCCCTTGGGTGGGCAATGTAGGTAACTGACTGACTACTACCTTGTCTAAGAAGGGGCTATGCTACCAAAATTTTAAGCAGAGTGAAGCTGAGATAAGAAATTAGATTTGTGAACTAGACTGAGGAAGAGCAGAACACTTGTTGAAAATTTGGTGAATCCGAAAAATCCTTTGTGTCAGGAAACAGCATGTTCAAATTTGAATTAATCAAAGCCTATTTTGCTTCTGAAATCAGCAGAACGAAAAAAAACTTAAAAGGTAGAACTGTGGAGTCGAGAGGCACCTTTGAGCAGTTGTCGTGATGGCGTCCACAGACTCCATGATGCGATGGAGCGCCGTGTCGCAGCCAATCGTCATGTCCGTTCCACAGAAGTCGTTATCGATGGACCCAACCTGAACACACAAGAAAATACAAATTAATTAATCAGTAACCTGGAGGTAAAAGTGATCTTGAACAAGTTTAGCTGAAATAAATTCTACGCACAGTTGAGCTACTCTTCAAATTTTACATGTACTTAATATGATTCCTTTACAAAGACCAGAAAGGACCAAAGAGTTGAAGGTTATGTGAAAAGTTTTTTGCAAATTCAAAGCTTATCCTTGGAACAAAGCTGATGAAAGGGACAGCCACTTCAAGTATCTATTCCTGATTGTTTGATATTCCTTTACACTAAGGACAAAAAAGGAGGAATTGTAAGAATGGATAAAAATACGGCAACAAAAGCAATAGTCTAAGACTAGTTATTCTTCAAGATTAGTCAAGCCTTCTCTAATCAGAAATCAAGTCTTCATTTTTCCTCTGCATCTATTGTGTCTGTGTTTAGCTGTACATTGTATGTGTCTGTTTTTTTACTAGGGTTGTTAGCCAGAATGTACTCGCCATGCCTACAGACTGTACTCGCCATGCCTACAGACTGTACTCACCATACCGACAATGTTGAGATGTGAACAGTTCTTACTCTGCTCAGCAGTGATCTCTCCTGTGGATGAAATTGATAAAAATAATCAAAAATGTTTTTCAATTTCTCAAAAAGTCTCAAACCAAAATTCATGTGCAGATTTTTGGATGGATTTGATTTTTATCCGTCCACAAAAGCAACTTTCTGTCCTGGGACCGAGGGACAGGTCCTGGAGCCCTGATACAAACACAACCAAAAAATCTCTCGTCGGAGGTGAACTTCCTTCTTGGAGGAAACAAACAAACAAACAAACAAACGCACCTTTCTTCTCCAGCTCCTCCAGCAAACCTGCCCACTCCTGTCGGAAGCAGTTAGCTCCGGTCAGGCTCCCGTCTCCGCCGATCACGACCAGGTTTGAGATTCCGAGCTTCACAAGGTTCGCCGCCGCCTTCAGCCTACCGGCGCGCTCACGGAAGTCCTGACACCGCGCGCTGCCGATCACCGTCCCACCCTGCAGAACAAAACCTAGATTTTAGAATCATTTTTTTTTATTGCAACATTTGTCACCAATACAGGGTCCCCAGAAAGTGCAAAATGAAACGAAATGGAACGAAATGGAACGAAATTTCATTCCATTTTGTTCCATTTCGTTCCACTTCGCACTTTCTGGGGACTGCCAATTCAAGGTGTTGATACACTCAAATCATTGACTGATGCCGCCACGAAAACATAGTACAACATTAATACAAAGCATAGCACATAATAGAAAAACAACGTAAGAGCTATGAAATGAACAAAGGTTTCTAAGTTTATTTCGACTAACAGGGCAATGTTGAGAAAATAGTTGAAAGTTATGAATGCGTTCTTGGTATCTGTTAAAAATGCTTGGACATAAAGGAAGATTTGAGAAGTGTCTGTCGTGGACAAGAATGAAGTTGCTGCTTTCTTCATGACAGAAAGATATTCACAAAATCTTTCAATTTGGAAAGTTTGCATTTCACTCAAAGGGAGTTGTTTACTTGAATGTGTGTGTGTGTATGTGTGTGATTCCCAATATACACAATACATCATCAAATTGGTCCTTCGAGCCAAGATTGCAGCAATGAATCAAACCAATATTAGGTTGCAGTATGGAGGCTTGTGTATTTGCAGAAAGTATTTCCAAAATGCAGAACAAAATCTTGACATTCTGCAATGTTGCAGAACACTAGTACTGGAAAAAAGTATTTCGACCACTGAATAGGTAATGAGTAGATTGATTGATTGGTTGGTTGGTTGATTGATTGGTTGATTGATGGATTGATTGATTGATTGATTGATTACCTGTTGGATGATGCCGGACACGCTGGTCCATGTGGCCTCCTTGATGTTGTCTGCTCCGTCCACCATGCCCTGGTACCCCTCGTGGATGTAGTACACTCGGAACCCAACATGGATGCCCATACGCACCACCGCACGGACAGCCGCATTCATACCTACAGGGGTTTAATCAAATTAGTTGTATTTTCAATCAAAAGAGTTTCAATAACACTATACCATTACATATCGACATTAAGGAGCAAAGATACGATGCCATTGTGTGGTGAGAACTGATAGAAAATCCAAGCCCTAATAGACTGATCCTGACTATCCATCACAATTAGCGGTTTGACCAATGAGAGAGTGACTTCATGTCCGTCAAAAATTTGCATTTTTATGTTTTAATTTTGCATTTCTATGTTTTGACGGAGGTGGGCGGGGCTATGGTATCGGTCTATTTACACTAGGCGCACGAAACTAAAAGATCACCATGTAGCTTATTTTTGTGTAGCTTTTGAGCACTTTTAATAAGAAATCCACACGCAAAGGTACCAGTGGTAAACAATGGCATTAAATGTCAATTTCATAAACTCTAAGATTACAGCAACTAGAATATTTCCAGTTTTCAAGCCTCTGACATAAAATGCTCTGGGTGCCTTTAACTATACAGTAGGGTAGAGGGAAGAGCACCATTATTGATTTGCAGAAAAACTATTTTAAGCCCTGCCAAGTCATATCATAAGTCCAACCGAAAGTAATACACCAAAAATCATGACCTGGAAAAAGAAGAAAACATTGCTGTTTTTGTGTTTATTGCTCTGAACTGTTGTGTTTACTACTGACTGTATATAATTTTGCATGTATATTTTTCAAATTGCATGTAAAAATTTTGCCAACATGCAATTTTATATGCAACATTAACTGAAAACATATTTCTAGAACACATAATGACATATGATAATGACACATGCCTTGAGTTCAGGTCCGGACTAATGTCTAAGTTAAACTTATAAGAACCTGAACCTCTGGACCTAAATCCAGACCTGAACCGGAACATGACTTAAGGTGTGTAGCACTTTAGACATGTATCATAGTCCCATGACAGTGAAGTTGTGAACACATTGTGTATACGTGTCTGGATGGAAGGGATGAGTTCACGATGACCTTTATACAAAATGTCACCCTTTTATGGCGTTTTAGGCATGACAGCTTCAAAACGTAGTCCCTGTGACACCAGTATAACAGGTTTCATTCTAGAGATGATTCTGGTTTGCTTTAATTCCTGTGGCACAGAAAGCCTGATAAATAGAATATAACTAAGTATATATTCAGAAGTTTAATATTGTTCACAGTTTTCCCGCCAGGGACCTCGATCTCCAATGCAAAATCATCACAAAGCAACATTGACTTGAATAATGTGCTCTTCTAGAACACATAAATGTGTGAGCTTCATGATCAATCAGCACAAAATTATGTCATCATTCCAACCTTACTTCGACATATAAAAAAAAGATATCAAAACCAGAAATTCAACTGCGGTACCATAAAAAGCCGCTAGGAGGTGTACACATACGTATACACACACTGTGACACGCACGCACGCACACACACAAACACAAACAGCACCTAAAACGTAACCTTTTTCAAAGTTTTTGGCATGCCCATTAATCACATGTGAAAAAGTGGGAGGGGCAATTTTGTAGTAATGCAAATCAAATATGATAACATAATGTTTAATCTCATTAACTTGCAAGGTTAAACATAGAAGATAGATATCAGCAATGTTTAAAGACATTATACCGACTCTAGCAGGAAAACTAGTTCATGGAAACACGCCAACGCCAGACTATAACAATTCATCAGTGTCAAATAATGCAAGGTGTTAACATAACATTTTTTCGCCAAGCAGATGTTATGGTGGTAAAACGTAACGTTTTCTTTACTGCCAGGATTTTCTGTGTGCCTTACAGCTAACAGTTGGTGTAAGACACTGTCAGAGAAGCCGGGGAGGAGTATAAGTTACGATCTACCACCCTTACGTCTGCTTTAAGGCTATATTATGTTACATTACATGGCGAACACAGAACTGAACCCACCCTGCGAATCGCCTCCGCTCGTGAAAACCCCGATGCTTTTCCCTTGCGCCTGCCGCAAATTTCCCGCAGCAAGCGCGCTGGTCGACGTAAGGTCCCCGAGCACAGCGGAAGCCATCTTCGGTAGGTCTTGGTCGCTTTCTTGGGCAGCAAAATGACGGGAAAGAGGAGACGATTTGGCAGACGGGCAACCTTGCACGTTCGCCCGGCTTGGCAAGGTCAACCTATCGGGGTCAGCGGCTTATATGGTCTCACAGCGCCCTCTAAAAAAAGTAGTCAGTACTGCAGGCAAGGAACGACTCGACGTCACGGACTGTTTCACAGCGCCCCCACGGAATAGAGCAGTAGTGCAAGGAAAGACGAAATAGAGTATGCGATGTCAGTAACAGCTATGATTTAGTCCAGTCAAGGGCCATATCTGCACACATCTAATATTAAAACCAAACAAGTTTTGTAACATTGCGACTTAATTATAGATCAAGTAGAAGACGACAATTAACGTTATATTAGATTGTAAACTGTATAAAAAGAATTGTACTTTTACTTACAATTAGCTTGACATGTGTGCTTCTCTACTGTATCAAAGAAAATTTCCAAACTTGGAATATCTAAATGTAATTTGTCTGTACAAAGAAGATAAAAGAAGTCGACTCTACTCGGTTCGCTTAGTACAACATTCTTCTGTACTAACGTTACTGTCTTGGCTTAATGTTTAACTCGTGTATTGTTGTTTATATGATCCTGTATATGTTTGTTATATGTTCGTATGATAGATGACCTATACCTAGCCCCTTGAATGATTTCTTTGTTACTGGAATAAAAACATGACCATACATTCCCTTAAAACCGTGTGTTTATTCCATGACATAAATTCATCATTGCTTCACATATTCACAGCGTGGTCCATAGGGTAGAGTCGGAGCTTATTTACCATTTATCAATATATTTAACATTGAATATACATGTACATTAGACATTAGTTTTAAGACATTAATTAGTGTACAAGTGTTTCTT
Source organism: Branchiostoma lanceolatum (assembly GCF_035083965.1). Classification (NCBI taxonomy): domain Eukaryota; kingdom Metazoa; phylum Chordata; class Leptocardii; order Amphioxiformes; family Branchiostomatidae; genus Branchiostoma; species Branchiostoma lanceolatum. The sequence goes on from NC_089739.1 coordinate 9,991,410, forward strand.
ATAGTAAAACCAAACTCTGGTTTCCCGTTGCTTTAAGTGAGAGAAAAAGCATTTTAAATGTTATTTCTTCCGCCGTTTCTCTAAAAAACGAATGACTTATTTTCTGAAGAATTTGTCTCGCAACTGTCCAAATTTTCGTAAGTCAAAAGATGCAATTTGCATTGACCAACCAGATAGTCTTTTCTGAACTACATTTTCAGCAAATCCTTCAAAGGGGACAATAAGATTTGGGTGCTATGTGTAGCCTCAGGCCTCAAACTTTTGCATATAAAAGAGAAGAGTTTCGACCAATCATGGAACATCTTATTTTGGGTGAACGGTCAAATTTGACCCTTACAGTGCAACATGACATCAGTCTGTAGTTCAGAGTCAAGTATAGCAAGTCTCACAAAAACTTCAAAATGTTTATAGGTTATCAATATAACATGCATGGACCTTTATCACTTTTACATTATCAATTGTAAATTCAGTATATACACGTACAGTGTACATGTTGGCTCGTTACAGTATACCATTATATGATGTTTATGTACAATATCATAAATGTGATAACTAATAAAACAAGCAACAGCCTTTAAGGCTACAGTGTAGTTTGCATTGTAACTTGCTTGAGCATGTTCAACGTCAAGTGCCTTAAACATTCACACCGATTTCATGGAATCCGTTAGCCTGTTATCTTTCCTATTCTACCTCCGGTCTGCTCCCTTGATCAGTTCCCTAAAGCCCCGGTCACAAATAAGAAATTCAGCTCGGCTGACGTGTTGGCGAGCTTCAAATGTGCATTTTCGGCCAAAGTACGGCCGACGTCCTGTCGATTAGGCGGGCTTCGGGCGATTTTTAGAAATCAAAGTTAATCCAAATATTGGCCTTTTACTGGGTAAGTACCATCTCATGGGGGATTTTTAGTTTTTAGTGTTTGACAGAAGTTGCCCGAGATTTTCATTGGAAAATATGGTCCACGCTCGGGCGATTTTGAAATTCAGCGAGCTTTGGGCAATCTACAAAGTCGGCCGACGCTCGCATGAATGGTGACGCCGGCTTAATGAACTGAGTGTCACCCGTCAACAGAGAAACAGTTGGCATTTGAATATTCACCTAAAATATAGACAACTGTTCTGATGTGCTCCGAGTTGCACAGTCTTTATAACAGCATAGCAACCAGGTTTAAACAAGCATCTGGAAGTTTGATCCCAGGAGCTGTTACACTTTTTTCGAGAAATATCTGATTCTTGAAATAATGCATGAAGAAAGGACCAAACAATTAAATGGTGGTGAGTGCTAGAATATTCTGCTTAAAAGCAATCGTTACAGCAAACCGGAACTAGAATAGGGCGGATTCCAGGCTAACGAATTGGTATGAAATTCATAAAACCAGTATGAACGCTCACTAGGCACCTCCGAATGTGTTTCTCAGAGCACCTTGGTGTTCGGTTTAACATCACTTTTCTTTACAGCAACAAGGATCGAATCTCCAAGCAGATCTCCACGGTGCGCCGAAAATCGTATATATGCTAGCCAGAGAAGCTCTGGTCAGCCGGTAAGCTCCAATCCGCCCCGTAGCAGCTAACCGAAGCTTCTCTGGTTAGCATATATACGATTTTCGGCGCACCATGGAGATCTGCTTGGAGATTAACAAGGATCAACACTTTTAATGGAGGGTCCTCTAAACTGAATTTTTTTGCTTCAAGTTAGGGAACCCACCATTCACTGGGATCTCCAACACTTAGTTCAATTTGCATTTTCAAATAAGAATTACTGGACACTTTGTACATAAAATTGCTACCTATTCGTCCCGATTCACAATATTGCGACTGTTCTAGAAGATTCCATTGGTAAATATTATGGAGTTTTTGAAGATCCCATTGATGAGATAAGATTGTTTTAAAATATTCCATTGGTAAATACAGAGTTCTAGAAGATTCCCCAGGCAATGAAAGAGTTCTAGAAGATTCCCCTAGAATGAAAGTGTTCTAGAAGATCCATTGTTGACAGGGTTGTTCTACATGCTGAAGATTGGTGATGAGGGTTTTCTAAAAGACTTTGTTGGCAATGAAAGTGTTCTAGAAGATTGGTAAAAACAGAGTTCTAGAAAATTCCCCTGACAATAAAAGTGTTCTAGAAGATCCCCCTGGAAATGAAAGTGTTCTGGAAGATTCCACTGGTAAAAACAGAGTTGTCAAAGATCCCCTCGCAATGAAAGTGCTCTAGAAGATTGCATTGGCCATGAAAGTGTTTTAGAAGAATTTCCACTGGCAACAAAAGTGCTCTAGAAGATTTCACTGGTGTTTCAGAATATTCCAAAGGAAAGTTCAGACTTCAAGAAGGTTCCATTGGTGGATACAGAGTTTAAGATATCCCCTTGGTCATAAAAGTGTTCTAGAAGATCCACTTAACAATGAAAGTGTTTTCGAAGATCCTCTGGCCATAAAAGTGTTCTAGAAGATCTTCTGGCAATGAAAGTGTTCTAGAAGATCCTCTGGCGATGAAAGTGTTCTAGAAGATCCTCTGGCAATGAAAGTCTTTTAGAAGATCCCCTTAACAATGAAAGTGTTCTAGAAGATCCTCTGGCGATGAAAGTGTTCTAGAAGATCCCCTTAACAATGAAAGTGTTCTAGAAGATCCTTTGGCGATAAAAGTGTTCTAGAATAGCCTCTGGCGATGAAAGTGTTCTAGAAGATCCTCTGGCCATGAAAGTGTTCTAGAAGATGCCGTTGGTGATGTACTGGAATCCGTCATACAGTTTGGTGGTGAGGGAGTGCATGCTGGACTCCACCATGCTGTCCACGTACAGCTGCAGCTGTTCCTCCGTCAGGTTCATGTGGAAGCGATCCCGCAGCCCCCGAACCGTGCTCACCCCGTTCTTAAAACATGGCAACTGGGAGCCTGGAAGATAAAGGATTAAAGTACTGTAAATCACTTAAATATAGCAGCAGGAAAATATAGCGGTTGCGAGTAGGTCACGGCACTTAATTTTGATGGTGGGAACAAACATCACTGTCTCAAATATTAGCGATGATGAAGTTTTAGCTGTTGAATAGTGACCGTTAAATTCGATAAAATCAAGACAGTTACCAAATCAAGAATTACAGTAACACTTAAAGTGTTTGTGTCACCAATGACACTAAAATACAACAGTGATGATTACAAGCAACCGTCATAAGTATTGTTCAATGAATGAAGACGTTTGTACAATTAAAATGTATACCTTTCTGATATCATTGAACATAAACTTACAGGGCTCGGAATAGTGGGTGCATGTGCACCTGTGTGCACCCAAATTTGGAGCTGTGCACCCAATTTTTAACTGTGGGTGCACCAGTGCACCTAGATATCTTTGTAGGCTATGGGGTATACATAGAGGCAATATTGTTCACTGGTATACAAAATATTCTGAAAATTCAAGTATCTGAAAGAGTAATATAACTTTTGTTGTACTTTGCTTGATGCATTACTTGTTTGAAATTTTGAAGTAAGCTATGGGGTTACAGATTGAAATAATAAGCTTAAATATTGTTTTGCTGACATTTAGCTTTATTTCATGTGGTGCACCCAAAATTCTTTCTATGCAACCTTTTGGTTGGGTGCACCAGTGCACCTATTTTCAAAAATGAATTTCGAGCCCTGTCTTACAAATCAAGTTAATTTGGGCTCATGACATCATATTAAACTGACCCTTACCTCCTCAATCATTAACTCAATGAAAAGTGGCCTCAGCGCCACACAGCATTTGAGTTTCTCATGAATAAAAAAAAGATTCAAACAAACAAGAAAATAACCCTCCCATACCTGTCTGCATGATCTCTATGAGCTGCACCACTTTGTCCATGTGTTTCCGTGCGGCGATGAACCCTTGTAGCATCAGGATCTTGTAGTACTTAAACATGTCCCCATTTAGACCTCCCATTACCTGTTAGGACATATAACATTTACATACGTTATTCAGCATTTCTTAAGAAATTCATATTTTCTCAAATATTTTAATCTTAATTTAAGCTTTATATTCTAAAATGTTGCTCAATGTACAGTAGTACTTAAACATGTCATCATCCAGATCTTCCTTCACCTGTAAATAGCATAAGATGTATTAGGAATCATTAATTTTTCTTACATTCTTAAGACATGATTGTTCTTGTAAGTAAAAGTTCACAGCATGTTTTAATTATAATTATCATTATATCTAAACCTTCTGAATTTCAGTTGATAATATTGTATTTGTAGATCACATTATTGGTTGTATTTGTAGGATCGTACCTCCACAAACTCGTGCGTGAGTTTGAACGGCGAACTCTCGAAGCCGAGGTTCCGCGGGGAGCTGGATAGGATGAACCCAAAGTCGATATGGATCACATGACCCTCCATGTCCAATAGGATGTTGCCGTTGTGTCTGTGATGGAAAGATGATTCAATTCTAGTCAAACCTGAAATAATTGTGTTGCATATATTCCACTTTAAAATGAATATAGCAGAAAGGTGGCTAGGTCATTGGTATTTCTTGCATCTAGTAGTTACAAAATGGAGTTTTAGAGAATTTTAATATAAAACATTCTAAGGGGGAAACTGACTGCTAGACAGGTCACAGTTAAAGACTAGCCACATGTGGCCTAGCAGCACCCTGGTCAATCAGAATTTCATGCTTGTCAGAGAATCTGCTCCCCAGGGTAAGGGGGCGTGTGATTAGGACATTTAGGAGCAGTGCCCCCTTCTCTCTTCAGAAAAAAACCTACACCGTTGATCCATAAATGGTGACTTGTCTTTAACCTGTAACAGGTACTACGAGGTAGTTCTTCTGTGCCGTCAGAAGGGCAGTTACACTGGCTAATAATAGTATGCAGATATGGGCCTAAATATTCCCTCAGTGCAACCTCTAGCCTTGCAGACTATGAACTGTCCTGTCTTTAACCAGTAGCAGGTAGGACACCAGGGAATAAGGCGCCAAACTCTGCACATGTGTAGCCTTACTAACAGTGAACTAAGATCTCAATAAAACAAACAAACAAACAAACTCACCTGTCTTTAACCTGCAGCAGGTAGGACACCAGGGAATACGGCGCCAAACCCTGCATATGTGTAGCCTTACTAACAGTGAACTAAGATCTCAATAAAACAAACAAACAAACAAACTCACCTGTCTTTAACCTGCAGCAGGTAGGACACCAGAGAATACGGCGCCAAACCCTGCATATGTGTAGCCTTACTAACAGTGAACTAAGATCTCAATAAAACAAACAAACTGACCTGTATTTAACTTGCAGAAGGTATGAAACCAGGGAATACCCCGCCGAACTCTGCACGAAGTTTTTCTGTGCCGTCAGAAGGGCGGTTACACTGGCTAATAATAGTATACAGATATGGGCCTAAATATTCCCTCTAGCCTTGCAGACTATGAACTGTCCTGTCTTTAACCTGCAGCAGGTAGGACACCAGGGAATAAGGCGCCAAACTCTGCATATGTGTAGCTTTACTAACAGTGAACTCAGATCTCAATAAAACAGACAAGCTGACCTGTCTTTAACTTGCAGAAGGTTTGAAACCAGGGAATACGCCGCCGAACTCTGCACATGTGTAGCCTTACTAACAGTGAACTAAGATCTCAATAAAACAAACAAATAAACAAACTGACCTGTCTTTAACCTGTAGCAGGTAGGACACCAGAGAGTACGACCCTGAAATCTGCACATGTGTAGCCTTACTAACAGTGAACTAAGATCTCAATAAAAAAAATAATAAAAAAAACTGACCTGTCTTTAACCTGCAGCAGGTAGGACACCAGAGAATACGCCGCCGAACTCTGCACAAAGTTCTTCTGCGCTGTCAGGAACTCCTCGGAGTTGGTGTCTCCGAACTCGCGCAGGAAGTAGTTGAAGAGCGAGAGCTGGCTGTGCTTCTTGATCTGGTGCAGCGAGACGGCGTTCAGGACCGGCTCGATCATCCCGTTGTCCGCGGAGGTCACGATGATGTGGTACGGCCGGACCCACAGGGGGACATGCTCCTCCTTCCAGATGTTCTGAGAGAGAAAGAAAGGCAGACATTGGTCACTGAGCGATGGGAGTGAAGGCATGAGTTTGTGAGGTCGCGGTGGCGCACTGGCAGGGTGTTTGTGTCCCAGAACCCAGAGATACCGGGTTCGAAGCCGGGGTTCCCTGATTTGTCCCGTTGATGTTGTGCCCTTGGGAAAGGCACTTAACACGACTTTCCCCACTTTACTCAGGTGAAAATGAGTACCTAGCTTTGGTTAGGGACGTCCCTCGGATAGGACATTAAATGGAGGTCCCGTGTTTGGGGAGAGCCACATCTCAAGCAAGTCTACTTTTTCAAGGGTCCCTCTCTTAGTACATCCCTTTGGCTTTGGCTCTTTAAATTCAAATCTCAACAGATGAGTGTTTCCGCTTTGTGAAGTAAGCACTGACACTGTGGGAGGGTGACTTGTAAAGGTGCACATGCACCTGTTTTGCCCGCCCTTTCACTTTGTGATAAGCCCAAATAATCAAACAGTTCTCTACCTGTAGTTGTTTTAGGACCTGGAAAGCGAGGAGTTCTTGTCTGAGGTCGTCTCCGCACTTGATGATGACTGACAGAAGCCGCCAGTTGGGAAAGTGTCCGTACGGCGACGTCGCACGAATCCGCCGCACTTTGTCTTCCCAGGGTTCCTTGAGGGCGGCAGCCGACGGGTCTTCTGGGTCACGCTGACGTTTGAATAAAACAGACATTTCAGAATCTTTTCACTCAGACAGTGTACAGTTCTGTATTTCAATTTCCCATGCACTCATTACGAAGATAACTGCTATGTTATATGAGTCTAAAGCAGGCATGTCAGGTTTTGCTTCGATTGGGAAAAAATATTAGCCGTGCATATTTCTGGGTTTTAGAAAAATATCCAGGCGAAATTCTTATGGGTTAGAGTAAGACGTGCGACAAACAAAGAAAACAACATACATAGTTGAACACCATGTATTGGGAAAGTTCCTTACAACAAACAATCTCTCAATAAATAATCTAAAAGAAGACCTGCATGATAATGTGTTTCTAACATTCTATACTCGTTGTTGTTAAATGTAGATGTCTGTAAATTGTCTTTGTTTTTGTTTTTATATGGGCCTTTGGCCTGAGTCAAAGAATAAATGAATAAAAATAAATATACTACATTGTAGATATTCCAGATTCTGAAAAAGTTTGAATATTCATTTCAGTACAACTTGTACATATCTTAAACTGTCTTGTATATACTACTTTTTTTATCTAATATTTCTACATGTAGATTCTTAGCTTGCTTTTCTAGGAAATTGAGAATACAGCTTGTACTGACCTTGAACTTGGTTGGGGGTGTCGTCAGGTTCTCGGACAGTCGTCTCCTGACGTCCGCGGCTGCAATGTACTGCGGCTCTCTGCTGTCGTTACTCGTCGAGCTTTCGATGGAAAACTGCGACACGCTGTCACTGGACACCGATTTCTACAGCAAACAACACAGGAAGATTGTGGACCAATGAAAAGGAGAAGAAAACTTAAACCCTGTTCATACCAGGATTTGCAAATCGGGATTCATTCAACCACAGGGATTGCAATTCTTGTATGAATGGTACAAATCAAGCTCAAAAGGGGGGTGTACAATCCCAGTTCGCCGATCAGGACTAAATCTCCTACGCGGCGTTCATTCAAGGATTTGCGAACCAGGATCAATCCTGATTCGCATATCCTGGAATAAATCAGGTCTTATAATCACTACCTGGAAAGGAACTGAATTTCAGGGGACTTGACAGTTGAGTTTTATTGTAGCTCTACTGCTTTTATGTTAATTCTGAAAAATATGCATCAGAGATTTTAATAAAATTATGTTATCTTTGATCAGTGAAGATTGTTAACTAAAACTTGTTGCATTGTGTGTGCAGATCTTAATTGGCAGATACAGGTCAAAAGTCACCAACAGGGTAAGGGTCACCATCAGGGTAAAAGGTCACCAACAGGTTAGAGGTCACCAACAGGTTAGAGGTCACCAACAGGTTAAAGGTCACCATCTGGGTAAGGGTCACCTTCATGTTAAAAGGTCACCAGCAAAGTAAGGGTCACTGACAGGTTAAAGGTCAAGTACTAAAGGAAGGACAGTGGAGCAAAGGATAATGGAAAACTGACTAAATGGACAGTTATCTTCTACTTTTACAATTTGCCACCAGTTCATACCTGCTTCCAATACTCTATTTTCTTTTGTGAAGGTTTAGAGTCGTCAGTTTTTGTCGTCTATGTGCCTCTAGGGAGTGCTTTGGATGTGATCACTGAAAGAAGATCATTTCTCCAAGACTCACATTTGTGATTTCGTTCTTAATATGGTTAAGAAAGATTTTAGTGGAAGGTAAAACCATTTCATTAGTGTAGTCACCCACACACCTAGGCCCCTTTCCAAGGATTATTCTAGAGTCACATTTCCTAACTGGGGCCTGGAAAGGAAAAATTAAAGTGAATATTGATAAATATGTACAAGCTATGCGCTTAAATAATTTTTGGTCGGTTTTGTGTCTTTTGTTGTCTTTTATATCATACAGTTCGTTTTCTGAGACTGCCCGGTCGGGCCCCAGATTGGAAATGTGACCCTAGCATTATTTGGGACATGTGCTGTACCGCCCCCTACCTGTGTGTCTCCGTACTGCAGCTGCAGATCAATATCGTCCTGAGACCAGCAGTCGTCATCCTGATCGAAATTAGGGTGGACCGTGAAGGCATGGACCGGACTGTCCGAGTTAAAATATTCCTGGAGATTCTCCTCAGACCTGGTATACCTGCGAGAATAAACAGTATTTTTACCAGTAGAAAAATTAGGTACAACAAACATAACTCAGGGCTCAAAATTCATTTTTGGAAATAGGTGCACTGGTGCACCCAAGCAAAAAATTTAGGTGCACAGAAACAATTTTGGGTGCACCACATAATATAAAGCTGAATGTCAGCAAAACATATTTAAGTCTAGAACCTCAATCTGTAATTTTATACCTAACTTCAAAACTCAAAGAAGTAATACAGCATATAAGTACAACAAAGGTTATATTACTTTTTCAGATACTAGAATATCAAGAATGTTTTCTATACCAGTGTACAATAGTACCTCTACCTTATAGTCTACCAAAATATCTAGGTGCACTGGTGCACCCACAGTCAAAAATTAGGTGCACGGCTTCAATTTTGGGTGCACACAGGTGCACATGCACCCATTATTTCGAGCCCTGTAACTCCTAGTTGCTTCAACTGCCAAGTGCATGTATTCCTAGCGTCACAAAATGCAGGGGTTTTTCTAGAAAAATTGAACAAGAGGGAGCACACACAGGCGAGGGAGCAAATTCTATGTATTTATGGAAGAATCAATCGCTGAGGGAAGGCTGTATGCTGGATATTAAGCTAAAATCTGAATTCGACAAGGGGGCGCTGGGCTGAAACAAGAGAGCGCAATGCCCCTCTTTCCTAATTTAGATTAACCCCTGAAATGGTACATGTATCTCTACTTGTTTCATTATTACTTTTATGGTACAAAATTTACTTTACAAGTAAATATATTTTTGTGTCTTTTCAAATCTATAGCAGTCCCCCGAAATACTTCTTCTAAGTTTGAAAATCAACCTGGTACCATTTGCTGTGAAATAGGATGCGACTTTGGACCAGTGAATGTTAGGTAGAAATCAGAAATACCTGCACAGCTCCAATTTTACCTGCATTCCTATGCATACAAATGTGGGCATTTTGATGCTTTAGTTTTGTTTACCTTAGCGTGTTCTCCAGAATCTTGGTTGGTACAGGACAGGTGTTGGCGTCCTCACACTCAAGAACCTCCACATAGATCAGGTACGGAGCCTGTTGGGACAAAAAACAAAAACATCATGATCTACAAATTTCAACACAAAAAAGAACAGAACTCTGTTGCATTACAATATCTAAACCTCTTTACTTTATTTGACTCCACCATTAAAATGAATAGAGGGGGAGACAAAACAGCACAACATAGAAAATACATAAACAATAGGATAAACTAGTAAGGAAACATTTTCGAGAAAATGCAGGATATTCCCCTCCCATTACCTAACACCTCAAATATGACATCCTAAGCATTTACTGTAAGGGAATTATGAAGTTTCTGCATGAATTATGGAAAGGAGGTCCTCATTAGCATAAGTTATGTCCAGGTCTATTTAACCTTCAAAAAGTTACCTACATGTCGAGTATGACATCTGTAGCATGTACCGTAAGGGAAATACAGGTTTTTGCATGAATCATTGTACAGTCAAACCCAACCTACTGTGTTAGTGGTCACCTGAATATTGCAGCCACCTGGCCATAGTGGTCATTTATTGTTGGCCCCTTTGACTTTTCTCATTGACATGAGCTTTAAGAATGCAGTCTACAGTAGTCATTGTCCATTGTGGTCACACGATGTCCGGTCCGGCCGCAATGCCAATACTGTCGATTACAGCCATAATGTATGGTCAGCCTGCGATGGGCAACACCTACGGTAGGTGGGTTTGTTGGAAGTCACTAGAACAGGTCTGAAGAGAACTCCATGACGAGTTCTGACTTTTCCGGGTTAATAAAGAGACACAGTTCGGAAGCTTCCCAGAGTAGCATACTTTTATCGCTGTGTGTAATGTTTAAATATCTGTCAGTAATAGGTCTGATTGTACTTACTTTGTCCTTTGAGTTGAGTACGACGGCGGCGGAGTGTGGTATCCGGACCACGTGGTGCTGAGGGGGGTGGCAGGGCAGCCACACGCGCGCCGGGAGGTTCAGGTTTAGCAGGGACAGCTCAGCGTACAACCTGGAGGCTGGGGGAGAGAAGAAAAAGCTTGCATCAGTCTATTTAGTCGTGAGCCATCCTGGAAATAGGTTTCCCCAACATACATCACTCATCTCCTTTATTTAACACTTAAAATAACAGCTATTACAGCGTCCCTGTGGCGCAAGCGGTAACACAACCCCCCTGCTTCGCCATCTGGATCAAATTCCGTGGATCCCGGGGCCCGCGTTCGATCCTTGGGGTCGACTCCAGCTCGGACATGTTGTAAGGGATTGCATTTGTCATTTCGGATGGTGACGTAAAGCCGGCGTCCCCGTGTATGAGGGAGCTTCAGGCATTAGCCTCAAGTGTCAAACCTCTGCACGTAAAAGAACTCAACACACTTATTGAGAAGAGTATGGGTGACCTGGTCTGCTTGGCCAAGCCGGCGAAGCCGCATTGCGCTACCACTAGCTACTTGAAAAAGCATCATGCTTCACCTCAAATGAGGATGCCTTGAAACGAAAAAATTACTTAATTTTGTCTTAACTTCCTGCAAGTAGTGTAGTAATAGACAAATAAATTCTTACAAAATACTAATTTAGTGTGTTGGTCACAAATTATAGTGTTATGCTTAAATGCACTAGCTAGAACCCTGAATTATCCTTACTTCTGAGTTCTCTGGTTGCGAGTCCCTGTAGTCTACTACCAATGGCCATGAGTGCGTTGATGAACTCTCTCATGGGCTGGAGTCGAGGAGCCTGGAATAAGGTACATTTTCCACTGTTAGAATCATCCACGTTTACTTTTTCTGCAATATATAACAGATATAGTGAAATATTTCAAAAAGGGTAACATTTCTGTTAACTAATGATACCTTTTGCGCATTGGATTATTTTCTTGGCAGACTTTACATATTTAATCTCATGCATTACTCTTTTTAGAAAGTATCCTATTATTTACTGATGATCTGTCTGAAATATAATATCTATTTTACTACATATCAATCCAACTGATATCAATGATATTAACCTTCTCCCTGCTGCCTAACTCTGTACCCAATAAGGAATAGGGTGCCAAACGGCTACTTCAGTGTGCTAAAGGTTAACCAAGCTTGCCAAATGTCTCTTCCTGTTACTCACATTGCATATACACTCAGTAGGTTTCCCGAACAGGTCGTTCATTACGCCCGTCGTACTGTCGAAACACGTACAGCCGGAGTCAAAGGCGCGTCCCGTGGTGAGGTCACCGGTCGTGACCTTACTGATGCTGTTGCTCCGCTTAATGCTGGGTAGAGCGGCCGGACCCGTCATCATGGCTGGATACGCCGAGGAGAAAAGTTTGGGTTAGAAATAACAACAAAGAGTTTTGCTGACTCTTGCTACAGTTCAACAACATGCAACAAAGAGTTTAAAGTGATGGTATTGTTGGTACAGCATGCCCAGCTAAAACAAGGAAAGAATGGTAGGTTTCATTTCTTGCCCATTTTATAGCTATCATAGTTCAAAAGTATGCATTTAATCTATTGTCAGGAACAACAGGATGCATAACTGAAGACAGGAAAGGGAGGAAAAGAGTTATAATGCAGAAAGACTGAAAGAGTGTCTATCACATTTTGACAAACAAATAACAAAAGCTTCAAGCCTTATATATGTTGCTCATTGTAAAAGTAAAGATAATGCTGGAGTTTTCAAAAATGTGATTCACGTGATTGAATTTTTCTGTCTTTATGTCACTACGGCCACAAATTTCTCTTAGATGTGTGCTTCATATAGAGAAATTTAACATTAACATGCAAGGCACTGAATATGTTTTAATAAGATAGTGTAATAAGTTGTAGAATGCAAAGTACCACCACCATTAGATAGCAAGATTATCCTGATCACCCAAGAAACTGTTTTTTGTTTGTTTCTTTGATTCTTTCTTTGTTTCTTTATTTTGATCCTTTTATTCATTAGAAGCTCAAATTGAGGTTATGATCTGAGTTCTAGTTATAATTCTTATTTTCTTCCTAAAGTTACAACTGGTAAACAAAAAGAATTGATGAAAAAACAGTATGATTTATTGATTGTTCTGCATTATAGAGGGTTTGTGGTAAATTTGTCTCTTTTGCATCATGTTTCTGATATACATCTAGGATGCCATTAATGAACCAATGTTTTAAGACCTTATTTAGTCTTCCGAGACTGGACTGCCAAAAAAGAAGATTAAGCTGAATATTATGCGGGTGACCAGGCTAGCTTTAGGCGAGTTTTAGCGCTGTGAAAGACACCAGGCTTGCAAGGTGACAGCAACAAAACGAAAAGGCAACCAGCCTGAGTGCGTAGACTCCCCCGATATCAGGCTGTCATCGTGCGCCCTTCCCACGACCTTGCTACCGCGTATGATCGTCAAGGTTATCGAACTGACCATCATTGCTGAAAGGATCATTAGTTTTGTTAATTAAGCAGAGTTTTAGAATTGTTGGAATTAGTAGAAAGCTTAAAGCGCAATTTTAAGCAAGTAAAGCATACTTTGCAAAACCTCATTATGTATAAGAAAAGTCTGAAATTTCCAAGAAATTAAAAGACACAGCATGCAAGTTTAACAAAGTTTATGACTAGAGAACTCTTTTGTCTACTTCAAAACTTCAAACAATTTAGTGATAGATATTGAATATAATCATACTTTTTCTGTGCATTGTTTATATATATATTATCGGGCATTTTGGAGTAAATAGAGGAAAATTAAGGGACTTGAAAATAATACAAGACAGATAATATGTTACTTGTTTTTGCATGTGGTGTGGTAGTGTACATGTGTGCATGCATGTGTGTGTGTGTGTGTGGTTGTATGTTTAATTCTGTGTGTGTTTATGTATGTGTGTGTGTGTGCACAGCATTTTTATGGCAAGACAATGGCCAGTAGGCTTCCATTTTCTTAATCTACATTTAGCATTAAGTCTTGCATACAACCCAATACTGTGTTTCTTCTCACCAATTGCAGTTAGTCACATTCTTCACATAAACTAAAAACAAAGATTTGAGTCCCGTCTTACCCGCAGCGAAGTCTGACCGTGAGCGTTGGTGCGTGCGTTTCGTGGGAGAAGTCGTCGGGCTGGTGGGACTCGGGAGTCTCAGGACCTCTCGCTTCGTACGGACGGGACGCAGTTCCTCCGACAGGATCAGCTTCCGCAACTTGATACCCCTGGAGTAAATTATTCAAAAGTAAACAACTTTGAATTTGCAAAGTTGTAGTTAAAACATTCTGTTTTAAAAAAAAATGCAAGTAACTAGAGGTGATTCCATTCATAAAATTAAAGGCAATCAGAGATGGCAGACTTCGCCCCGTAAACTGTTTTGCAACCCAGCTCTGAGCTCGAGGATGTACTAAGTACGTCAATGCTGCATTGTACACATTGTGAATTTTAAAGGTAGCGTGCGTAGTCCAGTGGTTAGCGATCTTGCCTCTGGAACTAGAAGCCCTGGGTTCGATCTCGGCTGTGTCGCTCACCCGACATGCACGCTACCGGAAAGGGTCGCAGTCCTTAGGACGGGACGTTAAGCCGTGGTCCACTGTTCATTGTGCTTGTCGAAAAGAGCTACAATGAACCTGTAAATATAGCATCTGTCTTCTCTGTCATGACCAGTGGAAGATTAGCTCATCTGTTCATTGAGTTCATTTGAGCTAAACTGGTTCGAGATCACTTTCCTTTTCCTTTGCAAGTCTGACATCTCTGGTGGCCTTGTTGTATAATGGGATAAGGGTCTAAACAACAACAATCACAGTCTGTACTTCTGTAACAATTATTAATATGCTTATTCTCGGTGACAAAGTCTGTTTGCTTGCCAAATACAGGGTTTGGCTGAGGTAACAATTTACCTTGAATGTCGTCTGGCATCGGCGGAGAAAGCTCCCAGTAACCACGACGACTGAAGTGAGAAGTTTATACCTCCTCTACACCTGGAATTCATGAATAAATTATGGTTATTTGAGGTTTGATAATACCAAGGAGGTTTAAAATCAATTTGATAATACACAGTCACACATGTACATTTTGCGCTATCCATTGCAGTACAGCGAATCCCAGTAACAATGTTAAAGGTACCCAGAGCATTTTATGAGGCTTGAAACTAGAAATATTCTAGTTGCTGTAATCTTAAGGAAATTGACATTTAAAGCCAATGTTTACCACATTTGCGTGCAAATTCTTATCAAAAGTGCTCAAAAGCGGCACAAAAATAAGCTACATGGTGATCTTTTAATTTCATGCGCCTAGTGTAAATAGATCGATACCATACCTCCGTCAATTATGATGGACAGTCAGGATCAGTCTATTAGGGCATGGATTTTCTATCAGTTCTCACCACACAACAACATCGTATCTTTGCTCCTTTAATTTTGATATGTAATGGTATAGTGTTATTGAAACTTACTATCTGTAGGAATGACTAGAAATTATTGTTTCTTTCATTCAAGTTTCAAGCCTCATAACATGCTCTGGGTGCCATTAACATCCATGCTAACATTTATAACTGCATGATGATGTCACCTGTAGATTTTCTCATTCACACACAAATATGCATATGCGTGTTCAGTATTTCACCCACCTTGCGACTATGTACGGGTGCAGTGCGTCTGCCATGTCTTCCCCCATGTGAATGTACATGTTTAACAGCTGAGGCAGGTAAAAATCAACATCCTCCTGGATAAAACTGAACATCTTGTTCCCTAGAATGGGCAGAAAAAGTAGAAATATTATCAGTGAAATACAAAAACAAGGAACGTTTGATTAACTGTCATTATAAAACAGCAAAGATTGCTAAAGCCGACGGCACAATTCATGCGAGCGTTGGCCGACTTTGTACATCGCCCGAAGCTCGACGAATTTCTAAATCGCCCGAGCGCCGACCATATTTTCCAATGAAAATCTTGGGCAACGTCCGTTGAACACTTAAGACTAAAAATCCCCCATGAGATGGTACCATCTCTTGGATATGGACGAAGTCGGTATCGACTAACCTGGTAAAAGGCCAATATTTGGATCAACTTTTATTTCTAAAAATCGCCCGAAGCCCGCGTAATCGACAGGACGTCAGCCGTTCTTCGGCCGAGAATGCACATTTGAAGCTCGCCAACATGTTGGCCGAGCTGAATTTGAATTTGTTATTTGTGACAGGGGCTTTAATACTGTTCAGTGTAACATGGCTCACTTTTACTTACATGTATTTCATGTGACCAGTACATACACCCAAACATTTTTTCCACATTAGTTAGTATAGTCTCTTGCATAGATTAACATTTGAATTGAAACTACACATTTCAAGCTTGGGACTTTTTAACCATATTGGTAGTGAGCTTTCTTGGTAATTTTGCTAAAGTAAAACCAAAAGCCTGATTCCAATGATTATTTAGAAGAAGATAGAATATCAACATATTATTAGGACTAGATGTACACTTACCAATATATGCCTGTACTCCTGGCTCCTTTGAATTATACAGATAAGATATGGCAATCGACATGTCGAACATCTTGGACTCAAACAGTCTGAGGAGCCAGGACTGTTTAGGAGGGGGCATGGCGTCTTCTTCTTTACTTCTCGAATGTCTTGTGTTTGCCTTCTTGTGTTTATCTATGATAGCTTCAGCCAGGTCCAACTCTAGGTGTAGATTTGGCATCCTTTTGGTCAAGGACTCTGCGCCGTTTGCTTGCAGTTCTTGGTTGGTTGAATCGCCGCCGCATTGACATGTTACGCCCTCTGGTATACCTACGGTTTTGTCGAGTTTATCGGTATCGCCCGAGCTTGGTGCCAGCGACAACTTGGCGATCTGTTGGATGTTCTGATGGTTTTCCTCGCTGTGCCGGTTGTTGTTCTGGCTGGTGTTGTCATGTTGCTCCTTCGCGATGACAGCGAGTTTAGAACAGTCCTGTTCTTGTATGTCTGCCATGGTGCTGTGGATCGAGTTTGTACCGGTTTGATCTTGAATCAAAGCATGGATTGATTGATTGAAACTATTGCAGTCGCTCCCAGTTTCCACTGCTACAGTTGCTCATTTCTGTATCTGAAACGGAAACAAAGCATTAGCATAAAAGTTCATCTGTAATACTATAAAAGAATTCAACTGTTTTCTAACACATGTTCTGAGAAATCACCCTGAAGAAACTAGCTATAGAGGACTGGTCTAAAAAAATAATTTGTGTTGGAACTGATTTATGGAATTCTATCAAAACGAATAAACTTACTATTTCATTGAAAAATTTTAATTTTCAGGAAAATTTTATGTACCTACTAGTAGGTAGACGTACTGCCTGTGGTAACTGTATGTCTACTGACAGTTAGGGTCGACAGTCGGTCTATAACTTAGCCTACTCACATGTACAGTCACTCACTGTCTTTTGGACTTTAATATCTTCACCAAAAAAGGCCAAAGTACACTGTACATGATAAGATATAAAATAAGACCTGTAGCTTATTCAAATAAGCTTTGTTTTCAGAGCAAACATACTGTGGGGGCATCCAAACACAATTAATTACCAGCTAATCTGCATATTTTAACACACATTCATGTAGCAATTGTAACAATATTTGAATATAAAGGAGACCCACTATTGTTAGTTAAACCAACAATAATGTCATAACCAGATTGATGTATTGTCTTTTTTCTTGATATTACAAGCACTAAGCTGTGTTTACATAAGACAACAGCCTTTTCAATTCATTCAATGATCTGATTCAGAATAAAAACAATGATATTTCACACTGTATTGGAAAAGAATTGAGATGGTGACAGCTAATAGTTAACCAAAACAAATTGATTATCCAACATGTAGCTGATACAAAATTACTAAAAAAACAAACGACTGAAAAAGTCTCAAATGTTGACAAAAGCTGATCATGACATCAAAGTTTATTGCTACTGTATATCAAATATTTGAATTTTCTTTCCACATGTCACAATGATTTTAATTTGGCGGATGGAATGGAAGTAATATTTCCTCATAACCTCTGAACAGCCTTCTGTCAAACCATACTTTGGGGAACAAGACCATATTTGGATGTGCGAAGAGCTACTGGCTTTACAAAAAAGGCCAGTAAGAAAACGCTACACTCTTCCTCTTCCTAACATGTGCCTGATAGATTAGCATAGATGCCAACTTGTGAGCAAATACAGTGGTGTCTTCTTGTCAGGGATATCAAACCGCATGCCGAAGTTTTGTGTTAACAGTCGGTACGTAAACAGAGACTGATACAACAATGCACTGATTTAGCATCATTTACATCCTGAATATTAAAGATCCAACAAAACAAACTGGACTTTGGTTGACCCGTGCAGCATGGCGTATCCACAGTGCTGTCATTACATAACTATGTAGAGTGTCAGCCGAAATGGGTTTGGTAGCTTTGGTAAATGCCTTTTAGGGATAAAAGTAGTATAACAGACACTGAAACATTTCAAGATCTGTTTACTTAGTACCATATACTAGTATTCTATGTGTCATTAAACAATAAGTGTGTATTTATAGGACTTAATGCATGTGCTTGTGCATAAAACTCCCAATTATCTTATACAAAAGCCCCTTTTAATAATCATTATTTTTTTTAAATCTATGACTAGTATGAGTTGTACCCTTGTCAATTTGCCTAAAAAAATCCACCCCATTCTCTTTATAAAAATTATATGTTCCATGAAAATTAACTTACAGTTCGTCCAATTTTCTAATTCATATCAGCAAACATTGATGAATATATTGTACAAATGCATATTATTTTCAAACACAATAGGCTTCTGAAAGATAAGATTAGTACACATTGGAACAACCTTGGTAAAACAATGTTGTTTTCGCACAGTACCTGAAACAAATTTCCGCAGAATTCAAAACAAAGGCTGAGAACACTCCAGCTGGGCCTCATCAAGAGGCTACATATGGGAGCTACGAACAAACCTAACACATACATATTGTGCGATGAAATCAACAAATAAGACTTTCCCTAAACCCCATACACACTCTTCCACAAGTTCATCCTCAGGCCAAGGATATAGTGACTTGGAATGCTGGGAAATTTAACAGGTCGGGATTTACGCCATCCGCAATGTGCTCACACATTCTTGAGTCATGGGATAACCTGATAAAATTCCAACTAATTAAATCACCAAATCGAGTTAGAAATGTTACTCAGCTTTATAACAACATGTAGATAATAAAATTCTGGAAGATATTGAGTCATAATGTAAAGCACGTCTTATATTAGAATGCCAAATGGCTTGAAATATGGTTTAAATACCTGCATTTCCAACCTGCAACCTGCTTTTTGCAGGGAATTTTTTTTCAGTTTGCAAAAAAAATCTTAACAACTTGTAATTTGAAAGAGTAAAGGCTCAGCATTAAATGTAATTAAATACCTTGCAGAAAACAGATTAACATATTTCAAACCAGCATAATTACCAATACTTCCTTAATTGGTAATGGTTGTACATGTGAAACAACGCCATCTTCTCTCTTCCTGTTTTCAGTGTTTGTGAGAAATGTTCCATGACTAGGTATTCCAACCAAAATTTCAGAGACACAGTACAATGCAGATTTTTACTGTTTCTGAAAGAGCTGATCAAGAGAAGTAAAATACTTTTTAAATGAAGCAAATATCTTGAACGGTTGCTGAGATATGGCTCCTTGAAGTTGCCAAAATCTGTCCTCACAAACGGCCGGCCGCACAATTTACATGAAAATGAACAAAAATGCCTTTTTTGAGGGGTGATAAAAAGGTAAGTAAAGGCTGAAAAGCTTATTCTATCTTATAGACTTGTAATATGGACTACTTAGAATCACTCCATAAGGTCTCAAACTTTGATATCATTTTATTATGTCTTTTTTCACAGGGTCAAAGTATGCTTCTCACACCAAATTACTCAGGTGGCAGCGTGACCTTTGACCCCTGGAGAAGGAAAAATCCTCCAAAGTTCACACAACTGTATCATTTCACAGGAGCAACCCTGTCTTCCAATATTTCACACACAACAACACCCACTTGTGTTCTTTAAACAAGAACAATCATCTTACCTGTACTTATTCTAAAAAATGATTAAATTAAGGGGAAACAAGTCACATTTTTGGTTGCAGCCTATGGTGTTTTGCCAGTATACATCAGTATTACAGTAACTGTGCCAGGCACCGGGTGCATATGATACTTCAAATACTTTTACAATGTACAGCATTATGTCATCTTCTATTACTAGAAAATGTTACATCAACAGAATGTCAGCTATGTTAACTGCCTTAATAACAAGGTCAACTCAGTCAAAGTCAAAGGTAAGATTGCGTACATATGTCACATTATTTGATGAGTCATGATGTTACAATACATTAACAGCACAACTTTACACTTTCACAATACATTACATGTTTTTACTATCTTCTTTGGCTCTTTTTAACTATCAAGAGATAAAATATTACTACGGGTAAACAATGTAAACACTGCATTTATGACACGATCAAACATTCAAGGTCAAAGGCTGTCTTCAGTAAACACAACGTACACAGATTTCTTGGATGTACATGCACATAGTTTTACTTGATTTATCTAATCATCAGTTGATACAATGTACACAACCTTTTATAAAAACAAGCTTACTTTTAACCCTTTTCTATGATAGCAACTGTCGTTACTATTTATTCTTACAAACGTAATACTCAGTCAGTTAGTGGAACTGGCTGCATAACTTGTCAACTTTCAGTTTGTCCTCCACCACCCAATATCTCCCTCCACTTATTGGCGTGACATCTACATTCTTCAAGACAAACTTCTTCTTGGGAGTTGCCAGTTGGTACATTCCTCCTGAAAAATACATTCTTTTGCTTTTAGTAAATATGACTGTGTCTAACATGGAGATTATGTTAGTCCATCTGCGTCAATGACGATCTATCCTAGTACAATGTACCACACCATCGTTCCACTGATTTGTATCACATATTTGTTTCTCAACTTATGACAGTCAAGTAAATGTGATTGTGAAGAAAGAATCAGACTGCATGTGACTGAACTCTGTAAGATACATCTAGAAAATCTGGAGTTAAGATTTGAACAAACAGATAAATACCTGCAACTGGATGAAAGAAGGTAAGTGTCACTGTTTCAACACCCTCTTCTACCACTGATCCTGGGTACCAGATTAGCTTGTCGCGGAGGTCGCTGTACCACACTGCGACAAACTCACCTGGTCAGTAGGACACTGGCTCTTGATAGTACTCGAGACAAGAATATAATATTTCAGGTAAGTACAGCAGTTTTATGATTTTTGCTACTCTACCTAGACCAGCAAAGTCAAGCAAAACACCCAATGGCACAAAAAGCACTGAAACAATTAAAGTTTAATTTCTGAACTTGCTTGTGCACAGTTGCCTTTGCTTTTGTTCCAAGCTCTGGGAATTGCTTTCTGTGCCATGCTGTAAAGTGATCCCAGGTGTACTTGTCACTTTTGTCTATCAGCGATACTACCTCTAAAACACCTGCAACTGTGTCAGATGGGAACTTCCTGCCAGGTGAGTCCAACAGACTCTCCAGTGTTTTACCTGACAAGGAAAATACGAACGGTTTTATCAATAACTAATCTGCATACTGGCAATTATAATCTTTTTTGTTATCGATGGTCATGAAAGTTACTTTGAACTTAATTATTCAATAACAACTTCCTAAATACTGTTGTAAGTTAAATGTAGCTTTCCTGTGATCACATCCAACCAGAAACCAATTAGTGGCTTAGCGACTGAAAATTATTTCTCGTTGCCCCTTTTTATTTACTCTCGTCAATAAACAATTTCATAAACATTTTGAAAA
Organism: Branchiostoma lanceolatum; assembly: GCF_035083965.1. Taxonomy (NCBI): domain Eukaryota; kingdom Metazoa; phylum Chordata; class Leptocardii; order Amphioxiformes; family Branchiostomatidae; genus Branchiostoma; species Branchiostoma lanceolatum. The sequence continues at coordinate 10,012,965 of NC_089739.1, forward strand.
AATTGGGCATAGGTTCGACGCTATGACCCCTAACCGGGGGCCAACGGTGCCATCAAGTTCAACATATGAAAAAATACCCAAGGTATTTTCCACTTGGAACTTGAGGCAAGGAACATTTTTTTCCTAAAAACAAGACTTAAATACTGTAAAGAAATGTTCATGCAAAGTCGACAAATGATAAAAATACACAATGTTATTGTATTTTCCACTTGGAACTTAAGGCAAGTAACATTCTTCATCAAAAAAATTCTTACAGAAAGTTGAATTCTGTGAGACTTTTCAGAGATAATACTGCAATGGAATTTTTGGAAAAATTGGGCATAGGTTCCACGCTATGACCCCTAACCGGGGGCCAGCGGTGCCATCAAGTTCGACAAATGAAAAAAATACACAAGGTATTTCCCACTTGGAACCTGAGGCAAGTAATATTCTTTCATAGAAAAAAAATTACAGAACCTTAAGATACTGATATGGAATTTAAAAAAAAAAATTGGGCATAGGTTTCACACTAAGTTATTACCTTCAAGTTCAACAATCAAGAAACACAATGTATTTTAACTTGTGGCAAGTAACACTCTTCCATTAATAAAAATGCTATGACCACTAGAAAAAATGCTAAAATACAGTCAAGCATTTCAATCAGCTGCAAGACAATGTATGCACTCTCTTATCTATTTATTAACTTCTTGTATGAAAGTTGCAAAAAAATACAATTCAAACTGTATGTCAGCACACCAAAATGCACAAAATTCTAGTTTACCTTGAAATTCCGGCTCCATGGTGTAGAAAACAATTCATTTGTGCCGCTCTATGGGCAAACTGCGCTCTAGCAGACGACGCGCAAGCTTGATTTTCGCGCGCTGGCGCGACGCGCGCGAGACGTAAACAAACCCTTTGTTTGCCTCAGTAAAATGGAGCTCGCGATTCGCGGACGTACATTCAAGGGAGAAACCGATTACATCATCAGAAAGCTCTGTTTTCTGCCGTTATTTTGACACCGGTGACAACTATGAACGGCTTAAATTTTACGTTCGTTTTAGAAAATGAAAATTTCCAAAATTTTTGAATCGCCGTTTCTACCCCGAATTTTCATGGTGTGTACTTGTCACCGGTATCATTTTAAAGCTCGTAATCTGCTCTTGAATATGATGCTAGTTTTACTCTACTGGTGCTGAGGACGGCAACGCGCAGGCGCCGTAAAGACGGGAGTTCCCCCGGGCGCTGCAGGCAAAATGGAGCCCGCGTTCGGCGAGGCGCGCGCCCGGGTCACTCAGAGCCGTTTTCATCGGCCAATTTCTGGAGTTTTCGGGATCGTAGAACCCCAAGACCGGCATTTCTGGAGAGACAAGTTTATATGCTTCATTTTCATGTACAACACGGCTATTTTAGGGGAATTATCTTTGCGCCGCGAACATGGAAAGATGGTAACAAATTTCACTGTCGCCATGCGGTAGAACATTTTCGCTGTAGCGTTGGAATACCTACCATGACAGACCTACATTGTGCAGACTGTAACTTGATATGTCAGTTGTCCCACAGGATGTAGGTATCTACTTACACTGTGCTTAAGACACTGATAACCAATTGTTTTCTTACAAATGGACCGCATCAACTTCCTTGGTTTCTAAAAACAGTTTTAAATTCTGCCAGCAAGGCGTATGATTTTCAAAAAGTTTTGTTGTACACTATTTCTTTTGATCGAAGTAGAAATACTGTAAGACTTTTGAATTAGTTGGGCTAGATTTTTAAAATCTTGACTAGCAAGATCAAAAATGCCTTAGGCCGGTTTAAAAGTTGAACAATGTGACCCAACGTGATTCGTGTCTACAGATTTGAAGCCTCTTCTGGGTGATTACCCCAAATTTCTCAAATGGAGGTCTTTTGCAACCAACCAAGTTACATTGACCTAACATAATTTTTCAGTAACATCCTATTTTGGAAGTTTAAACCTCTTTTCTTTAAAACAAATTTTGCAGATTTTGACAATAATTTTTGCATAAATTTTAGCGTTAATTGCAAAGGCGATTTTCCCTCTATTCCTAGTCCGAAACAAAACCAAACATGGGGAAATCTAGACTTAATCTTGAAGCAAACAAAATTTACATACGTCTGGATCAATTACACTACCAGCACTGGGGTTTTAATCTAATTAAGGCCAGATACTATCTCAGAGTACGGTAAACACATTATGATGCCTCTGCATTTGCATCGTAGAGTAGAGTAGAGTAGAGTTTCTTCGGCCAGGTAGGAAACGGCTGGTTCCATTTTAGGCCGCTCTTCACTTATCGTGCATATACAAACGCTGTAGTAAATGGAAATAACTACGTCGGTCCAAAGTACTTCATTGAGGATCCTATTTCGTGATCTAAACAGAATTTGAGCTGGACTGAAAAACACAGTTCAAACCAGAGCTTTCCAAGATGACGTTAGGCATCATCTGGTCACAACATCCTGCAATTTAAACCCCCTGGAATCGAGTACAAAGCGGCTTGTGGCTGTTAAAAATGTACTGCATTTTATGTGGCATTTAGAAGTAGGTTTGCAACCGTTGTAAATTGGCATTTCATCATGTTACAAGCATGTACATGACAGTTGTGTACTACGGCCCACCCGCACCCAAATATCTGTCAAAACGCCCCCCTCCCACATCCATGCAAAGATCGCCGTTTTTCCGACGTTAAAAACACACGCTGAGAAGAAAGTTGCGAACCTAAACCTACCTTGTTAGCTTCGTAATTTTGCAGACTATGTTATCGGTGCAAGGAAGCTACATCTACGGCGATTTTTTTCTTCGGGCCCGCCTGTTTCCAGTCTACTCCGCCTGCAGCTAGCTGCGCTGTGTACGAGCTAGCCTTCGCAGTGGCACGTCCACCCCTCAAGGCTCTTTAGGAGGTTACACGAACACCGTATCTAGTTGTGAGGTGCTAGTTTCTTGAAGTAATATCCCTTTTAAGAATAAATCTACTATTGATTTTACAGTTATACTTCAAAATATTATAATCCTATGTATCTATGTTTATCTTAATAGCAGGAAAACTGATGACTTAAAAAATACCTGTTATATAATTTTGCCATGCAGAGCCTCCAGCTGCCCGTTGACGTTTACATAGATGAATCCATTCTTAAACTAGGTGAAGGGGTGATTTGAAATACGTGGTAATAAAAATATAAATATCTTGGTGTAAATGTAATACTATAGCAATCAAAATATTTATCGAAAAGAATATTATAACCTTTTTCAAAATAAGTCAACGAACAAAAATCTTTTCTTTGAAAATTTAAGTTTTACTACTTGAGAACATCACCCTACGTCGGGTTGGCAAAGTCTCGTGACCATGAGGTAATTTTTTTGCAGAGTGCAGCAAAACAAACCAAATAATTTCCTTATTATAGCAAATTTGACGCAAACAAATATTCATAATACCATAAGAGTAGTGGAATATTGATTTTTGTATCGTAATTTATCGTGGAATGTTATCAAAAGCTCGTTTATATTGAATTTTATTTTGGTTATCGATTATTTTATTCCCATGCGGTGATGACTAACCAGGAAGTGATAAGGACTGCAGAAAAAAAAACCGTCGACGTTTTTGGACTATGAGTGAATGTTTTGATCGCGTAGTTTAACTTAAGAAAGCATTTAGTGAACTGTTGGACCGCCACACCAAACTAAAAGATGCCTCTTTTCAGCAGTTCGTCGCCTTTTGACCCCGATGTCGGTAAGTTTTGGTCGCCAGACGATTTTCTTCGCAGACAAAATCATAATTTTTGGTAGTTGGGGAGGGGGGCATTTTTATATCGCGTCATCATACAGCTATCCTTTGTTATGAATATACAGAAAGGGAGAAGTGAAACATATAAACGTTAATGTGCGACAATAGAGTAATATTTATGAACTCATGATTAAGATTCAAGCTTAATAATGTTTTTGAAACGTCATTTTACACAAATTATGGTGAGCAAAATAATTGCATAATTTTAAGTATCCACACAAAAAATTGTCAGTTTCGGTTGTTTAAAATTGACTACAGTCTAGAATAATTAACAAATATTAAACGGCAAAGTGTTTGTGAGAATATTTCTATGTATTCTAAGGGATCATAAAAATTTAGTCAGCCTTTGAATCTTCCTCTTCCAGGTGATAAGATGTTTTTTTTTTTTTTTTTTTTCCCATGGATCCAAGAGGTATCGTAGAATGGAATGGAGTTTGTCATTACTGGAGGGGCATCCTCAGTATTTATAGCTTTTGACAGCTCTTGCAGCTCAATGTAAATGTTAGGTGTGATAGTGGGGATCAACCTCCACTAACTGACCAGTCTAACTGGCCCGGACCTTTTAGCCTAGTGGTTAGCGTGTTAGATTCCCAAGTCGTGCGGATCTGATCGGGATTGGCGTGGGTTCAAATCCCGGGAGCAGCGTACTCGCCCCTTTGGGTTTTTACAGTGGTTCCCACACCGGCCCTGTGAGTAAGAGTACCACACAGGAATGTCGCACTCGGAGACTCGGGACGAGTCTAAAAAGAAAAGGGGGAGTAGTGTAACAGTGGGGATCAACCTCCACTAACTGACCAGTCTAACTGGTCCGGACCTTTTAGCCTAGTGGTTAGCATGTTGGATTCCCAAGTCGTGCCAATTGGGATCGGTGCGGGTTCGAATCCCGGGAGCGGCGTACTTGCCCCTTTGGGTTTTTACAATATGATATAGCCAGTTGCTGCCGCATGCCAGGCAAGCTGCTGTGGTTATACAAGCTACACATTACAAGTACAGAAGTTCATGTAGTCCAGTGATTAGTGACCCTGCCTCTGCACCAAGACGGTTTGAGTTCAAATCTCAGCTGTGTCGCTCACCCGACATGTACACTACTGGAAAGGGTTGCTGTCCTTAGGACGGAACGTTCAGCCATGGTCCACTGTTCATGTAGTAGTAGTCCACTGTTTTCTGCTGCTGCAGTAGTTGAAACATCCTGCAGCCGCATTCAGTCTTCCTTCAGTCCCTTCCACTTTGTCCGATTTGATGCGAGCTTCCTTAGCTCCCGTAAGTTTCTTTCTGACCGCAACGGTCCTTGACCTCTTCATTGACTGTTCATGTGCTTGTCGGAAAAAGCAAAGGGAATTTCCCCGGTGCAATTAATCTGTAAACATAGCGTCTGTCTTCTCTGTCACGACCAGTGGAAAATTAGCTCTTCAGTAAGCTAAATTAGTTCAAGTTCACTTTCACCAAGTGTTTGTTTTTCCTCCCACAGAAAAGGTGACGAGTGAGATGAACACAACAGAAGACTGGGGGCTGATAATGGACATCTGTGACAGAGTGGGGCAGACTCCCACCGAGTAGGAACTCTTCAATTTACATTTTAAAGCATGTTAAAGGTTAAAATAGGTTGAACTTAAAGTGTAATGTAATCCAATGACAAATGCAGCATTGCCACTGGAAAGGGTTGAAGTTCTGTGTATGGGATGTAAAGGTGGAGGGACCATGTGATGGAAGAGCCACACCTCATTTAACCATGAGAAGAAGAAGGAGACCTCATGTAACCATGTGTGTATTTTTTTTCCAGCCCCAAAGACTGTCTGAGATCCATAATCAAGAGAATCAACCACAGGGTGCCTCATGTGGCCATGCAGTCTCTCACGGTGGGTCCAGAATTCTTGCTTTCATTTGTAATCAAACCAGGTTTTTCTCCAGCTTTAATTTTTTTCCATCCCACTCTTTGTTTGGGAGCCCACGTTGTTGATTTCCATTGTGAAATTTGTCATTTTAAGGTTACAAAAATACATTTTCATCAGTTTCATGTCATGAAGTTACAATTTTTGGACAGACGGGAAAATTTCTTTCCATCCCAAAAAAGTAAATTCCTGTCCTTTGTTGTCTATATTATCAGGTTTGAAATAGGATAGATCAATTGACCAGCTGTGAAAGATACAGTGTCTTATGATAAATTTTGATATTTTATACATATTCCTTCCAACAATGCAGCTCCTTGGTGCGTGTTCGAACAACTGCGGGAAAATTTTCCACCTCGAGGTTTGCTCGCGGGACTTCTGTGCCGAAGTGCGCTCCATTCTCAGCAAGGTGAGACAGCTGCAGAACTTACACATTCCTATCAGAGATCACACCCAACATGCAAGTCTAAAGACTAACAAAATGGTAGACCAGGGCTAGGAATATAGTGGGTGCATGTGCACCTGTGTGCACCCAAAATTGGAGCTGTGCACCTAATTTTTGCCCGTGGGTGCACCTGTGCACCTAGATATTTTTATACTCTATAGGGTAACGGTTCTTGTGTATACTACTAGCGTACAGAATATTCTTGAAATGTAAGTATCAGAAAAAGCAAAATAACCTTTTGTTGTACTTTATTTGATGTATTGCTTGGTTGAAATTTGAAACCTGGATTGAATTACACTTATTTACAGATTGAAGTTCTTAAGAGAGGCAGTAACGTCAAACTTATGTTTTGTTGACATTTAACTTCATTTTATGTGGTGCACCCAAAATTCTTTCTGTGCACCTAATTTTTTTGGTTCAACCAATCAGAGCACTGGTTATCTGAGCTGAGCCAATCAGAGCTCAGGACATGCGGACCTGTTGCATATTCATTAAAGAAGCCCCATGATGTTAAAACATATGCATGTCTGGTTCCCAGGCCCATCCGAAGGTGTGTGACCGGCTGAAGGACCTGGTTCAACAGTGGGCAACAGACTTTGCTGACGACCCACAGCTGAGCCTGATCCCCAGCCTATACAGCAGCCTCAAGTCAGAGGGACACTCTTTTCCTGACCCCAGCGGAAAGGTATGCTCCACCTTCTTTCTTTTGTTTTGTTCTTGTTGTTTTTTATTATCTTTGCATATCTTTAAAGGAGTCCTAAACTCCAGAAGGTGATGTTATTTTCCACTAGATTATGTATCAATTAATACATAATCAGCCGACTTTTTACAGAATTCTGCTTGTGGTTAATTTGACAAGGTGTGTTCTTTAAAACAATATGATACTCATTAAACCCATGCAGACCCTACCCATGTATTCCCTATGCGTAAACATACATCATATCGATCATTAAACGTGGATATTTTCGGCATAGATGAGGGTGGTTAAGCACAATAAGAAGGCCAATTGTTGATAAGATATAAAGGAACACATAGCAAGACGAGTTTTTCTTAACCCCCATGACATTCTTTTTATAATCTAACTTTTGTCAGGCCTTGTCAGGCACACTGTATTAGGCCACAGGCTGAGGTTGTTTAATTTGATTAATCAGAAAATAGAGGGTCACCTGGGGAATTCGGTAGAATACTGAATGCTTTTTGATGCGCACGGTACTAGTGGATACTTTATCGTATACTGTAAAAAATATCCATTTTTACTTCCTAAAATTATCATCTATTGGAAAATAACCCACCCCTCTGGAGTTTAGGACTCCTTTAATGATGGTAAATTATACACTGTTGTACATGTCCAGAGTAGAGATTGGGATTCAGGACAATTGTGGATCGTCCAATGACAGATAGCAATCAAATCAACAATTAATTCTAATTTGTCCTAGGATTACAGATTGCAATAAGGGATTGTCTTTGGACAGATATCCCGATTCCAATTTGTGAGAGTATAGAGTCTGCTTTCAACCTGTCCTAGGGCAATCCGCAAACGTCCTAAATCACAATCTCTACTGTGACAAGTACATCTATCTTGTATCATGATTGTTGAAAATTATTATTTTGAAGTAATAGCAACTTGTGAACTCTATAGGTCTTAGGTCTAAACAATGATCAAAAATAGAACCATACCTACTTCATCTGTGGGGGTGTCCCTGTGGTGTAGTGGTCTGCGCTTCTGTCTCTCACCATGTCTGGTTCAAATTACTTGGACCAGAAGGACTGGGGTTCTGGACAAGAGGCGCATTGAGTCATACCAAAGACTTTATAGAAATGGTACATACTTCTGAAACAGTATGGAAGTTAAACACACTCCACTGCCAGTGGACTAGCCCCCTGCTACTGCGATTGCACCACAGTATGGCCCAGGGCTATGAAATGGAGATGGGCATCGCCCTGTACATCAATAATGGTGTGGGAGGATTTTAACTAACTACTTCATCTGTGCTGTTGTTTGCCCCCCTCCCTTCACAGTCTGCCAGTACCCAGCCCAAGACCTTCAGTGCTGATCCAAATGTGGTCAACAGTCAGCAGGAGGAAGATGATCTCCTGAAAGGTGGAAAGTATTTTTAAGTCTCGTCTTTTTGTTTCTTTTCTTTTCGTTGTTACTTAAGATGTACTCCTCAAGATATACTCCTTCAAACATAGTTTCTTGACACAATGTCTTGCCATACCAGTCGAATGTTTGACAATGACAATGATCTTTATTGCATATTCATACCCAACTAAGCGCAATAAGTCAGATACAACAAAAGAGCAGGAAAGTATATCTTCTGTGACCGAACTATACATGTCGCTATCTGACTGGCCTACGAACTATACCATTTGTATACAGGCTGAGTGTATATTCTTATTTGAAATATTTCTGTTGATTAGATCAATGCCTATTGATAAAGGAGTACCAAACGCAACATGTTTAGACAAATTTGAAGAGTTTTCCATTATCTTGTAGTTTTTAGATGACACAAAGAAATTAGATAAATGATACTAAGCAGTGGATTTAATGTATGACTAGATAGTAGAGTTGGAGTACAGTATAGAGTATAGCAGTACAATGTATTTAATAGTATTTTTCAGCTAAAGCTAACTGAAGATCTTCTCGATTGTTCCAGCTATTGAACTCTCCTTAAAGGAGGCCCAGTCGAGCCCTTCCTCGAGCAGTCTGTACCCTTCCGTACGCGCCCCGGTCTCCGAGTCGCCGAGCCACAAACCCGAGACACGGAAGGTCCGAGCGATCTACGACTTTGAAGCAGCCGAGGATAATGAATTGACCTTCAAGGCTGGAGAAATAATTAGTGTCCTTGATGACAGGTTAGTTAGTTATTAACTTATTGATTTATCAATAACTTATGTAAGTTATCAAGCTACTGGTTTATCAATTAAGGGTTAATGACCCGCCCTGAGGTGTATATGGTGTCATAACGCCTGGTCATGTGCTATAACCACCGAATAAACCACCGAGCGAGCGAAGCGAACGAGGTGGTTTTATGAGGTGGTTATAGCACATAGCTTATCTAAACTGACCCATATAATTTTTGTATAGTACATAGATTCTTTATTTGATACTATACATGTAAAATCAATCCATTGTACATATGAGCTTCATATAATCCAATGTAAACAAGCGGTGACTTGTCTTCGAGCCCACACGGTTACAAATTGACGGGTTGTTGGACGCTTAGGTGTGGTAAGAATCGTGCATGTTTACCTCCCCTTTGCTTGTAGTTTCCCAGGATAATTATTGCTCAAGCCGGAAAAGAAATCCCACAGAAGTGTACACATATCGAGCCGAGATCATTGTAGGTACAAACCTGTAAGAATTTGGGCGATTTTGACCGTAATTCTTTCGATGCCAACACATCGGTTTGGGGAAGTTACGTGTTCGCCCTGGGGAGGGGGGCGTTTGTTTTGAACAAGGCGACATCACTTTGCCGGCAATGATTTAATTTTCGCCAGGTAAATCCCCACAGAAACGTGAACATACCAGCCTGTGGACCTCTTGGGTAGAAACGTAGGATGTTTCATGGGCGATTTCTTTGTCTGCCAAGATTTGCTACTTCGGGAAATACAATGTGATGAGTGGGGAGGGGAATCTGTGTGCCCGCTGCTTCTTGTTGGTCACACTCGCCAGCTTCCTTGCCCCTAAACTGCTGAAGCATGTTCCTGGGCATCTTCATCAACTTCCCATGACCCGAAAACTGACTCTAAGTCGGCGTCTGTCAGTTCCTCGACGTAAAACTGTGGGACGGGTGATGATGCCCAACAGATTTGCAACAATCGTCTGCGGACGGTTCCACTCTCTCGGTAGGGGTGTGAGAAATATTGTTTTTATTCCTCTCGTTTAAATTTCACTCAAATTGAAATTTGTTCATTTTTTTCACGTATTCTAAGAAGATTTTGTGAATTTTGAGAAAATATATTTTTCTGAACAAGGGTAAGAAAAAGATTCATAAAAAATACACCCCCTCTTCAAAATGGAATAAGTGGTGTGTTATAGCCCGGGTGTGTTATGGCCCATAACACATGGGCAATGGAGGCTTCTGATTGGTCGACGCCATCTAGCTATGTGATAATAAGTTATAACTTAACCAGCTCTAACCAGCTGTCAGCCAATCATAGAATTGGCTTTACCTAAAGAAAACATTTAGGCCGTTATCTGATTGGCTGACAGCTGGTCAGAGGTCATGCCTGCAAAAGTGTAAACCTCAGCCCGGTTTAACAGAGCCTCCCAAGGTACATGTATATTGTAAAGGCAGCGGGCCAGTTTCTGCGTATGAGAATGGTTACTGTTACAGTAGTAGTATTTGTAACGTTATGCGATTTTTGTTTCTAGTGACCCCAACTGGTGGAAGGGTGAAACGTACCGCGGAGTTGGACTGTTCCCGGCGAATTTTGTGACAGCAGACCTGAATGCAGACCCAGAGCCAGGTAAACATAGATTGTATTGCAGATTACATGTGCTACGGACAAGTGTTTCTGTTGCCTTCCATGTTAATAGTAGTGGCTTTCACACATTAGTGCTATGTTTGCATAGTGGTGTAACTGTATTATCTGTGGTAAATGTCTCGTACTTTTGGTAGTGACTATGTTGAGAGATTCGCTTGCTGGGACAGAAAAAAGGCCACCCTACCTGTCGAAAAAATTTAAACTTCAGGACATGAAAATGTGTTTTCGTAAGCTTAAAATGACAGTTTAACAACAAAAACACATGCTATTTAACAACATTTAAAAAGCTGGAAATAGCCCTGGTCGAATGCCAACGTCGATGTGTAACTGTTGTGTCTTTAACAACCTTAGATCAGCCTGGTGCTCAGAACGCCTCCCCAAAAGGTTGGTTTACCCCAGGGATCATCCAAAATCACATCTTTGTCATCTAAACAAAATCTAATCTTGGTTTCCAAAAGGATACATAGCAATCAAAGGATGAAAAAAATGTTAAGAAAGCACTTCTTGACATTTGTTACTCAATAAGTGTACAAAGATGATATAAAAAAATTAATTTTGTGGAGGTGAAACATTGGTGATTTTGGATGATCCGTGAATCTTGACATCGGGGTTGACTTGGTTTTTGCAGTGCTTTTGAACATTTCATCAGCAAGCTTTTGGTTTTTGAGGCTGAGGCCTTCTCTGTAATATTTCTCGGCAAACTGTTTTGTTCCATCCATAGAACTGGTTGTAATTCGCGATTTCTTACATTACTTAAAAGCTGAAGCTGTAGAAAATATAGTGCCATTTCTGAAGGTTTGCCTGTCATTTTTCACAGTTGTAGTGAAGACTGGGAAGACGGTCCAGTTTAATGAAGAGGTGACTGTTAACACTGTCGAGCCAGAACCAGAACCTGTGGAGATAGATGAGGTTTGTTTTTTTGTTGCTGTTCATTTTTACATACTGTATTAACAGTACGTTGTTCCTTTTGAATTAGGAGGATCTAACTTCATTCCAACACAAAAGAGTAGACCTAAGTTGTTTTTATTTTGTCAGAGCAAAGTTAAATCCTTCTCCATGCTATGATATTTTTCAAGTTAAACTTTCATACTAACATTCTCTTCGCAATTTCATTTGAAAATATAATTTCCCGAATGACAATGCGGAATTCTTGCATGGCGAGGGTCGCATGAAATCAAAAGTTCTGTCATAAAATCATAACAGTTACTGTTCTGTTATTAGTATGTTTCAAATTACTGATACATGTATTTGTTGTGCTGTTTTTCCTGTTGTGAACCTTTCCTTGTAGATTTCAAGCTTTGATACTGTATATTGTTCACAATAACTAAGAAGGCCTTTCTTCATTCAGTCATATGTTTCTTCACTTGAATATGTTTAGGAAAAAATGAACGAGACTTTAGCCATGCTTCAAAACGCCAACCCAACTGGGGATGATGCAACGGACCCACCACACCTACGGGCTTTTGAAGGTAACATACATTGTATAGTTTATTACTGTATAATCAAATATAATTGAAAGTGGTTACAATTTCTCACATTCAATTAAAATCACAATTTACAGTACACGGGAGACCATAAGAACTTCTCATGTCAAAGCCATTTTATTGTGGAAAAACAGAAATTGATTATCAAGAAACATGTCTTTATTATTCATGCCCATTCATTAACAGGGCTAATATGAAATTTTGTCCTTTATTGACAGATGCCTGTCAGCAGATGGGCCCTCTGATTGACCAGGAACTGGAGAAGATTGACAGGTAAGGGGATAATAGAGCTGTGTACCTAAAACCTGTACCTGTAAAATTGTATAGGTACAGGTCTGGACCTGAACATCTACTGTACCTGAACAGGTACCTAAACAAACTAAAACACTAGTTGACACCATTTTTAGACTTACTCATTAAAGTTAATGTAGGTAAATCGCTTGACAGAGATGACACTTTTGATAACCTTACTGTTGGAAATGCAGAAAACTTCCAAATAGACTTCTTTTGAGATTCAATACATAAATCCTCATACAAAGATGACAATTTACCACCAAAAAAGACAGTTGGTTCCTTGTTTAACTTACAGATAATTGGCCAAACTTGTTTAGGTACTACATACATACAGGTTCGGACCTGTACCTAAACCCCTGTACCTGTACCTGAATTTTTGTTTAGGTACACAGCCCTAGGGGATAATAGTAATGGTTTATTGGTCAGAAATTACCAATGGTAATGCTTGCACAACAGTGTGGCACGGTGGCTATAGAAACGGAGATGGGCATTGCCCTTTATTTATTTATATACCATATGTTGTGGAAAGGACTAACATTGACTTGCCCTTTTCCCACAGGAAACACATCGAGCTGACGTCGTTAAACCAGCGGCTGATGGAAGCCCTGTCTATGTACCACAAACTGATGAAGGACATGCCACAGTTCGCTCACAACCCCCCTCCCCCTGGTCCGGCCTACCCCCCTCAGTTCAGCCAGTACAACACTATGCCACCACAGGTAAGCAAACCTGCCCCTACCCCCCACAGTTCACTCACAACCCCCCTCCTCCCAGTCCAGCCTACCCCCCTCAATTCAGCCAGTACAACACTATGCCACCACAGGTAAGCAAACCATGTACCTACGTACCCCCCCCCCCCCACCACACACACACACAGTTCCCTCACAACCCCCCCTCCTGAACCTGCCTACCCCCACAGTTCTCTAAGTACAACTGCTTCCCTGCAACTTGTGTTTTCAGCCATTAGTACACTACTGGGTCCCCTCTGTGCCGGAGTGCTACACTCTCTTACGGTTACAAGAGTAGATAGATGTATCAGAGGTGAAACTCTACGTGCTGCAACTCTGTAAAGTGTTAGTCAGATGAATCTATTGGTTCTAACCTTATTATAACAACCCCTTAGAATTTGTGATTTCTAGAATTTTGAGAAAGATCACACTTTATCTTTCCCCACATATATCGTAATGCTCTTAAACTCTAAACTCTAAGCTCCAATTTTCTTGTCTCCCATGAGGTACCATTTTGGATCAGCAAGAAGAAAGTTGACCAATTTCTACTCTAAAACCAGTTTTTCTTTTTTTTCTACCTCAGGGTTACGCTGGTGGTCCTGCCGGGGCGTACCCGGTCCAGGGTCCACCCCAGTCCATGTCAGGCACGGCTACACTGCCCTCCCACCCAGTCCAGGCTCAGGCCCCCCTCCCCACCACCATGTCTGCTGCTGGACCCCCCGTGTCATCACAACAGATGGGATATCCCAACAGGTAAATAAGCATCAGCTCTCATCATTGCAAAGTAATTTCTAACATCAATCCAAGATTTCTTAAAGGCATACTCAACTCCAGAGGAGAGTGTTATTTTTTAAAAGACCACATCTTTATGAGTACAAAATCACACAGATTCACACAAAAAATCACAGATGAACAAATAAATCAGTTATTAGAAACTTTGTTATCAAGGCTTTCCCAAGAATATCCCTGGATATCCGATGATCTTATGTGTATACCTCGGGGATTACTGAATGCTTTATTAGTAGATCTGCACCTTTTGTATGCAAGGCAACAGTCACTAAGTACTCGAGCAGCTGGATATATTTTAGAAACGGTCAGACGTTTCAGGTAGCATCAACTACCTTTCGTCAGTGTCACTGTTTTCAAAATCTATCCAGTTGCTTAAGTAACTGGTACCTAGCTTACTGTAAATGCAGAAATGTTCGGCGCTGGTTTTATTTTGCGGTTTTTACTGTGAACTCTTTACCGCAAACTTAAGACCACCGCGAAAAGCTGTTAGATAGTGTAACTGTAGCACTACTATTGTTTCAAATGTGAACTCAAAGGTACCGCAAACACTCTATCTTCTGATCCTTACTGCGATATTAAATCCCTATGAACATTTCTTCATTTACAGTATCATATCACCTACATGTCTAATTGTATTTATTGATGTACATGTTGTAGTTGCTAACCTGGTCTCCGCCTGTTATTCCCCAGCACTATGGCTAACCCTGTTACCATGGTGCAGACATCCATGCAGGGGGTCATGCCTCCAGGTGGGGTGGCCAACCAGCCTGGAATGGCAGCCTACCCTCAGCAACCAATAGGAACAACTGCCTCTCAGCCCTTGTTATAGACCTTCTGGAAACCCGATGACTAGATTCCAGGGGTGTCCCAAGTAAAGTAATTGTGAAATATTCGCAGTAGTGTCAGGGGTGTATAAGTTTCAAATGAATTTTACGGAATTCATACGAGTTTCACGGAATACATACGAATTTCACGGTATTCACATAATCCACTACTAAGAAACATGCAAACTTTATGGAATACATACAATCCACTACTAAGACAAATAAGAATTTTATGGAATGCATAAGTCTAGTATTACAGACACATATGATGCTGTTAGTAAAACTTGTATGTCAAATTCGTATTAGTAGATGATAAGATTTCTGTAAAACGTGTATATTTAGTAACAGTGGGTCCTATTAATTCCGGAAAAAATTGTATTCCATGAAATTCATATGAATTCGATGAGATTCATATTATGAGTTCTGTCAAACTCGTGTGAATTCTGTAGAATTCGTTTGGATACTAAGGCACCCCTGGGTTTTATGTTTGCACTTTATGCGGTGACCTTTCCCAGCGAACTCATCACACTGCGATCATGTCTTCTAACTTGTGTTACTACAGTTCAGTGCGAATTTAAAACATCCTGAAAACGTGAAAACTACCCACATTTGATTAAGAAAGTCTGTTAAAATATAACCAACAGCATCTGATATTCCCAGTTGTAAATTAAAGTGAATCCTTTCTTGCAAGTCATTTATAAAATGTAAGGGCAAGCTAAACAAGGGATTATTATATCTGAAAATGGATGCATTTTAAATTCAAGTAAGGGATTTCAAACGTATTCTAAGACAGGACATATTAATAGCGTGATGTATCGAACAGGAATTGTAAACTAAACCGTTTTCATTTTGTGTGCAACCTTGCATTAAATTCAATTGAAACTATGCTATAATTGTTATTTTTGCTTTTTTCTGAACCCCATGCTTTTAATGGTAAAACCTAACCCTTTTTAATATGTGAACCTTCCTTCTATTTTGAACATTTTTCCCAATACAAATTTTGTATTTTATAGAGTATTTCAGACATATTCTATCAAAACATTTGCTTGCAACTCTTGATCTAAATTGGCCAGATTATTTGAACCAATGTTGTAATTTCTATGAATCGTTATCAGTTCCAATTGATTAGCAATTACTAATAATGTGTAATTGATTAGAAGATCTAAAAGCTGCAACTAGACATTCATCCAATTTCTTGTGAAACCTGTGTTATTTGTGAAACATATTTAACTTTCTCCCTACTGAATTAGCCTTTGGCAACCAATTTGTATTGGCCAAGGGCTTAGGAATCATGGACAGGGTTATATGATTATAACTAGAAGTACTAGATTTAACATGACGTCATCAGTGTAAATTTCTAAATACCCCCTTTACAGACTTCTTCTTTTGTCGTTATCTGTAAATATATACATACATGTATAACGTATTCCCTTTATATATCGGCCTGCATTCAGGAAAACTAAGCAGAATGGTGTTATTTAACTTAAAATTTTTACAAGTAAAGCCACGAGGTTAATTGCATATTTGGTGACTAGCATATAATCAATACACCGGCATATTGTATCTAATCTCCAAGCAGATGTTGGGGTGAAAGATTGTGATGTTTTCTGCCCGTCAGGCTTTTCTGAAAATCCCTCGCCACAACTATGAGAAAGGCTTGGGGGCCAGAAAACATTTACTAGGGCCTAACATCTGCTTGGAGATTGAATTGTAGATTAAATATGGATGAATGAAAGATTGCCTGATTTTCATAAGATGGTCTCAATAGGAGTAAAGACAAACCTGGTTGATATCAAAATAGTTGAATACTGTAAATGCATTTAAGTTTGCAGTGATTTACTGTTTGCAGTTTTCGAAACTACTCGAAAATGCTTCTGTCTTGTGTCAGCCTACCCCATTGTTTTAACTGCAAACTACCAAGAAATTTGATTACTGCAAACTTAAATGCATTTACAATACATGTGATACAAAAAATTAAAATCTTTCCGTTCGGTGGATGCATGAAACTGAAAAGGGTGCCTATCCTCCTATACCTAACTCGACCAAAATCTTCTCAACTTTTAGGCATCTCACGTCTATACAAAACTGTTCTGATCAAAGGAAATATGTAAAATGCAGCGACACTTTCAATGATAACTATGTTGTTTATAATATAGAAATATACTGCCTTGCCAGAAAGGTAGACCGCTTCAGTTCTGAGCAGTGCATGCCTGAAAACTGTATTTATTATGTTGTCTGAGGGGACCGTGTGTTGGTCCGACAATGCTTTACATGATGTTGATTTAAAGTGTAGAAGAGAAATTAAATAAACAAAGATGACAAAACAAGCTAGTTGTGATTATTTCTATATTCAGTCGCATAAAATATACATGTAATGGGATATGCACACGGTAACAGTTACTCAAGCAACTGGATGGATTTTGGAAATGGTCAGACGTTTGCAAAATCTATTCATTTGCATGAGTTAAACTGTTAACTTGCATATGTTACCCGGATGTCTAACCTTCAACGTGAGGAGATTAAATCATATTAGACCACCATATAATGGAATGTATTAATTTCCGTCACAAAACAGTGCAATAGTGGGTTTATGCTATACATAAAATGTCACCAAATGTAAATGTACTTTGCCCAAATACTGCCACAATGTGATATAACGCTATGTGAAATTGGTCCTTGTTTCTAACAATTTTATGGAGAAAGAACTGGGTTCATTTGTCATATGATCTGAAACAATATGATTCTAGTCATTTAAGACAAATGATTGAAGTTATTCTAACTCTTAAAAATGTTCATTTTTCTAAATTTTAATCTACTTTTCAACACTGATATGAGTATCAAGCTTTACGTATTTGGATGTGATGTGGGGAAAGGCTTCAATTCTTCTTTCAAGGTCATTCGTGGGAAATTTTGGAAATGCTGGATCTTACACATGGACACTTCATTCGATCTCCTCTTCTCCAGAGCCCTGGTTGTCTTCCACCATGGTCACGTTGCTGTTCCGAGCCTTGAATTCCTGATAAGAATGAATGAATGAATGAATGAAGATCTTTTCTGCACATTTTGCCACACCATACAGGTCACAACAAAACCATGTTGAACAGATAAAGATACAAAATGAGACTATCATTCGATAAATTCAACTTCTCCTTGCTTGTCATCAGTTATAGTAAAGATATGAGAACTCGATGGAAGGTTTGTCTAGTTGCATTAGAAAAATGAATTTTGCTACCGTACTTAAGCGGATGAGAAACAAAAGCATTCATGATGCCAGTGAAGGTTAGACAGGTAAAACAATACATTCATACAAAATAAATGGTAGCTAGCCTTAAAAAGAAGGACGAAAAAAATCCCTGGTCAGACCTGTCCTTGGTGCTGATGGTATAATCACACTACTTACCAGCCGGGCCCTGCGGCGCACACGCGGGTTGGCGATGCCGTGTCCTGCTGCCCAGATGGAGAGATAAGTTTCCCGCTGGCAGGCCCTGTAGTACTCTCCAACTTTCTCCGTCTGTGAAGAAATATCAACGAAGAAAGGAACAATTATAATATGCTCAAACATCGGAGATACGTAGTTTGAAATGTGTGTGCGCGTGTGCGTGTGTGTTTGTATTGGTGTGTATTTGTGTGAGTGTGTGTGCGTGTGTGTGTGTGCGTGAGTGCGTGCGTGTGCGTGTGTGTGTGTTTGTGTGTGTGTGTGTGTGTGTGTGTGTGTGTGTGTTTCTTTGATTCCCAACACACATAATACAGCATTGCCACACTCTCAGTTCTACTACGGTATCGTGTCATTTGTGGTACAGGATGGTTCGCAAAGCAGCGTGGGTAAGGGGTGAAGTCTGCCACCTCTCACTCTTGCCTTGTTATGGCATGTACACTTTGGTTGAAAGTTTATCTGTGTTGGTAGAAATGATTCTCAATGAAAGTTGAACTGTAATTTTTGACACATTTTTTTCGACTTTTCAACTCCAGCCTTTGTCAAGGGGCATGCAACTCATCGCTTCGCTTCTATGACATCACGTTATGCAGATAGAACACGTGACCCGGTGAGCAGTGGATCATGAATTGCAGAAAGTTTATGGCGCCCCCCGTCTCTGTTGAGGCATGTTCACTTACCGCCCCGGCGAAGGCATCCACCAGAAACTTCTTGTCGTGGATACGTTCCACAGCGGACGCCAGACGTACGAAAACGCCCTCTACCGCGCGTTCGATCCCCGACACTGTGTGATGCCACTCCTTCGGGTGATAGCCGAGCATGTGCTAATAGAAAATAAAATGTTTCTTTGTTATCATTGTCTATCCATAATGTTCTTCACAGACACCTTGGGAAAATGCAAAAGATGTTTGCAGTCAAAAGTGCAGACTAGTTTTTCAGTTCTAATTCTGTGCCCATTTTCATATTTTTTTTAATTTTCAAATTTAGTTAAAAGTGTTGCTGCGGAAAAAAAACTAAGCTTAGAAGAAGGCAAAATAGGCGTTAAGTTTACTGTCGACAAAAACACGAGAAGAAGAGAAGTAAGAAAATGTTCCTCTGAACAAACCGTACCGCGTATTTCGCGTCCTTTGCCTGTTCAATGATGATCTTAGCAATGATGCCCCTCCTTAGAATTTCCTGGTAGACACGTTGATAATTATAAAGGTTAGACATTAAGGTAATGATATACATGTACTAGCCTGGATACCAGACCTTTCGCGCTAGACGATAACCCCTTTTTGGCTGGGGAAAGACATCATACGCGATAAAGAGTTTGCACCCGGTCTCACTTGGCACTAGCCTGGAAACCATACAATCGGCGGCTCCTCTATATCTCTACGGCGCTGTGAGTGACCCCCGCCCGCCCAGAGAGCTTTTTTTACGTCGTTTTTTTTTGCGCCAAATGATAGTTATACCGGCTATACAGATACAGACTCTACAGATACAGGTACAGATACAAATACAGAAAACTTGTTAAGTTACATTAGAATACTCGGCACTTACCATCTTACTAGGTAAGAGACTCAGAACAGAATCGGCTGTTTCAAGACGGTCTGACAGATCCACAGTCTGAAAAACGAAACAGAAGAAAAATAATGATGCTGTACCAAATTATAATATCTACTTCAATCTGCATCGAGGTTATAAGATACGCAATGTAAAAGTTACTCAAGCAACTGTATAGACTTTGTAAACGGTTAGACGTTTCACATCAGGAAATCCACTCCAGTCATGAACCATGGTTAGGGGGGATATAGACTCAAGTCACGTTTGGGACCGCATCCTTAAAGAAATAAATGATAATCGTTGCATTGTTTTTGATCGATAGTTGTGTATGTGTTACACTTCTGTACGTTTGGGACCGCATAGTGATGTCATCCCCTGTGATTGTACCTATGTAGATACTTTGCGTTTGGGATTGCATCTCATTAATATGTATAAGCAGCAACACCTGTGCTGCATTACTATGTGAACCAGTCAGAATTGCCTTGAAGAAGGTGACAGATGGTCACCGAAACGTCGGTGGAATGTATATCTTGGTTGTGTAAAAAAGAGTATTTCTATTCGGTTAGACGTTTCAGGTAGCACATCCACTGTCTTTCGTTTGTAACTGACAGTTGATGCTATCTGAAACATCTGACCGTTTACAAGATCTATTCAGTTGCTTGAGTAACTTTTTTGGCAGTGTCAATGAAACAAACAGTGTTATGTAATTTCTTTTCCATATGATTTTCTCAACAATCAAATGTAGTCATGTCCACCGCGGACAGGACGAAAAAGCTTAGGCAGCTATGATGAATTTGGATACCATACTAAGCCCGGCAATCTGAAAACGTTTTGATCTTCCACCTTACATCTGCTTGAATATTACACAGTTAAGACCCTGCCTCACTAGAACTGCGGCACGTTAGCGAACTCGATCGCTGCGAATGGCGACTTTCATCCATAAAAAATATCATTTTACGCTTTGTGTGTTTTGCTGTCTTATTAGCCATAGTGATATACGTTTTGTATTACATTGCCATTATAAAGTCAAGGGTAACACAGATCCAGTTTAGGACGCAGCGACGCCGCCAGCGTGCCGCGGGTCCAGTGAGAGGGGGTCTTAACGTCTCACTATCAACTCACCGTGTTGGTGAACTCTTGGTCCAACCAGTCGTTGAGTTCTGCCGCCAGGTCCTTGACAATCAACGAGGCCTCTTCACGGACGCCTTCGAAGATCGCATGCACCTCCTGGAACGAAAAGATTAACTTTAGGGCCCTGACGGATATCTTCGAAAAGCATATATACACCGCCTAGGCCTGGAACGAAATGATTATATTTATTCATTTACCGATTCATTTCTTTGTTTGCTTGTTTACTTTTTTGTCTGCAATTCTTCACATAAGGCCACAGCAAGCAGATTTTATGGTTGACACCAGCGCGCATTGATTTTCGCCTGATTATGAAATAGATAAATAAGATTCTTTTTTACCCTTCGGCAATGGTCAACATACCGGAAATAGTACAATATGTCGCAAACTACAGTCAGTTTTATCGCAAAAACGTTCTAGATGCCGTAAATTTAAGCGAGTGGGGAACCAGGTTTTAGGTGCCTTTCCTCTGTTTAACGTTCATTACCGGTATACCTTGTCGATCTTGGATGATGCCTTATTAGGCACCGCAGCCAGGACCAGCAACACAGTCACGAGCGCCACCTGCATCTTTCCTGTTGAACTGCAGTAGGCAACCTGAACTCTGCAACCTGAACTGAAATGACAGGGATGCTAACATAAGAATAATACAAACATTGAAACAACTGGCCGATTACTATGTCATACAATTACTGTATCGGTCATTTTCTACATTTGGAAAGCATGGTGATGCAAAGAGAAAATGAAAGCACTGGCGCTAAGTTTAGCAGAAAGCAGATAGACTATAGATCTCCCCTCTACGATAAGATATTCAGAAAAGGCAGATTATATACATTTGTATACCCATGTACACTAGCAAGATTAATTCGAGGATTTGAGCAGATTTTGTGTCTATGAAACTAATCCTGTTTGGGTTACAAGAATACAAACAAAATTTAACAAAAGGCAAAATCCAGGGCAACAAAGTTTTTCATCCTAACGTCAGACAAAGGATTATGTGTTTATCTTTATGCTTTGTTAAATATATATTTAAGGAATTTTAAATCTGAGATGTTACGTCAATCCTTGTATCTATGTGATTAATCACCGTCTCGGTTATGACTGCATACTCAACGTCTCCTGGAGTCTAGTCGAGTTTGTAAAAAGGTGGTTTTCTCGACCAATGACCGAAACAACATGAAACGAGGCAAAGAAGAAAAAGAATCGAAGATCACCCTCTTTATCAGGCACACCGAGAGCCCCACCTTCAAATGTAGGTGTTTCATTTTCGTCAAACTCGGCATGTATAGGTAACGCACTCTTTAGTTTCCATTTCTCCGCTTAAGTGAGCTGCACGAAAACCGGGATTTGCCATTGGTGGTAAGTACCGGGTAAGTTTGGTAATGGTTGCAAAAAGCAACGGTTAGCAACCATTATTAGACTTACCCGGTATATACCAATGGTAAATTCAGATTTTCGTGCAGCTCGCTCAAGCGGAGAAATGGAAACTAAAGAGTGCGTCTACACTTTGTATAGCATCTCAGTGTGTTGTACAGTGTTGTACATACAATGTAAAGCGATTAACACATGATACAAACTGGCTGGTTGTAGAACATATGCTGCATACCTCTGGGTACTAAAATCCAGAAAAACTTAAATCTAGGTCCGAAAATTGCTATAATTCCATTAGATTTCAAATAGATAACATGTAGAAACGTCTGGGGGGTATTTGCTCACTCAAATTTTCAGTTCGTTTGGCCCCAAATGGAGAATAAAAGCGTGACACCTTTTGATAAAAATTGGCAGTAGAGTTTGACAATACGAAGGAAGGAAACCAAAGCATAGAAAACAAAACTTATTCTATTTCCCGCTCTATAGGGAACAAAGTATGAAAATATCATAACAAGGGGTAGCGTGCGTAGTCCAGTGGTTAGCGATCTTGCCTCTGGAACTAGAAGTCCCGGGTTCGATCCCGGCAGTGTCGCTCATCCGACATGCACGCTATCGGAAAGGGTCGCAGTCCTTAGGACTGGACGTTACTGGCTGAGCCGTGGTCCACTGTTCATTGTGCTTGTCGAAAAGAGCTAGGGGAGTTTCCCCGGTACAATGAACGTTTAAATACTGTACATAGCGTCTGTCTTCTCTGTCACGACCAGTGGAATATTAGCTCATCTGTTCATTGAGTTCATTTGAGCTAAACTGGTCCGAGATCACTTTCCTAACGAGGCAAAGAAAACAAACATATCAAGTCGTGCGCACACAATTACCCTAAAGAGAAGAGAAGACAATGAGAAATAACGGAGGATCAGTCTCACCAGCCTGGAGCGTTCCTGCGCTTGTGTTGCCCAAAGGTAGACTGTCTAACTTCACACGACTGGGCAGTAATACCGCTGGATCATGTTGCTTAGCAACCATACGTTGTCAAGGAGACGTAATCTAGAGGTTCCAGCTAGGCGACATATGATAATCTACGAGGCTACCTATATTTTATTCATTAGCCTCTACCAGGCTCCACAGGTCGCTGGAGAAATAGTAGAAATTCGGCAAATAGACAGATAACATGCCAGAGGAAATAGCTGGCCAGGCCGGGAGTACAGGTATGTTATCTGTCTTTTTGCCGAATTTCTACTATTTCTCGAGCGACCTGTGGAGCCTGGTAGAGGCTACCTATTCATATCTTCATCTGTATTTTTTCTTGTTAAAGGTAGTTAACGTTTACCTACTAGCTGTAGTCTTGTAGGTATAGGTCATGAAGTTGTTTGACACGTGAGAAGTCACAAATCTTTGTTTTCTGTATGTTTGGCCTATGGCTTGAAACGGGCCAGACCGTCTTCCCACTGTCCTTCAATTCTGTATCAGTAGGGGACGCCTTGTCTGTGCTTTGTGCCTGAAGAGATCAACAGGTGCTGGGCATTACACTGAATTAACGCAGTAGTGAATATTTGTATGTGATGGGATTCTTCTTTAGTTTATTAGGAGCCCCGCGCGAACCAGGGCAGAGAAAAATTATTTATAGACTCATTGACTGTTCCCCTCCACGGAAATCTTTAGTAAAAGGCGAAAGATTTGTGCGTGGTATATTGAAGGGAAACCAGAGTGACAATTTAACCTATGGCGTCAAATTTCGTTGCAATTCAAAATGACGACATTTTCGTTGTGGTCATAAAATATCATAAATCAAATTTTGTAACTTTGCTGTGCAAAGTTTATCAATTTTCGACAGGGCTTAATATTGTGGCTTTTTTTACCAATTATTCTTCAATCATTGTCATATTCTGAAATACTAAAATCCACTCTAAAATCTGGTAATAAACCCTATTTTATACCAAAACGTAACAACCGTAAACTTGAATTCGACCGTAGAGGCTCCTGGGAATATTGATGTCATTGTCAATGGCCAACCTATTGAAAGGGCATTTGGACAAAAACAGCAGACAACATTGTCTTTCATTTGTTTTTTCTGGTCATTATTGTTCTGGTCATTATTGATCCTGAAGAAGGCGACAGTGGTCGTCGAAAATTCGATCTCTAAATACCTTAGTGTTGGAAGAAAGTTTAGCATTGTATTATGAGGTCAGAACTTGGTGAACATTGACATTGTGTGTCAGAACAAACCTCCTTGGTCAGACCTAATTAGCTAAGGCAATGAAGTCAGCCATCTCTGATCCTCAATTTTAGATTTTGTACCGGTAACGCCATGTCTGTGCTTTGTGCCTGAAGATATCAACAGGTGCTAATGCATTACACTGCAGTGCTAGTAGCGCAGAAGTGTACATGTATATTTGTATGTGATGGGATTCTTCTTTAGTTTATTAGGAGCCCCGCGCGAAGCAGGGCAGAGAAAAATTAGTTATAGACTCATTAACTGTTCCCCTCCACGGAAATCTTTAGTAAAAGGCGAAAGATTTGTGCGTGGAATGTTGAAGGGAAACCAGAGTTAATTATTAGGAAACGTAGAATTTCTACCGGATTTGAGATGACAACATTTTTGTTGTGGTCAGAAATATCATGAATCAAATGTAGCAATTTGGCAGTGCAAACTCAATGATATCATAAAGCAATTTCCACAGTGCTTGATAGTACAGTATAGCTATTTAACATTCTTGCAATGCTAAACTTTATAATCTAGTAGAAATATTCAGTAACCCCAATTTTATAACAAAATGTAGCATTAGTAAACTTGAATTCGACATTAGAGGCTCATGGGAATGGTGATGGTAAACGTCAATGGTACGTCAGACGACTAAAAGAGCAATTCGAACAGACGGCAGACAATATTGTCTTCCATTTGTTTGCTCTTTTGGTCTATTAATCTTTACAAATATCAAATAAGATCAGAACTTGGTGAACATTGAACTACGTTAATGCGATGAAGTCTGCCATCTCTGACTGCCCTGTTTTCTAACCTCCTTGCTGTGTGTTTGGCCTTGGTAAAAAACAGTCCGTCCTCCTACTGTCCTACAGTACTGTACCGCCAGAGGGCGCGATGTCTCTGCTTCGGGACTACGCCGTAATGACCAAGACCAAGTGTGATGACCATTCTCAATGGGTCGGTTTAGGGGTGTTTTACCGACCTCAGTTCTACCAAGCAATGACCTTTTTTCTGACAATTTTCCTTTCTAATTACTGTCTGCCCGTAGAGCGAAAATAACAACCTAAAAGTTCCACGCCTTGTGCTAATAAAGTGAGCGGTCGGGCAACACTCCCAGCCTCGTAGAGACACCGAAGCGCTCACGGTGGTTTCTTGTTTACTCGGAAAGTGTGATGTGTAACTTCTTTTGTTTATAAGGAGCCCCGCACGAAGCAGGGCAGAGAAAAATTAGATATAGACTCATTGACTGTTCCCCTCCACGGAAATCTTTAGTAAAAGGCGAAAGATTTATGCGTGGGATATTTGAAGGGAAACCAGAGTAATTATTACGCAACGTAAAATTTCTACCCTATTAGAGATGACACCATTTTCGTTGTGGTCGGGAAAGATCATAAATCAAATGTTGTAATTTGGCAATACAAAATCTATCCATGTTCACATGGCTTAACAGTATGGTTATGTTACCAAATATCTTTTATCGTAATATTTTGAAATACTAAAATCTATCTGGTAAGAAACTCTATTTAGTAGCAAATGGCGATGTTACCAGTAAACTTGAATTCGACCGTAGAGGCTCCTGGGAATGGTGACGTCATTGTCAATGGCCAACCTACTAAATGCATGGTATGTTAGGCAGTTTCATAGTATCCATTCCAATACGACAATGTAGCAAGCCCCACCCCATGGAACAAATATATACCAGCCATGACATAAATCTGAGTGCTTAAATAATATTTTATTCCTTATCATAAGCAAGCAATATAATCATCACTTATCTTTTTTTACAATTTCTTTATGTGGGTCTTTCATATTTGGTATTTTCTTCTGATCCATTTCTGCTAGATAGCAATAACTTCTTTAACAGAGCTATATCTATTATGTGCTGTTGGACTAGTCCAACCGTTGTTGCATACTCATTGACTTACAATACTTTGTCAAACTACAATTTGTACAGACTAACAAATCTGTAGTTCGTACATTTTGGAGTTGTACTAGTAGTTATAATGCTTGGCTCTGACAACAGCTTTGAATAGATATTTTTGTCGACAAAGTTTACAAACCAACCTGAGACATCTATCTATCTAGGGACACTTGAGTCTAGGGCTGTTTACCTAAACACCACCCTCCTTAAAGCAGGACCCCTATTGCTCGATTCGTTGGCTCGCTCGCGTAGGGGCCCTGCTCATCAGCCCTGGTAGACACGGTTCTGGCGACGTCACCACCAAAACAGCTTCAGCCAATCAGAGGGTTTGCTTAAAGCCTCATCTAGAGCAAAAGCGCAAAGGACGCTGGGAAGCTATCAACCAATCAGGTTACGTCTCACATCGTTACTTTAGGTTCAGAACAAATTAACCGCCAAATTGTGCCAAATAAGGATACCTCATTAATTAGTCATGAACAACTGTCAGTAACGTCGCCAGAACCGTGTCTACTGGGGATTAAGAGCAGGGCCCCTACGCGAGCAAGCCAACGAATCGAGCGATAGGGGTCCTGCTTTTAGGAGGGTGCTGAACCTGTACCTGTACAAACTAAATCACTAGTTCTTAAGACTTATGATGAAGCAAAAACCCTGTCAGAGATAGCAATTTTGACATTCTTGCCCTTGAGAATAAAGAAAACTTGTAAGTTATACATGTATCTTTTTGAGGTAGGAAATCCTCATACAAAGATGACAATCTACGACAAAGACAGGCAGCTGGCTACATGTATAACTTACAGATCTGTACTTAAAGTTAAACTGTACTTGGACCTGAAATTGTTTAGGCACACAGCCCTAATTTAGTTGACTTCATTGTATGATAACAGGACTTCTCTCGAACTTTAGACAATCATAAGGGCTTGTTCACACTTGTGTGTATATTCAAGTGCATATTATGAAGTATGTATTGACATTATTTATACTTAGGTAAAGTCTGAAGAACTATTTTTTGGTTTGTTCCATAACCAGGCTGTACAACGGTGGGTCAGAATAGAAAACAACTTCTTCCTCGCAAACTTTACCTTAAAAAAATTGTTCATATGAATCTTAAGTTATACGAATTTGAATATTTGCACAAGTGTGATCGGGGTCTTACATCTCTATACAAGAGTTGTTGCAATTTGAATATTACCCTTTCAACCACACCAATATATATCATATTCATAAAATTGTTTTCAATAACTTATTACAAAGTAAAAATTTAGCAAGTGGACAAGATGAAACAGATATGAGAAAACTGCGTGAGGCATGGTTTAATTTTTTCCCTTTTAAAATTTTCCTTTTTTTTTCAATCTGATAGTCAGCATATTATATTTGTTTGGCCTTAGCTTTAATAAAGAAATGTAGCCTGATATATCATTACACAGAATCATGGTATCAGAAGTAACTTAACTTTCATTTTTAAAATAATACATGGTCCTTAGATTATTCTGCTTACTGATAGTTCTGGATATGAATTATACATATTTGCTTTAAATTAAAGCAGGGTTCTCTTCAGCATCCACCTTTCCATCCTTAGAAGACTTGCCTGCTAGTACCGTATGAACAAAACTTTTTAACAATTCCGTCAGCATTAGGCCACATCAACTCAATTTCTTGGTTAACAGAATTTAAAATAAAATGCTGGATTGGAAAATCCACATGAAAACAGAATCTCAGAGGAAAGTCTGTACTTTGGTGCACACAGTTTGAGGGAGTGAACAGGGTCAGGTGCAAGTTTTCACCCCAGCTTTCTGCTTTAATCATAAAATAAATAAAAAATCCATTAACCAAGAAATTAAATTGGTGTGGCCTTGGGGGGGAGGGTCTCCTTACAAATTTTACAGGCTGTCAACAGTGCATGCCACAAAGCATTCGCAAGATGTAACATTAAAAAGCAGAAAAAAGCCTTTCTATCTAAGGCGTAAACTTTTCTTGGGGTAGCATGCCTCTGATTTTACATGCCTTCAGCACTGGGCACAGACCTTGAATTCCCTCCGTTAAACTAAAAGGACAAAGAAACAGTTCAAGCTGAAGAGAGCACTGTTAAAAAGTGAGCATTTAGATTTTCTACCAAAGATTAGCTTCTCAGGTATTGGGACATTCCCTCTACTGTTGACATACAATTACAATGTACACTGTAAAAAACAGTGGAATGGGCACATCCTTAACCCTAACCCTACTGTGGGCTCTTTATGTACCCACTGGTATATCAGTTAAAGCATATGTGGCTGGGTAAGGGTTAAAAATCAGTCTTCTTTACTCTGTGGAAATAACAAAGTCCTCAACAGCTCGTAGGAAGCGTTGATGATCCCCCACGAAATCATTGCACGCGAGTAACTCAGGTGGACGCCGCGGAACATCTTCTTCCAGTTCCGTCCCCGCGTCTCGTACACGATGACGAACATCTTACCAGGACTGATGAACTCTCCGCCCAGTCTCGCTTGCATGGCCGTTTTTGTCACGTTCAACGGGAAAAACAGCGTGCTGAGGAGCGCTCCCAGTACAGCGCCGCTGACAAAATCTTCGAAAAAGTTTCCCATCTGGCCATCTGTGGCAGGGAGAGCGTCTTTGATCCTCCCTCTCATATTAAAGAAGACGGCGTTACTTAAACCGTTACGGATCAATATTACTGACACGCCGCGGTAGTACTCGGCAAACCCATACGTTCGGACAGTCTTGAAGGCATCGAACGTGTTGTTGAAGTGGTTGTGGTATCTATGATCTTGTAGCAAGGTTTGGAGACGTTCGAACGGCGTCAGGATCGCCTCAGAAAAGCCCGCGCCTATCCCCGCGAAGGCCTGCACGACAGGTTTCTGCATGTTGGGGAAGCTGTGGGTAAGGAGTTTCCCGTAGACGTCATACAGACCAAACATCAGCGACAGCGAGAATGTTTTCTGTAGAAAGGGTGGCAGGAGCCCCCGGTACAGGTGACGCAACCCTTCAGATTGCATCTGGTGGAACGCCTTGTGGAGCCGCATCCCGTGCAGCTGCTGGCGGAACATGAGCTTGTTGACGGGGAACGTGACGACCGTGTTGATGACCGCGGCGCCCCAGCCGCACACGAATCCCTGCATGTCGTCCCTACCGTATATGTTGTGGGGCTTGTTCCAGCCATTCTCGATTCGCAGTCTGGCGGCATCGTAGACAAAGTCGGTGTCGCGCTGTGACGATTCTCCACTCATCTCCACTCGAGCCTCCCTATCATGTCTGACCTCTCATGTGACCTATGACCTCATGTGACCTTTGAGCTGTCACCCTCACCTGTTAAGACACAAAAAGAAACAATTTGTAATCTTCCTATTTCATAGTTTTTTTGTTTCATCTTGACTTCTAACAACAGATGAATATTTATAAGTGTACTTGACAAAATGAGGCTACTACTAGTACAGTACCTGGTACGGCACACAAGGAGTTCCAACACAGAAAAAAATGTGAATCAAATATTCGACAGTCCAACTGCAGTCTTCCTCAGAATGCAAGTGACTACTACTACTAGTAGTACACATCAACTAGATCATGTGACCTGACTGACTGACGGACATGTGACATCAGCAAGTGCCACAAAGTGGACATTTAACTCGGTAAGGTCACATGATCCAGGTGAAAGGTCACTGGAGTTCTGAGGAAGACTGCAGAAGGACAGTTGGAAATTGAACAATTCACTGACATAATATCTAGTGTTGGAACAAACTCAACTTAACTCTGTACTTTGATAATCTATACTACATTTGGATAAGCATCAAAAACAGCACATGTTAAAGAGTAAAATCTGTAAATAGGGGGACCATAATCATGTTATTTCTTCATTTAGCCAACACCTGACATGTTAAAAGGGATTGCATTTGTCATTTCAGGTGGTGATTCAAAGCTCGCAGCACCGTGTAGGACGGTATAAGTTTTAAACCTCTGCACATAAAAGAACCCAACACACTTATCGAGAAGAGTAGGGGTGACCCGGTGTGTTTGCTTAATACATTGCACTACAAGCTAACGAAAAAGTGTCCTTCTTCGTCCTCAGTTTGCTCTAACATTTACTTTTTTACCGACCTACCAAATATCATAAACTCTATCAAAACTTATACATCCACTTTATGCTGCCTTTTCACAGACAAACACAGACATTTGTTCGCACAGTGACTTAAAAAACAAAACAAAAAAAGATGAAGATAACAAACAAGTACTATCATGTTTTGGCATGTAGGTGAGTTGGTAAAATAATGAATGTTTGTGCAAGAGGGAGGGGGTGGAGTTTCTGAACCCATGGGCAAATTTATTTCAGGTTCTTGGGACGTGCGCCCCCCTCCCCAACCCACACCACACCTACTTATCAGTTTCACATGACTAGCCATGTCCTTGGACCCACAGGGGACACGATGGGGCGCAGATAAACATCTTAAAATACGGTTATGTAATCGTAACACATGTGTATTAACGAGAAAATGTGTCACGGTAAACAAACTAAAAATGACCAGTTAAAACCACGACATACACGATCACGACTGAACACATTATGAACAGACTTTGTTATAAGTTATATAACCTATTTGACGTCATATATAACAGCAACATAAGGTTATACTCACCCTGGTAGCTTGCTCGTACCTTGAGTAACGTGAGGAGTTGAGAATGTGTTCAGAAGACAAAAATAAACCGCCGTCAACAAGACCTGATAACGAAAAATTCTCAAAGGGAGGGTTAGAACATCACTCGGCATGACCTTGGGGCCTCGAAAAGCGGAGGTGTTTAAATTAGCCTTCATGCAGTGCCTGATTTAAAGATACAGAAATGATTAAAAAATGCTTTGTTATGCATTTGGAGCATCGAATGCTCAATGTAAATGTGTTATATTCAAATCAAATTGATAATTCACGTATGTTAGCATTTATATTTTATATAGATGAGGCCTCAAAATGACGCAGGCAGCAAAAAAAATAGCAAAGCTAGCCTCCAAGTTGACTATACCATTATGGCTGTGGGGGTGAATGATTGTTATTCCATTCCATTCCATTACATTCCGGATGGATGGATGGATGGATGGATGGATGGATGGATGGATGGATGGATGGATGGATGGATGGATGGATGGATGGATGGATGGACGGACGGACGGATGGGTGGATGGATGGATAAATGCATGGATGGATAAATGCATGGATGGATAAATGTATGGATAACCATAACTAGCGTGTAAGCGGCGTATTCACTTGAAGAGTCATTTACACAATATGTTAGGATACTACATACTAGTTATGTTTACCTTCACAGAAGTAAACATATTGTTTTTGCTACGTTTCCTCTTCTTCCTCTTCTCCGCACAAATAAAAAACATGAATATCTCCAAAACTAGAGCTTGGAATAACTTGAAATCCAGCAAGCAGGTAGGCCTGTACAGAAGACACTGTACCTTGGTCTTTTTGTCCCATATAGATGCAAAAAAATGGTTTTATGCGGCAAAAACTGGTGAAAAAACTGGCATTTTAAGCACAAAATCGAACTTTAGAATCCCTTTAGAACCCGTTTGGAACTTCAGAATCCCTTTAGAACCCGCTCAGAACTTTAGAATCACACATTCCACGGCCGCAGGTCAACGACCGTAGCGAACGGGCCGCTCGGTGGACACCGAACACTGCGTTCGAAATGGGGTCAACGACCTCAGCTTTGGAACGCGCGATCGGGCAGAATGAAACATGTGTTTAGGTTGGTTTCACGGCGCTCGGATATACCAAGGAGGCTAAATACCTTGGATAACCAAGGACATTACGGCGTTGCTACTTGGATGTTTTGTTGATTTTTATGTTTACCTTCAAAGAAGTAAAAACATTCTTAAGTTTCCCCATCATCGGTATGAGAACACTGGAAATACCACCAAACCGGTGTCATTTTGACACGCTACCCAGGAGTGGAAGACCGATTTGGGGTCATCCACGGTCATAACCAGCGCCGTCATATTTTTTCTCTGAATGCCATGTATATAAAAAAAAACCCTACTTCTTCACAAATACAAACCATTTTTCTACACAATAAATCTATGCTGACATTTTACTGTGGACGGGTGAATATGTAGCAAATCTAGCTACCGGCGTCATTGCGGGCGATCTTGAATGTTGACAGACGCCAAAATGTTAACATTTTTGCAGCTTCAACCACTAGCAGTCTTCCGAAGCTCGACTTGATCAGCTTGACAACGAGTCAACTTAAAATGACTCGCCATCGAGTGGTAAACTCATACCGACGATGCCGTACCCAAATTATAAACTTTTCACTGACTGGCCGGCAACTGTGATAACGTTATATGGTATCGTCTTCGGGTGACATAAGTTGCACTTTGGTTGTCCCCTGAGTCCTGACTATATTTAATTAAACCTCCTTGTTTTCGTCCAGCGTGCTGAATAAGAAGTTTATGCACAGGGCGCTAGCTGTCGTCTGTGTGAAACACGGATTGGTGTATAGTTAACCGATTTTTGCATTACCAAGAAAATTTGAGCATAAGCAACGGGTACGTTCGGTGCAAGGTCACCGATTAGTGGTGGCTACTACATAAAAACACATACAACAATCGTCATGCAAAATCGATTTTTTTTCTTACCCTGAGACAAAAAGGTGAAATGCAAAATACACACACACACACACACACACACACACACACACACACACACACACACACACACACACACACACACACACACAAAACGTGGGACTTGAGAACTTTATTTCGCGATTAAACTGACTGAACAAACAAGATATGCCGTAGCGTAGAACGCTCTCCCCTTGTAACGTTACCTTGTGTCATGGTCATTCCGTTCACCATGTGATACTATACATGTACAGCGGTGGGCAACGTCAGTCCAGCTACACAGGTGGAGGTCGGACAACGCCATCAGGGCAAGGACATTATATAATGTCCTTGATCAGGGTAAATGTACACGCAAGGAGGTTCTCCGTATAACCTACTTTATACAGGTCGGATAAGTGTTTGATAAGGTTCGTGGTCGGCTTGCACATTGTATTATGTAAAGTCGGCGCGTCGTAAATGTTGCAAAGTAATCCTTTGAAGTTCGCATGTTGATTATGATTGACAGGCGGCCCGCTTGTGATCTGCGTGGGGTGGGAATCATCGCAAAGCAACGTAAATGTAGATCTTGTTTTTTTTCTTTCTTTTTAAATCGTTGACAAAATAAAAATTAAAAAGAACACAATAAGAGGCTAAGACAAATGATCGTGCGGTTCAAAACATGTCTGGACCTGTCTTTGCCCTGGATTGACTTGAATAACAGGAAATATGGATTGTCTGCGTACTTTTAGGACTACATGTACATGCGGTATTTTGCAGACTGCAGAGGTCAGTATGATCGGCAACTGCAGGACGTTTTCGATACATAGATGTATATAGATTTGTCAATTTTTGCGATCATGATAACCAGCGATTTCTGTAAAACAAAGTCTTTGGTATACCAATCAATCGTCAATCAATGTCAACATGCACTGGATTGAAAAGCAACACGGCGTATTAAAACGGTCGCTAAGGTGCCGTGCGTAAGTTTTTACCGATGTAGGCGAGCGGCACCTTTAAAATAGCATGTCACCAGCAGAGTGGAATTGAAATTATTTTCACGAGTTATCCTTGTCTTTACTTAAAATCTTCTCAAGATTGCAATATATATGACTTAAAATCCTTTACTTTTACATAAATTGCAGATGTCACAAAATAGGAAATGTAACGTTACATAGTTTTTCCTACTCTCGGTCTTCACATGGGAAATGACAATGTACGCACTCGTTTATCGGCGAGCACAGTGTTAACTCGCAATTTGACGCTACGCTTCCGTCTCTTCGACGAAAATTACCGAAGTTCACCTGTTTGTGCGACTATATGCCATTCTTTGGAAAGGGCACAGGAGAAGAAAGCATGGTATTCGAGTTGTATTGAAAGAGAGCAAAGGAGAGGATATGCTTATGTATACAATTCAATGGACACTTGTGTTGTCGGTGAAACTTTCGATAACAACTTTACATTGGAAGGCGTGTGCGCCGTGCTATTGAATAAATCTCTCATCTCCATGAATTGATTTACTTGGATTTCAACATGCGCTTGCGAGATGAATGCAAACAAAACACTGAAACCACCGACGATTTCATGTAGCCGAATTACAGATACGAGTGCAGACTTTGCTAAGTAGATAAGCAAAGAAGTCTCTAAAAATTGGAATGATCCATATGAATTCATTATCTCCTATGTTTAGATTACATATGTTGCAAATATCAAAGTTGCTGCAGAAATGCCTCATTAATTATGCAAATAGTGTTTGATAATATTCACCTTTATCTTAACGTTGCATGTGTCACTAGCATAGATATTCTGCCATTTGTCACCAATGTATTACAAATTCAAATTGTCATATTTTGCATCATTCATATCAATAAATGTTGCTCTTGAGCCTTGTTACCTTTGTCATACGTATGCTATTCATATCATTTAGCACAATTGAAATATAAATCTTCCTTATTGATTGTACAAATTATGCATCCATTTCGTTGGTCTTCATTAAGGTCACTTACAGGTCAAAAATTATCATTCCCCTTTTCTTGACTTATCCTGTGTCATAGACCTGTGCCAACGCATCAACTAAATAAAACACTTTATCCTTCCTGGTAGAAACGTAAAGATAGGCCATGTGAAGGTAAACATTCTGCATTTGCTCGCAAATGTTGCCCCTCTAGTTTTACCTGCCTTAAGACTTATTTTCCGTTCACCGATGAAAGACAATAGATGTTATCTGAAATGTCGAGATCTGACTCTGTTAGAGATCTACTGTTGAATCTATTTTGTTTTAATATAACAGACGTGAAGAAAGTGTAAAAAGAAACCAGCGAATATGAATAAAGAGATATGTATAAGATAAAACCTGTTTATTTCGTTTTTTAATATAACTGAAGGTTTCTTTCTCATGGAAAATGGATGAGGTTCAGTCGCAATCGATCGCATTTGCTAAAAACAAGGAGATGCAAGATATCTACAAAGCTTTTAGCAGAAAACATTTTTTTCTAAAACCAAGGAGGTTTAAATAGGCTCCTTGCTAAAACTAACAACAAGTTGATAGCTTCATAACCAGACCAGTTCTATTCCTCCCTCTAGCTCTACTATCAACAGGTTAGCCTTTACAGAAAATTCTAATTTTAAACATCAAAATCTAAGCAGGTACAAAACTCACGATGGTAACATACAATGGTGCAATTTCATTGCGATTGTGACTTAACGGATGGTCTTGTTTATACATTTATAATATCTTTATATAATTCAATCCAGTACATGTATGAATAACAGGCCTAGGTATGCCGGTGTCTGTGTGCGACTATCGTACATGTGCCTAAGTTAGTAACAAACTAAGGTGAGGTTGCTTTCTTGTGTGACAATCGGCCTAGACTAGATATTAACCCACACAATGTCAAGGTCATTGATCATGCAAACTCTTCAGTACAGAGGAAAACCTTCCTGACATCTGAAGGGTTAAAAGAAAGAAAGCATAACACGCTTTCGTCATTAGTGAAAATAATATGTTAGGCTGAATCACCTCAGTCATGGATCAAAAGAGTCACCTAGCAATAAGAGCTAGAACTGCAGCACTTCGCAGTAATTGCCGAGAATTGCTGCAGTTCTAGTACTCCTTGCTAGGCGACGCTGTTGATCCACTAACATGGACTGAGATATTATGAACCTGCTGTTGATAAGCACTTTGCTGTGTACGTTTGACAGCGTTTTAGAAATAGATGCATTCTATATCTAGGACAGACAGACTCCCGTGGTATGACCAATGGACGTAAACAGAGAAAACTGCACGTTGATCCCGTATAACCTAAGAACCCAGCCCGACCGGGGCTTTTGATGAATGACACTGAAAATTCACAGTAGATAGTTGCATACTTCTGTAATTGCTTTTTTTGGGTCAAAATTCATCTGCCATCTTTCAAATTGAAACATGATAGGCAGATCGTCTATAATTAACGTGGATAAGTGT
Source organism: Branchiostoma lanceolatum (assembly GCF_035083965.1). Lineage (NCBI taxonomy): Eukaryota > Metazoa > Chordata > Leptocardii > Amphioxiformes > Branchiostomatidae > Branchiostoma > Branchiostoma lanceolatum. Next base: position 10,049,329 of record NC_089739.1, read on the forward strand.
GTCTATAAATAGCTGTGTCCAAAGCGTCATGCTTTTTAATAAGATAACCTTTAAACGAAAACGATTGCAGTTCTAATAAACATTGCTAGATGCCGCTTTTGATCCATGAGGATGAAGTGTGTATTACGATTAGAAAATTGCAGTTCTAGTAAGGATGACCAGGCGACGCTTTTGAGCCATGAGCATGAAGATAATATAGCAGAATAAATACTTTTTACTTCTGAAAAAAATTCCATCAGACCAGTTGATCAAACACAATCAAGCGACCTGTCTTTGGTACAGAAGTCTATTCTTATAGGCACGCAAACCCAAACGCACAAATACATACATACATTTCTGTCCTTGGTGCTGAACATAAAGCTTTTAGACATACCACAATGGTACTAAACATGCACAAACACATCTGTCCTTGGTGCCGAAAACCACATCTGTAAAATACACAAACACACCTTTGCTGTGTGCTGGAAATTGTAAGACACGCAAAAACAGCTGTCTATCATGCTGGAAACCGCACCTGTAAGATACACAAACACGCCTGTCATGGATACCGGAAACTACACCTGTAAGACACACAAATACACCTGTCCCTAGGTGCTAAACTCTATATGTAGCAGCGCACAACATCTGTATTGTTGTTCAGGTGTAATCAAGAAAATACACACAAAATGGCGGGGATGCCTTATCCATATCAACCCCGCGATACTCTTAAAGCAACTCATTCAGGAGTAAAACTAACCCTAGTCGGCAAGCACAAGCCGAACAGAGGACTAGCAGACAGCCTTAAAGGTACAAATCACTTTATAACCGGAGACTGCTCATTGTAAACTCAGTTTCTGCTCCATATCCCCAGGTAAGATGAAAGCCTTGTAGTTGAAGTAGGGTGTAGCCAACGCGGATTGATTTTCATGTGCAATCACGAAAATACGACGGGTGGGCAAAGTCAATTTAATCCTTCGCCCCTGCTAAAACAACTTCTTCAGGAGCAAACTAAGCCTGGTCGGCAAACACAGACCAAATAGAGGACTAGCTATTAAAGTAGACAGTCTAAGAGGTACCAGACCACTTAACAAGATAAACTGCATCTCTATACAAGAGCCACAAACCAGAGCCATATCGTCAAGAGCTGTGGAACCCACGGCAGAAAAACCCAACTCGCTCGTCGTACCTACATGTAGGTTCATCATGAACGATCTCTCTGGAGCAGGTATGATGAGACCAGGAAATCTGGCTGACAGTAGCTCCGAGGAAAATATCGATGATGATCATTATTATTCTAACCTGGGAGAGACATCAGATGACGCGGCTCAGAATGGACAAACAGTCAACATCGAGCCCAGTGAAAAACCTAACTGTGATGCAGAAACTTGTCATGATGATGTGGCTGTAGGGGAGACATGTTCGGAGGAGCCGAGAACAGAAGTAGATTCAAGCAACAGCAATGACTTCGCAATCACCTTGGCAAGTGGGGACGACGTACCCGAGAACAGCGTACACCATTCAGCCGCTGCTGCGAGTACCATTGACATCCGTGACATCCGGCATCCTCAGACTAGACTTTATCAAAATCCGATGTGCGATCAGTACATTCAAAACCCGAGGCTTGTCTACACACAGAATGCCACGAGCGTAAATCCAATGTACCGACAAAACGCACAGGACCAGAATCCGATGACTGAGCCAAACAGCTTTCACACTAGTCCGGAGTCCGAACCATTCTCCGGACTACCGGTAGCTGACATTGATGACAACCCCTGCAGCATCCAGATGTTTACACCTTCAGGACATGACTCTATTTCTAATAACATTGACAACATCACGCCCGTTCACAGCACCGCCAACACTACTCAGAAATACGAGCCAAACGTTCGCCCTGAACCAACCTCCGGACTAGCTAACAATGATGACAGTCCCTGTAGTATTGAGCAGTCTAAATCTCCCAGCCATGGCTCTGTTGCTGATAATAGTGACAACAACATGTCCACAGCTAACAGGTCGGTTTTTGTCGAAGATGACAGTACGATACCAAAAAGCTGCGGTTCAACAAGTTGTCCCCCTCCAAATCAGATGAGAGATCAAAACGGCCTGCTTCCAAATCCAATGTACGTGCGAAATGTTCGCACACGGCAAACAGCTTGCGGTAAGATTTTTGTTATAAAGTTCGTGTAGAAAAACTTAAGAAAAATTTGCCATGTTGATTTGTGACGTCATGTGTAAGCCATCTTGGAACCATCATATATGTTTATATTATAACATCTCATCAGTTAGCAATAAGGTTAAGTCTTTTATAAATGAGACATGTTTAATTTGTGTAAATCAGACATTGGTAAACATACAATATTCTATTTTCATGATTATTGAATATTGCTGTGTTATGTCTTTCTTTGAATGTTTTCCTTATGTTTCCAGTATTGTCATGGTGCACGTGCCGACGGGTGGGCGTTCTTGTGATATCCTCAGCTTTCATGGCGTTATTAGTCTTCTGCGTAACCTTTGCTGGGCTGTACTTCAGCGCCAACGCCCGGGATGCTAAGAAGGCAAGCTCTTGTCCTTTGTCTAAAAATCTAGTCTTCACTACTTTTCAAGTCCCAAATATGTAACTTCAATTGCAGCAAAAAGCTCTTTGTTTTGGTACGTCTGGATAGAATCTCTACTAGACTCGTCGATGGCTGAAAATCCAATACTTTTGGTTTGCAGCAAATATCTCTTAGCGTGACAGTTTATCTGTGTTGGTAGAAGTCATTCTCTAAATAAATCTTGCTCTAATAATTTGAATTAACCACTTTTACCAGATGTTGTTTATAAAGGCAACCAAGGCAATATTAGGGCCCGAAAATCGGATTTTAAAGTCAATTTATCTAGTCATTTCTATACAATGATTAGTTCAAACAACACTATCACAATGTATAGCGACGTCCATGATGCAAAAACATGACTTCGATGTATTGTGCGTGTATGTGAAAACTCGTCGCCGGGGTTTTTGTAGGCTCGTGAAACTAAGGGGATCATCGTATGGTATGTTTTTGCACGGTTTTAAAATGCTCAAAGTATGAAGTTATTACACAAATGTGCTAGACAGTGTTAGTAAATGCCACTACAATACAATTTCAGCATTTTTTAATTTCAATGTTTTGGTCCCTGATATTGCTTTCAACGGTTGCCTTTAATCTACAGGTGAGAACAACAATAGGAAGTAACAACAGCAGTCCTGTCAACCGCAGTTCAACTTTTGCCGGGAAAGAAATAGAGAATCACACGTCCGTAGTGAAGGTGAATTGTTTTTAATGATGACGTTTTTCCTTATCATTGGGTGAAATTATGAAAAGACTGCAATGTTGTCAAATTGTAAGAATGAGCAAAGGTGGACTGTTCTTTTCATTCATTTCTAGTATGAACTTCACACAGTTCAGCTGCAGGACTTCCAGATTTAAGAACACAACCTTACCTTTTAGCGCAGAGTTATTGAATGAATTGTGGTCCTTGACTCAAGTGTACAGTTTTTGAATGTATTGTTGAGTTATTGTAAAAAAATGTATGAGCTATTAAATGAACCTAAAACGAATTTTAAGAAATGTTTTGTCTCATATATCAATTCAGCCAGGAAAGGCTGCAATGGCATGTGTATGAATTTGTAGGAAATAAACCAGTCATTGTTAGTCATTATTAATATTCTTATGACGTTATGGAAACACCAACATGGAGGCGGACGCAGATACAGTGTCTCAGGCGTTTTCAGACGCCCGGAGATCTTTCCATCCCCTCATATAACCTCTTTTACTATGTGTATAGTTAACAGAAAAGAATGCACACAGATTGCATTCAAACCTGCCGATAAAATTTGAAAACAAAAAAGGAACAACAACAACAAAAAGGTTGTATGCCCTTGAGAGTTAGAAATTTCCATAGAACTGTAAATCAAGGGCAAGAACATGGCGGTGAGCATATTTCCGCTTAATCGAAATGGAAAAAATCCGTGTGAAAGTTCATAAAAAACTCTTCACATTCTATTACAGATACTGGCCTTCGATCGCTCTGTCAGCGACGGGCAACCGACATTCGTTGCCAACAATATGCGAGATGTCACACGGTCACCAGCCTTCAATGTCTCTCACCCTTCACCAATGGAAACACTGTTTTCCACGAAGATGCCAACGACATCATCAACGATGTCTTCCCACCAAACGACGACGGCTTTTGACACCACCACGCGGTCACCAGCCTTCAATGTCTCTCACCCTTCACCAATGGAAACATTGTTTTCCACGAAGGTGCCAACGACACCATCAATGATGTCGTCCCACCAAACGACGACGTCTTTTGACACCACCAAACCTAAAAGGAAAGTGACCACAACAAGTGTTGCTGCACCGACACCATCATTCAAAGGTAGGGTACCTTTATCGTATCGTCAATAGTCTGGAAACGTTCTATCTTAATGGAAATGTTTCGTTTTGCTTGCTTTTTCTGTGTCTTTCGAGTATCCAGTTTGCTTACTTATTGAAATGGACTTTTTGGCTTTATACTATAAGTCAACTAGGCAGAGGTAATTATTCTCTAGTACTAGTATTGTTTGGCTGAAAGCTTCGCATTCAGTAAAAGAAATAAGGTACCACTTTGAATGCCTTCTTGACTCCTTCTACTGTACAGGCAAACATTTCTAGATTAATCCAAAAGCTGGTAATGAAATAAGCGAATGCATCTTTGTCCTGCATTGTAGAGAAATTATCGTGAACTAACGTCGGTCGATGGAGGTTAGACATCCAGGTAATAAGATACGCCAAATAGCAATTACTCAAGCAACTGGATATGATTTGGCGTATTGTGAACTAATGTTAAAAAAGAGAGACAATGAATCGCAAAATCAGACAGCACTGAACATGGAAGCTTTTGGTCCATCTATTTCAGACCATAAAGAGATACTGGTTACTGATAAAACAGTATTCAACTCCAGAGGTAGGTGTTATTTTCTAGTACGAAATGAAGATTTAACCAAACTCTATCAAATTAGCTATCCAGTACCGATGATGATGATGTTGATGATGATATTTTTGACGATGATGTTGATGATGGTGATGTTGATGATGATGTTGATGATGATGATGTTGATGATGTTGTTGATGATGATGATGTTGATGATGATGATGTTGATGATGTTGTTGTTGATGGTGATGTTGATGATGTTGACGATGTTGATGATGATGTTGATGATGATGGTGATGATGTAGACCAATTGCATGGGTTCCAATTGTATGGGTTCCAATGGCATAATTGCTGGAGGATGATGGTTGAGGTTGTCAGGCAATTATTGGCTATTGCTGTATTACGAATGCTGCCTAGTCGCCCTAATGTCAAATTACCAATATGGTATACTGTTTTTAATTAAGAAAAATGGTATCAGAAAAATACCTTTTTCTGTATCCTGAAAGTTGATGTGTTCATGTGATATATGCATTACAATGATTACAGAAAGCTACGTCAGAAGTTTCAAGTCGGACAAGATCATCGTTGTCGGGAAGAAGGCCACAGGTCGACGTCCCGGAATTAGATTTCGAAGACCAAACGGAGTGGCTGTATCCAGTGACAATGAGATATATGTAGCTGATCGTGGCAATGAACGAGTCCAGGTCATCGGCATGAGCGGCGTCTTTCTCCGCCTCTTCAAGACAGCTGTGCCCGGTACAAACGGACAATCTATGTTCCCTGAAGATGTTGCTGTTGACAGAAATGGTCATTTATGGGTTGTGGGTTTCATAGATTATCGCACAAGTCCTAGTATTGCACACGTGGTTAAGTATGGTCCAGAAGGTTTGCCGGAAAACACATTCAGCATTCCAGTTAAGTCGTATTCCGGATTCAGCTCCAGCATCGCTGTCGACGCGCACAATGATAGAATCATGGTGAGTACGTATAAGACGTACCTTCACGTGTTTTTTTCAAACGGCTCGTTGATACGTAAAATTCCCGTATCACCTGAAACGCTAATAGGACATCACGTCACGACAGGCAAAGATGGAACTATCATTGTTTTGGTAAATTGGAAACTGTTGAACACTGTACAAGTGTACAGTAGGGATGGGCATCCTCTGTTCAGGATTGGTGATCGTAGACTGTCTAACCCCAGAGCTATTTGTGCGGATAGCTTGGGAAACATCATCGTGGCTAACTCTATAAATAACAACAAAGTAAACATGTTCACCAGCCGTGGGGAGTTTGTCCGTACCGTCGCTCGTACTAAGACTAAGTACCCGGAAGGCATTGCTGTAGGACCTGATGGGCAGTTGGTGGTGATCAACAGACTGAAAAACATTATCACCATCTTTCCACGCCAGACGGTATCGCCGTAGCAAGGTTTTAGAATTACGTGACAGCCCAGCTTTTCCCTAGTGCATACTGAGTGGGATTGAAGAAAGCCTTAATTGTAGACTTTTGCCCTACTGGGCTAAGCACATGTTACGACAGTTACGCGTCAACACAAAAAAACCTAAGTAGCTGAACATAACGTCGAGCATAGGCCTCTACTTTGTACTACTAGTTTCAGATGACGCTCTCGTATTGGTAAAAATGTACTACTGTAAATGCAGAAATGTTCGTGGTCGTTTTATGTTTGTGGTTTTCGCGGCGAGCGTTTCACCACGAACTTAAAACCACCGCGAACATTTTTTTCCAATTCTGTAGCAGTATATGACTTTAGCACTGCGGCGAAATTGAAACCACCGCGAACACTCCATTTTCTCGAAATAGAAACCACTCGAACTTTTAAGTGCCTTTACAGTATTAGGAGGATGTAGCTTTAGACTAGTCGGCATATCAAATATAGTTTCTACTACTTTTCTCTAAACGTTAAATCGCGGGCGGATTCAATCACTTCCAAAGTGCCGAAATTGTCAATCTGAAAACGTCTTTTGGAAGCTGACACCTTCCACCATCTAACTGGCGAGTTTGTTTGGTCAGATCGATGTAGTCGTTAACGCAAGTTAGAAAGCGATTTGTCGGGAAATGGCTGATACGAATCTGAGTTTCAATGCGATTCACGTGATTCGATTGGTCGGGGTGTCAGAAGTAGGCGGTCTTACCGGGATAAAAGCAATGTGGCCTTGTGGTTAGGGTTTTTATGTTCTGCGTTTGAATCACTAGCAGAGTAAAGCAGACCTGACTTTTGCCTGATGTCGTATTTTCCTCTGCAGATGTTGTCAACATGGCAAGAAAGTGCCGAAAATGGGAAAACATGTGCTGTAGCCTTGAATGCACTTGAAGAAATGACACTACATGTATATACTAAGGGAGCCATGAGTGTACATGTAGTTGTAGACGTGAAACTAGTTCTGTAGCTGTACATTTAGAAGCGACACAAGTGTGGTAGCCTTGAGCGTAGCTGGCGACTTGGTGATACTAGGCTACCACGCTAGTGTCACTTTGTAGACTTCTTGAATACAAGAACAAGAGTTCTACGACCTCATACCTTCGTCAAATGATTTTGACCTTTATGACTGACGTATTAGGAGTGTTTTTCATCAATCATCAATCATACCAGTTGACCCTCTTCACCCAAATAACATAAGTTGTCCAAACCTCCTTGTTATGACTATGAGCTTAACAAAGAAGGTTATGCTAACATTTATCATCAATTATGCAAATAAGCTCCCTCCTTATTAGCATAATTTGATTCAATGGTGTTCACATTCACACAACTTCCTAATGCCACAAGTATGAAATTGCCGTCATTTACTAGTATGGAATTATAGTAGTTTCTCATTAATTATGCTAATTAGGCCCACATTTGCATATTTCCTATCTATCAACATTCCTCTCTTCCTTAGTTACAAATGTCACATATTTGAATAGTCATGTCATGGAACACAGCAGATTTTTAAAATTGCCTCATTAATTATGCGAGTTAGAATTTGATTTGCATAATTATCATCCAATCATACAAAGCATCACGTAAGCTATCTACATACCAAAAATCATGACCATCCATCAAGACCATCTCGAGTTATAGTTTTTCTCATTAATTATGTCAATAAGGTTCTCATTTGCAAAGCTGATATCTATTAATATTTCTCTCTTCCTCAGTTACATATGTCACATGTTTAAGAGTCCTATCATGGAAATTGATGGATGTATAAACTTTCCTCATTAATTATGCAAATTAGATACTGATTTGCATAATAAGTATCTAATCATGTACATCAGCACTCAAGCTATGTACTTACAGAAATTTATGACCATCCACCAAGCCCTTCTTGAGTAATTCCCTTTCACAGTCTGAAGCAAAACCTGCCCCTGCTATAGCCAACCCATAGGTCTGCTTGGAGACTACCTTACCATTATGCCTACAGCTGGCTCACAGCCAATTTGTGTAACTGACGTTTCCTGCCCTCAACATGACCCCTCAGGACCTTCTTGCCCTATCCATGACGCCTTGGAAAAACACAGCCGACACGTACACATACTTCAGCATACAATGTAACACATTTTTACACTTTTTCGTTAATTATGCAAAACACTTCGCCCAAAATCTAATCATCTTGAGATTTCCCACATACACACCGACACACCAACTACGACAACAAACCATCCAGGCGTTCTCGACTTATTCTGTTCACTAACAGACACACAGACAAGCACCATCGAATAACCTTCTCGACGAAACCATTCGTCGACGAAGGTAATAAGTCTTGCTGGCTGTGATACCATATTTTTGTCGGGTCAATTCTTATCACAAAGTTTATGGTGTCTCTCAAATATTTTCGCATCTTTTTTTTACCGATCTTGTTTTTTTTCGCTCTTCATCACTCCGAATTGTGCAGAGAATGGCATGTATGTAACCTACTTGCTAAGCCTAATGCGATATAAAGAAACGTACAGATCCAGGCAGTAACATCAGTCTCCATACTACTGACTACTTCTTAACCAAACACACAATAAAAAACAAGCTCCACTGTATATTTCGGCAAGGTTATTATAATTATCAATGTTTAGATTACAAAAGGGATGCGACATTTGCACATATACTCATCTGAAAGTACAAGAATCACCTGTTTACATCTATGTTAACAAACAATTGAGCCAAGGCATAAAAACAATAAACAACCTCAAAGTGTAATATGTCCGAGGTACAATATCGTGTCTTCTCAAAATATTGTAGGAAGTCAACTTACTAGCCAATACTGACGACTCGGGCATATTCAGGGTTTAAAAACATTCTCATACTTTTGGAACAGGAAGACATTGAATTCTATTGGACAGCTCATGTTTTACATGTATGGCCCCAAAGGTATGAAATTGGCACATTTCCATCTTAAAATAGAAAAGGCTCCGCCCCTCAGGCATTGCCAAAATGGAAGAAATTGAAATTTCCCATCTGATTCACCTAAATTTTGTGAATTATATATATTTGTTTATGTAGGCAGCACCCCTTTTGTAAAATGGAATGGCCTATCCCAAAGAGTAGTAATACATGTATATACTTTGGGACGGTCATTCCATTCCGTGACTGGGGGAGCCCAAGATTAACATTTCGATGTCAGGTTTACCTGTTAGCGTTACAAGCCGATTCCTAAAAACGTCTGACTTACAAAATTCAGCCACAGTCCCTCACCACTTGCCAAACGTTCTTTCAACAGCAGCCAAATGCCAAAAAAAATAAGAAAAGACGAAAGAAAAAAAAACTCAATTCTCGCTTAGCCATGGTTTACACATTTGTACACTATACAGATTTTGCGGCAAATAAATATACATAAGATTTGTACATAATATTGACAACCATTACATTTTGCACAATCCAAGAAAATAATAAAAAGAAGTTAAAGACTATTAATTTTGCTACCATAATAGGTAAAAGGGAGATATCTAAATGGCCATTCATTGGCTGAAGCCATATTGGACTATCTGAGAAAATCACCAAGACTATCGGGTACGAAAACAAATTTCAAAACAGTGAACTTAAAAACACAGAAAAAAAGCAGGCTTCGCGAATGCAGAAAATGCTTTGAGAATAGTTTGACTAAGAATTTTGTTGACAATTGCCAATGTATGTAAAGGTGCTTTCATGTTGTTGTTTTTCGTCTAAAATTCACTTTGAGCAAAACTAGTTTCAAAGACCACAGGTCATGTCTAGAGTCAAAGGTCATTTCGAAGGCCAAAGGTCATGTCAAAGATCAAAGGCCAGGTCTCAGATAAAAGGTCGTGTTATGACTTTTAGTCCTAATTTTGCACCGTATTGCAGATGTCAAATCATTTAACCCTAAGTGAACCCAATACCCCACCAACATTTTAACTGCTTGTACACAAAAATAGCATCAACAGCCTTAACCAATCAGAAAATACACACAGCAAAGTAATAACGTTAAGAAACCAACATGTCCGAAACACGCAAGAAACAAGCTATGCATTACTACACGTATCTTAAGCATTATCTCACTGGGCTTCGCTTAATTGCGCCAAATTGCGAACAACATCTGCCAAGAATCATCATCAAAGTTCAAACAGTGGCAATTAATTTTTTTCCGAATGAAATTGATGATTTTTTTTTAAATAAAAGAAATTCACAATTGGCAAGATGGTTGAAAATGGTGTAATCAATACAATTCTATTTTTGATGAATTTTAAGCATTGTACATTTGTTTTTAATTCTGTGGCAATGCTGTGATTTCCGATAACGTTATCTTGTATCTGATTTGGAGCCGAAACTACATTCCGAGTGCGGCCATTTTGTGTAAAGGTCACATATCTTACCCGTGCATCGCACGTAAGTGTGACGCAAGGTACGTTGCTGCAATACGTTGCCGCAATTAGACAAAGTCCAGTGAGGTACCTGCTATACTTAATTGACAGTATTGTTTACCTTTCCCCAAGTATAAAGTTGAAGCATCGGAAAATCCACTTTTCCTCACAAAATTTTGAAACTTTGAGAAATGCACAATTCTATTCTTATTTCATCTCTCCTGTATAATTCCCACAAATATTACCCCCAATAACAACAGAATAGAGCAGTAACTGTAACTCAACATACATCCTGTGAACAATATTGGATTTTGGTCAGACAGAACTAAACCAGAACTATACGAACTTAGCAACAACTTGATCTGGTTAACATTTAAACTTAGCAGTACTTTGTATTTTGACAGTAGTAAATACCTGCTGACAGTTGAATTTAACGTTCTCTGTGCTACCCTAACTCAGTAACAATATGCAGGCTGTGCCAAATGGCTACATTAGCATGGACAAGGTTAACTGTCTAAAGTTTTAACACTCAGGATGATGATCTTGCTTGTAGTGCATTGTGTGAAATATAAATGACACAAAAAGTCCAAATATAAAAAAATATGCAAAGCTTTACTTAAGGTATTTGCGGTGGAGTGACTATAGGACATTGTTAACGCCTAGGGAAAAAATGTTATGTTTTCCGGTTACCCAACTGACCCTATCAAAAACCTGTCGACCCCAGCCTTTTTCTTGTTGACATCTTACAAGGGACATAAAAGTTTCGATCTTTTCAATCATTTTTTGACATGTTTGGGTCATTTTTGTTACAGTAGAATATTGTGCTTGTAAAATTAATATCTGTACAAGTAAAAAAATGATATTGAGTAAAAAACGATGTTGAAAATACAACTGTCCAGATGCCTTACAGTTATAGTTGTTAAAGCTGTAATTGTTAGATCACTTCGGTCGAACTCGGAAAAAAAGGAGACTAACCAAGATTTTTTCAGGACTGCAATCGGAAACAAAACATATTTTTCCTTGGCGCAAGTATTGTCCAACACACTAAACAGTTAACCCTGGGAGTTGTCTGATAAATTTTGAATATTCAATTAGTCACATAATACACATGCAAATTTAAACAACCGTATGGTGGATGCAACTTTGTGTACAAATGCATTATTGAAATTAAAAACTGTATTGTTGTAAAACTTGCTCATACCTGGGAAAAGGGGGACTTAGATGCTATTTGTTTATCAATAAAATCTAAATTTGTTCAATCATATCTACCTAACCATATCTTAACCACAACAGTCATAGAGAATTCATTCCTCCTCTTCTTCATGATTTTCAAATCAAACAAATTCTCCAGAAAACAGTGCATGATCACAAAGCGCTTCAACCTGTCCTAAAAAATACCTTCTTCTATGTCATGAGTGCTACACAAAGCCTTACTATTATCTTACAGCTTAGTTTCAACATCATCAATTTATAAAGGCAAGACATTTAAACAGCTTCCTTATCATAGACATCTTATCTTTAACTTTCATTTAAGTACACAGCCATCTAGAAAAGACTGAATTAGAAAAGTTAAGAAAATAGCATGTTCTTTGTCAAAATTTCTCTACTTACACACGACTGCTTAGCAGCCGTTACAACCCACATCAGGTCATCTACACAACACTGGGGTGACATCAGCACTTCTCGTGTGGGTGTGATGTCATCAGTCTGGGTACACAAATGTCATGGCAAAGGTCAAGCTGCATGGCTTGACTCTGGGGCTGACCCTAGCACCGCCATCCCTGGTTTTGCACAACGCCTCAGATCTACAACTACGCAAGTCTGCCATCAAGACTTCCCGCACAAAACCTACAACTTCTGTTTAAAAATGTAGCTGCACGCAATCCAACCCTGTGACTCGGGTAAGCTACATGCCACAATTCCTTCTTCCGTCGTGCTGTTGTCATACTGTTGCAGGACGTTTTTCTGTAGGCCTGAGAGTTACGGGGGACACTTGCAAGTCTGTCAGCCAATCGCACACTCTTTCTTACAGCTATCAGAAAACGATGTTCCCAACTGAAAAATTTGCCATCCGCCCGTATCTCTGGAGCCTACAGTCCAGTCTAAATAAACCTGTAGGCTTACGTGCTTTTAGAGTTGAATCATCGGTCAGAAAACTTTGTGCTTCTTCTCTTGGCAGAGTGAAAGGGGAGGCCTGATTGTCAAGTACACGTCGACCATGGCTATAGAATGAATTTTTACAACAAAGGTGCCATATGGGGTATTACAGGTACAGGCGAGGGTGTGAAAGGGGTTTAAAAGAACCATATTTTTTTACCTCGTTTTTGTGGTAACTGGTGGTGATGTTTTGTTTTGGGAAACTACCGGTAACAGAAATTCAGGCGATACTACTTTGACCAGAAATAAAACTTGCATAGAACTTTTTTTTTCTTTTTATCTGACTCAAAGTTGCAACAAACAGCTATTTCTTCATTTGGGAAAGATACGTCTATACAGCAAAATTTGTACAATTCTATTAACATTATCAAATGGGGAATAACTGTATCCCCCTTCACACCCTCTGGAGGCTAGGCTAGGGGGTGGGGGAAGGGGTGGCCCAGCTACTGCTATACCAGCTCCAGCTGTCTGTATCTTTTCCTTAGGTTTGACACGGGGTCTTTGAACAGAAGAGGGTCCAGTCTCATTTGCGACCTCTTGAGCGGCATGTAGCCGAACAGATCCACAAAACCGTTCATGCACGTTTGGCGCTGCGAGAAATGGTTGGGGTCGGCCCAGCGCGACGACTTGCTGTTCCCCTGCAGCATAGTCTCTTTGTACTGCTTCTTCTGCGTGACCTTGATCGGCGGGAGTTTGGTGACGTGCGAGACCAGGAAGTTCATCAGGATGTCCTCACAGTTGTCGCCCTCGTCCACCAATCGTCTGGCCTCCTCAGGCAACCAATGGGTGTACAGGAAGTTGTAGTATCTGGGAAAGTAGCAGCACATTTGTTCAAGCACATTCAGGGGAATGTTGCAGTTGGACAATTCCAAAGATCAGAAAAACTTTGAAAAAATATTTAGTGGAGTAAGAATGAATCTGACAAAGACTAGGACTAAGCCATTTTTACCAACTGCTGATAAACATAGAATACAACACGGGGTATTCGGTGTTTTTTTTACTGATGCCATTCTTTACAATTTGATACTGAAATGAAATATAAGTCCAATAGAAGCTCTTACTTTATGAAATCATTTCTTTTTTTTTTATAATGACAATCGGAACGATCATTCACATGATAATTTAGAAATAGCACTTATAGTTAGGTAAATTTAGTTTGTTTCATGTTCCACATTGCCCCCGAAAATAATTGCTTTCCTGCAGTACTGACTACATCAGCTAGAGGGAGCTGGTGAACTACAGACCCAGTACCATCTTTTGGACACTAACTTATAATCATCAGATTTGTTACAACAGCTCTCATAATCATGCTGGGTACTAGTACCCTATGACCGTGACACTTAAATTAAATGGTGAAAGAGATCTCAGTAACAAATGTAGCATTCAGTCGTCCTTGTCTGTCCAAAAGCAAAATAAACAAGCTGCTAGGGGGCCCAAACCTACACCACTTTTTTATTACATCACAAGCTACATGTACAGTATCTGCCACCCAAAAATCAAGACCACAACACGTCCAGGTCAAAAGATACAAAAATGGAAGTTCTGTTGTAGTACCAAGGTCACATGCCAGAGGGCCCAAAATCGACCTTGAATTTTGGCTTCAAAATAACCGTCAACATAGCAAATATCATCGTAATCCATCAGGAGGTTCTTGAGTTATGCTGCTTACAGTAATCCGGAAACACACACAGACACACCCAAAACTATGTCTCCATTTTTCATGGAGATAATAAAATAATAAAATATTTATTTATAATAAAATAAAAAGAGCAAAATAATTACCTATGGTAAAAGGCAGCCCCAGTTAGCACCATGGAGTAGTCGTTGGTCCATTTGGACGTGTACCCCCAGCGCGACTTGGCCTCGTCCCAGTAGTGGCTCCGCGCAGGGTACCCCACAACTCTGTCTGGGAAACTTTCCCACACCGCGAAGGCGAAATCAACCTACGGGAGAGAAACACACACAATCAGCTCAGCTTACATAACGCCATCTACGGCCTATATTTAAGCATTTTGCAGCTACTTTGTACGATTTACAGTATGGTCAAAACCCTTTTTTTAAAAAGGAAACAGACAATAACAGAACTTCAGGCGATAATGCTCTGACCAGAAATAAAACTGGCATAGAACTTATTTTCTTTTTATCTGACTCAAAGTTGCAACAAACAGCTATGGGAGAGAATCAACTTACGGGAGAGAATCACACACAATTAGCTCTGGTCATATAACGGCATCTATGGCCTTTATTTGAGCATTTTGCAGCTACTTTGTACGAGTTACAGTATTGTCGAAAACTTTTCTTGGGGGAAAGCGGACGAAAATTGATGCACGCTTGTCATCCATATAATCAAATCAACATGGCCTAATCTACAAAAGAGTGAGAGTTTGATGTTTCTACAAGAGAAAAAAGTGACATGATGTTAGCTCGGTTCAGTGGGTGAAACGCCCAGGCCAAAGTAAAATGGAAAGAAAAATGATCTCGATTCAGTTTAGCTCACTGAAAAGCTAATCTTCCACTGGTCGTGACAGAGAAGGAAGGAGACTATGTACAGTATTTACAGGCCAATAGTACAAGGGATATTCCCCTAGCTCTTTTTGACAAGCACAGCGAACAGTGCACCACGACTTAACGTCCTAAGGACTGCGACCCTTTCCAAAGTGCAGTTTTCCCACCTCATCAGTGTTGAGAATGGTGTCTTCATCTAGACTTAGAACCGCGTCTGTCTGGATGATGTCGTAAGGAAAGAAACGGCTGCTCATTTGCTGCGAGAAACAACAACGAAAAAGAAATGTTGATGAAAGTTACACATTGATTGACAAAACTCAACTGTCATATTCGTTACAGTTTGTTGACAATCTTGGATGCTATTTTATAGCAATGTTATGGAAATTTATCAGTCAAAGAGTTCAATTACATGCATTAAGATTTTAACAGATTACATGTGTACATACATGTACATATTTAAATTTGCTTCAGAAAAAAGAAAACATGCATTACAGCATGATCACATACATTGAGGGCTGTTGGACGATTTTGATGTCGTAGAATTTTGCAGTATGCTGTGACAAAACCAACTGCCAAGATCCAAAACAGTCTTTCATGTAACATCGAACAGCACAATTTTGTACGACACAGTCACGGCTATACGAAGAGTGCCCTCAGTTTGCGACCGTACCTCAAATGTGACCGTGTTAGAGAAATTGTTACAAGTTGTTGGACAGGACTTGTGCACAGCTGATACGGAAATAATGGTTACTCATGAATGTTTCTCATTGAGGACCGCAGGTTCCTTTGTCAAACAGCGAAAGTACAGGTCCGGACCCGTAACTAAACCTCTGTACCTGTACCTCAGTACCTGAAGTAAGATTTAAGTACACATCTCAAGTATACATTGTAAACCATACATTAAAGGCATGCAGAGCATTTTATGAGGCTTGAAAACTGGAAATATTCTAGTTGCTGTAATCTTCATGAAATTGACATTTAATGCCACTGTTTACCACATTTGCGCGCTAATTTCATATCAAAAGTGCTCAAAAGCGTCACAAAAGTCAAAACGTAGAAATGCAAAATTAAAACATAAAAATGCAAATATTTGACGGACATGCAGTCATGCTCTCATTGGTCAAACCGCTAATTGTGATGAACAGTCAGGATCAATCTATTGGGGCTTAGATTTTCTATCAATTCTCACCACACAACGACATCGTATCTTTGCTCCTTTAATGTCGATATGTAATGCTATAGTGTTATTGAAACTTACTATGTGTAGGAATGACTAGAAATTCAAGTTTTTCTAATTCGAGTTTCAAGCCTCATAAAATGCTCTGGGTGCCTTTAAAGACTCTTTGCAAAGAAAATGTTGTTCTTTTTTTAACTGTGCACAAACCCTGCCCTTCTGTTAGTTGCTAAGCTGGAGAAATGGGCTGAATCAGCCGCAGAGCGAACGGGTCAATACCTTTCCGCTCACCTTGCTCTGCCCCTTCACTACCATGATGGGAATCCCCGTCGGAGGCCACCTATTTTTTGCAGGCAAAGGCTTATCACTATTCCATAGAACTACAATCTGGAACAACAGAGAACAGAAGTGGTCAATATAATTTGAAAGAAACAAATATTGTTTCATAAAAGAATTATTTCAAAACAGACTGGAGCAATATTTCATCAAAAAAGTATAAAAGAGACTGACGTTCCATTCAACAACAACAACAAAATGTTAACAGAATAAACTTCTATAAGACAAATTGTTACTGTTAACTGAATATGCATGTCTAGGAAAAAAGTTTCTGTGTTGATGCTAATACATAAAAATGTAAGCAATTCACCTATAGCTGGCTATTGCTAAATCTACATATTAATAGTTAAAAAGGCCGCAGCATGTAAAACATTGATTTTGAAAAACTATGGAGATGGTAAACATGAAAAGAAAATACTGAAAATGGGAAAATATTTCATGTGAGCATACTAGATGTAGAAGTGACACTAATGCTGTAGCCTTGAGTGTAGTTGTCAACTTGGTAAGTGATACAAGACTACTGTACTGCACTTGTGTGTGTTTTGAATAAAGGAATAAAAGACTTGTCGGCCATGATATCATGTTTTGTCTCCTCAAAATTTATTTCTTGTTACATCATTTATGAGTCTATTTTGGAAATTGAGGCATTTTGTTCTTTTGATTCAAATCTTGTTTTTCCCACTTTCTTGCATTAAATTTGTAGTCTTCAAAATCAGAGGATGTTATCCAAAAAATTCACTTGCTTTGGCATAATAACTGGTTCAGGGATTATCTTTCATTGATTAACGTACTATAAGATTTTGTCGGTATGGCGGCCTTGAAAAGGTGACATTGACAAGGAACTCATGTTTTATCATACCGTCCACTGTGGTGGAAAAGCGTAATAAATACTGTAAATGCAGAAATGTTACCGGGGATTAAATTTCGCAGTAGGAAGAAAATGGAGAGTTTGCGGTTGTTTTAAGTTCGCGTTTGAAACAATAGTAGTGCTACAGTCACACAATGGAAACGCTTTTCGCAGTGATTTAGGTTTGCGGTAAAGAGTTCACCACGAAAACCGTGTACATAAAACCATCGCAAACATTTCTGCATTTACAGTACAAAGATGAATAAATAACAAGAAGACTAACCTGAGCAGCATGTTTAGACATGGCCACAGCCTTTATTAATTTATAAATGGGCGCTGACTGAGAGACGACGGGTGACGTGGCCAGTATGACCGCGGTGAAACCCTGCGGCGGGGGCAGACCCAGGGGGGAACGGAAGAAAGGAAAGTCCGCCAAGTTCTCGGAATATTCTGGAAGCACAGCGAGCGCGCCCGGCGGCCGGTTCCAGACAAAGGCACTTCGTGATTGGTGGGACATTATTCTATCTCTAAGTATCTGAAACAACGGAAAGAAATTAGGATTAAAATTCATGGAAGAGACAAACAATGTCAAATTACAACATTTCCTAATAATCTTTTTAAATATTATTATTCAATAAACATACAATTCTATACCAAATAGACACTCTTCTGATAGTATTAACATAGAATCTTATGCAAAATATACACCCCTTGATGTTATTGAACATTGAACGGTCGAACCATTGAAAAAAAAAATCCTGATTCTAGCCCTTCAGTCCTGCCACAAGGTACATGTATCTAAAATAATGACCCATTGATAAATATAAATATATGTACTGGTTTAGAACCTGTCATGGCAGATAGAAAAGAGTTCAGTAGTGTACAGGTTTGAATTTTTTTTGTACACACTCAACAAGAACATAAAGATGTTACAGTACTTTGTATAATTGTTTTATCTATATTCTATTTTAATTATTATGTAAGTAGACTCCAGGTAAAATAGTGTTTCTTAATGTGATACTAAGGCCACACCAATCTAATTTCTTGGTTCACGTTTTTTTGTTTGTTTTTTATCTTAGCACAAGGACATCATCATAACAGAAGGCTGGGGTGAAAACTTGCACCTGACCATGTTCACTCCCTAAAACTGTGTGCACCAAAGTACAAACTTTCCTGTGAGATCCTGCTTTCATGTTGAATTTCCAATCTAGCATTTTTTTTTAAAATTCCAAGAAATGAAATTGGTGCGGCCTACTGAAGATCTTAATAAAACAAACAAACAAACAAACAAACAAATAAAGAAACAAACAGTACTTTGTAGATACATGACGTATGTAACATTTCATATTAATCATTGCAAGGTTGATTTCTTACCTCTAATGTAGTAAGAACTATTCTTTCCACTGAGGAAAAATACGTTTCCCAGAGGAACTGTGTCTGCTGCCTCAGGGCGAGGATTTTCTCCGGCGGGATCGCTCTCAGAATGGAAGGAAGCTACGACAGAAAAATAACAACAACAAAAATTCAGTGTTTTCCAAGCTAAATTGTAAATAAATGTACAGTTTTCTCACCAGGGCATTTGAGGGTAGGGGGATTTTCTGTTGTTTTGAAGCAAAAGTAAAAATATTTTGCCCAAGCACACACAAACATACATGCACGTATCCTACAAGTTACAAGAGTAAGACTCTTGCGACTCCAACAGCAGGTTTATTTACGTCTTCTTTAAAGAGGAAAAACTAAAATATTTCATTTTTTTTCACAATTCTAGTTGAACCAATAATGTAGCCTTGTAAACAATTAGATTATCATATCCAAGAAGAAAAAAGAGAGGTGGCAGGTATAGGTGTGATCAAATTTGACCCCTAGGTTCTCAAAATTGTGCTCTTAATCTGTATAAACCTAAGTCCAAAACAAAGCTGTTTTAAAACTATTTTCTAATCCCCAAAACGAAAAAGATACAGTACAAATGTCACAAACAAAGAGAAGGAACATACTTGAAATAGCAGCCTTTCGTCAGCCGTAATAGTGGCGCGGTCCCACTCAATCACCTCCGAAAACGGGAGCTCCCATCCATTTGCTTCGATAACGGGAATGCACGCTGCCTGCAGCGCTTCCAGAAAGCGGAAAGATCCGAGCCTACGCCCGCGTGGCACGAGACAGAACGTAGAATTGTGCAGGAGAGTGTTGTAGTCATACCTGTATGAGGGAAACACAAACAGATGTCAATAACATGTTGGGAAGTTGAAATTGAGTTTTTTTTTCAAAGGTTCCCAATAAAAGTAACGGAAAAGGTGGTCCCATGATTTTTGTAAGGCTGTAGGGGCAACAATGTTTAGGCCCGTTCACACTTGTGCATATATTCAAGGAGGTTTTTACCGCAAACTTTACGTAAGCCCGAAGATGTTAATACACAACCCATATTTGTCATAAGGACTTGAATATATCAATAGACTATATAACCGTTATATAGTCTATTGATATATTCAAGTCCTTATGACAAATATGGGTTGTGTATTAACATCTTCGGGCTTACGTAAAGTTTGCGGGAAAGAGGTTGTTTTAAACGTTGACCCACCATTGTGCAGCCTAGCTACTGAACACACACATAACAATTTTTCGGCCAAGAACGTTACCTAATACAAAAAAATGTCGATACGCAACTCATACAAACTTGAATATATGCACAGGTGTGAACCTGCCTTTACATATCAATATTTTTCGGTTAAATACTGGTATGTTGGATTTCATATCTTGCTCAATGTCACCGACGAAAGGTAGTGGATGCTACCTGAAACATCTGACCGTTAAAAAACTATCCAGTTGCTTGAGTAACTTTTACATGTACCTTGCTTTCTTATTACCTGGATGTCTAACCTTCATCGAAATAGGGCAACAAAGAGTTTTAACTTCTGAACGGAAAAAAAATTGTTCAAAGTAGCGTTATTATGAAGGTAATTCAAAGGTGTTACACATTGGCGCAGTTTTAAAATCAAGTAAGAAAACAGTTCCAAACGTTCTCAAGACATCTGGTCCCCACATTTTCCCCACTCAAATACCAGGTTTAGATATTTACATGACCCTTAGTCCTGCCAACTTGACTTCTGACCTCTAGTTTAGGTACTGTGGATCTTGAAACATTTGCTGTGGTTTTATTTCTGTAGTTTTCGAACCAACCTTTCAACCTCGAAATCATAACAGCAAGAATATGCAGGAGAAAACAAAATTTTCTGAGAAAGAAATTCTCAAATACTGTTTAAAAAATGTGCCAAATGTGTTATCGAGGTTATGTCTTATAAGGTGAAAAGAGGTGTATCTGTCCAAGCTTTTTCAAATTCCCAAGTTCCACTCTA
Source organism: Branchiostoma lanceolatum (assembly GCF_035083965.1). Taxonomy (NCBI): domain Eukaryota; kingdom Metazoa; phylum Chordata; class Leptocardii; order Amphioxiformes; family Branchiostomatidae; genus Branchiostoma; species Branchiostoma lanceolatum. The sequence continues at coordinate 10,070,420 of NC_089739.1, forward strand.
TAAATTCAAGTAAAAATATTGAAAATGGTGGAAAAGTATTCGTATATATTCAACATTTGAACTCAGTTATTTGTAGCCTTATTTGCTGTTATAATGCATTGACTTCATTGACAATCCAAACCTGCAGTACACATGTGGGGTGCTAGAAGGCGCTGTTTCACCTTGCAGCTCCCCTGCTACAGGTACATGTACAGTGAACAGGCCATGTTCGGACATGACCAGACGTCTAGACATGTCTTAACTACAGAGTCAACAAAAACTGGTCCGACCAGAAATGCGGCGACTGACAATGTGATAAAACACACATATGTACCAAATTTTAGCTTCAGCGCATTATCCTATGTGTATGTCAAAAATTTAAAAAATTAAAAACTTTAAAAATACCAAAACATCATTCTACTATTACATGACAAATATCAATTTCGATATTAGCAAGTATTTGGTTATTTCTAGTTTTAGGATGATTAGATATACTGTAAACTAGTGATTTATGGCATTTCTTTCTCCCTTGTTTACTTATGCAAATAAATTCGTCATTATGTGTTTCTGCTCCATTTCTACTCATTGCATGCAAGATATTCATGGCTGTAGATAGTTCAGACTATCAATGGACTTAATATGGCTATTAAAGTTGGATATTTTCATATCATAACCAACCCAGTCTTTTAGTAGCATAATGCTAAAAAACAATTGACCGCCTTTAGGCGTAACACACCAGTTTTTGCACATTATCAAATAAAACCCCCACAAAACCAGACTGTAAGGTTTGGTCCACTCACACCATGATGGACCTCTTGTCTTTATCAATACATCTACATGTGAGACTGTGGTGGGTTCTTTACTTTAACATTTTTGAGGTGTGGCTCTCCTAAAACACACGGAACCACTAGATTTACATCCCATCTGAGAGAACGTCCCTAACTGAAGCTAGGTTCCCATTTTCACCTAAGTCCAATGGGTGAACAACATAGGGGCTTTCTACGTATTCAAACCCGGAACCATTAGATTCTTAGTCTGTTACAACCTTGCCTCTTGAAGACTTGAAGAACAAGTCGTGACCTTGACTTGTCCAGACAGGCGGATATATACACCTAACCGTCACCCCTCTCCGTCAGGGGAACACAATAGGCTACGTCAAAGCCATTGTTTAAAATAATTACCGAGATCCTACCTGAACAAAGGACGCAACATAGTGGGGGACTGAAAACACTTAGGGTCAGACCACGATGGGTCAAAAGTAGGGGAGGGCAGGTTGTCATATTCTGCACTGTTTAAAACATAAAGTTCAGAAAAAAAGACACAAGAAAAGAAGCTGTCTAACTGGAAAAAAAGAGAATGTTTATGACAATAGGTAGAGTTCATTTATTGTAAACAAAAAAGCTCAAACTACTAAAGTATATCATTCTTTGATATGATAATACTTCAAGATCATCTCTAACTTCATGTTCACCTATACCACTTAAAACCTGTATCTATTAATATAAACTGTTAATTCTACTTTCAAATATGATGAAGCTCTTGTTTCACCTAGTATGTGGATATGAGAAAAAAATCTTCAATGTGGTGGAGTTTTACATATTGGTTTATAAGAGCTTTGATACTCAAATGCCGTTAAAAGTAGCAATCTTGTAATTCAAATGCATGTAGATTCTTGTAAAACATTCGACAAGAAGCGAAGAACTTCAACAACTAGGCATGGTCACGTGTGGAAATGCCGCTCCAACCCGATACCCGTGAGACTACCACAATTTACGTAGGTCCTTTCTACTTCAAGTGTCGTCCACGCAAAGTTTGACCGGACTTTCCGACGCTCGAGGGGCGCTGCGAAGAATGGTATTGCTGCCTCCGCACGGAGAAATCCCGGAGAGTGTATGGCACTAGTGGGGGCAGGCATGCGCGTCTTTTGTGTGCAGTCTGGTCAAACCATGGGAAACATTCGCAATCAATACAGCTTGGCAACACAATGGGCACAAGTACACTCCACTTCCTACACCCTAGAGAACAACCTGTCCACCCCTATACTGACATGGTATGGTCCACAGCATTGGGCACCTCAAGCACAACCCGGGCTATTACAAACTGAATTTGGGGGGTGTTTTATGAAATGTTCCGGCGGTACGAGAATGGGACATTTCTAAGATTACCTGGGTACACCTGTAGACATTGTAGAAGTGTTCTTAAGGACACAGGTGAGGGGATGGTGTGACAACACTGACCTTGTCTTAACAAAGAGCATTTAGGTTGCGAAGCCGCATTGCACTACCACTAGCTACTTGAAAAAGCATCATGCTTCACTAAATGAGGATGCCTTGAAACGAAAGTCCTGCCATGACTTTGCCTAAAATAAATACAGTATTACGGTATGCATGAAGTAAATAGATAAATATCTTTGTTAATCAAATTTCAATAGACCGATCCCTCCGTCAAAACATAGAAATGCAAAATAAAAACATAAAAAATGCAATAAATTTCAAGCTATCTCATTGGATATACCGCTAATTGCTATGCTATCATTGGTTGAACACACTTAACCTCAATAAAAACATTAAAAAACGCAATAAATTTCAAGCTATTTCATTGGTTAAACTGCTAATTGCTATGCTATCATTGGATGAACACACTTAACCTCAATTGAGGATGACTGCTTTACCTATACCATAAATGTAACTACAATTTAATTTTGAGTTTGGCTAAAGCTGTAACTAATCTAAATTTGCTGCCAACGGGTTACATGCACCTCAGCAGGGGAAGGGTTAAAAGCCGGCACCTCCCCCTCCCTGATCTCAGGTTTGTTGTTATTTTTGGACTTCTCCCTCTCCCATTGTGGGAGCCCCTGATTGGTTTTCAGTTCAGGTTGGTTTAATGAAACATCTTGTTTGGGGTGAAAACTTGACCCCTGGGAGAAGCAATGACCCTTTGACCTTGACAACATCACTTAGAACATGCCAGGGAGTTATGGGATACTAATGGTTTCCAGCAGTGGGAAGTCTTACAGTTACTTTTCTGTACTAGTCTACCAACAACTTGAAGGTCTCATTCTTGAAATACAACGGTCACATTCATTGGTCGAGGTTGTCCTATGTGGTAGAAGTTTCAAGCAGGCTGTGACAGAACTAACCAACCACAACAAGGATTTTAGAAAGACTTATGCCTAACAAGACGACTGAATTTTGTAGGACACATGCACGACTACCGTAAAATTCCTATTTACGTACGCACCCCTCCTTACGTACGCACCCCCGATTTGGGGACGATTGCGGGCCTGACTCAGTGAGTTGAAACGTTCAGGGGAAAAACCCTCCTAACGTACGCATCCCCTCTCCAGCATTTCGGTGGATAGTTAGAGGTTGACATGATCATCCTTACGATGATGTTCACCGACTTAAAGCGTTACTGAGAAAATGTTTCTGGGTAGAAAATGTCAAACAATTTAAATATATGTATTATTTATTCTTTATTACTGATTGTGTGGTAGCATTCCACACTTCATTTGCATGAAGATGTACCATACTCTCAAGCTAATATGCGATTTTTCCGTGGAAGAACCCCTCTTAACGTACGCATCCCTACTTTGGCGTTGGCCTGGAGCACCTGCTTGCGACTTGTAAAGTTTAAAAAGTGCGTCCGTAATTAGGGATTTTAAGGTACATGTATCCCAAGAATGCCTTCAGTTTGTGATCTGCGACGATCATGTCACGAAAGCGACTGGGCCAATGAGAAAGTATGCACCTTTAGAGGCAGCGTTATTACCTCCATGAAAAATGAAGGTATTGTTTTTGGTATGTCTGTCTGTTTGTGTTTCCAAATATCCAGCATAAGTTAGAAACCTCTGGACTGTAATATTTGGTATGTGGGTAGGTCCTGGACATGCTATGTTCTTGTTTGAAACATCATTTTGAAGCATTTCTATAATTGTAACTGCACTTAACCATCAGCAAAAAGCCCTCTTGCAACGCTGGTGCCTGAAAACAGTAGTCAGGGCATAAAAAGTGGATATTTACCTGACTAATTACGGTCAGGAATAAACAATATTTCATCTCACATACTTAACATCTTAGGGGGGATCGATGAAAGGGTATTTATCATTAAAGGATATATTTCTTTTAAAAACCGGACTTGTCATTTTGTTCTTTTTTTTTTACACGATTAGTTGAAACGGCACTGCATAAAAATATTCATGATCTTCCAACACAAGTTGCGGATGTTTCTTTTTTTCACAGTGCCCAGCACATATCTATTGATACCACAAAAAAGACTTAAAGGTGCCCTAAGCATTATTATGACGTTGAAAGTCATATTTTCAAAATCAATTTTCTAGTGATTTCTATCCATAGTAAGTTTAAATAACTCTATCCCATTGCATATCGACCATCATGGGGCAAAGATGTGATGTCGTTGTGTGGTGGGAACTCATTGAAAATCTGAGCGCCTGGAAGCCGGCCATTATTTCAAATCTTTCGAATGTATACAATTCTTACCGATGAGCCCCGAACACTTCCGGCGAATTACTCACATGGTCATGGCTCAATGCGCTCGGGCATTGTGACGTCACGAGGCCAGAAGTTACCGAAAATTGTCGACAGAAAACGGTTATGGCTGGCTTCTGGGCTGATTATAGGTACCCATAAATGAAATACTCCTTTTGCGGCTTGTTTCTGCGCTGTTTTCAAACGCTCTAAGTATGAAATAATGATGAAAATGTGCTAATATGATAAATAAATGTCCATTTCATACAGATTGCCTTATTCAGAATACTTCCAGTTTTACCCCCCTGAAATCCCTTAGGGCACCTTTAAGAAAGTAATGAAAATAAACTGCTAGAAAAATGAGGCTGAATCTGAGCCCACGAACAATGTATGTCTCCCCACTGAAGTAACCTACATACATGTACTTTAATGGTGCCGTTTGTCTGTTAACTGGATCACAGCAGACATTACATTACCATCTTTATGTGTACAGAGAGGGCAGTTAGAACAGGAACCACTTGAAACATGGAGCAAACGCTTATCCGGAGAACGCTTTACCGTAAACCTTGAAATGTTCGCGGTGGTTATATTTCTGAGGTGACCTCTCCACTACAAAGTAAATATGACACCGCAAATATGTATCTCTATTTGATAACGACAGTACTACGGAATCAATGTTTTAACAACGAAAACCTTCACGTAATTAAATCCCTGCAAAAATAAATGAAGTTACAGTGGACAGATTTGATGTATGGTCCCAAAGGGAACATGCCTTTGTGCCAGGCCTCTAATGAAAAAGCATTTCTCAGAAATATTGGAGCAAACCTTCATATGCACACCTGTTACCTAACTGTAAGGCCTGAACAATTCAATGTCTCGGTTCTTGGTCATAAGTTCAGAGAAGCAACAATTTAAAATCATGTGTAAAAATGTGTAAACCTTTTCCTTGGACTTTGTAACTTTCATGCCAGCTTTCCAGTTGAAAGCACTTTTTTTCCAATCTGAGAAGCAACAAAACAAATAAGAGCGGCCTGAACCGATACATTCTTTCTGCTTTTTCTGAATATCTCTGTATTCATCTACAAATCTTGTTTTCTTTTTCAACTCTATTCTTCTGGATTTTTTTTTTTTCAAGAGTAAAACCCAGGCAAATCCCTGAGTCATTTACATTCCGCATCTTCCTACAAGAATGTTTTTCACAATATCTATCAGTGCTCATCCACACGAATCTTGTTTACTTTTCCTATTCCTTTCTTCCCCTTCTATTTTCGACAGTAAAACCTTGCCAAATCCCTGAGCCCTTAACTTTCTACATCTTCCTTTGATATCGTTTTTCACAATATCTGCTCATCTACACGAATCTTGTTTCCTTTTCCTATTCCTTTCTTCCCTATCTCTTTTTGACAGTAAAACCATGCCAAATCCCTGAGCCCTTTATATTCTACCTCTTCCTTTGGAATCCGTTTTCATAATATCTGCTCATCTACACGAATCTTGTTGTCTTTTTCCCCTCCTTTCTATTTTGGACTGGCCAAATCCCCGAGCCATTCCCTTCCCGCATCTCCCTACAAGAGGATTTTCTAGCCCGGTGAGCGGGTCTTCTCTCCTCCACACCATGACTGGTCTTCCCTGCAGGAATTCTAATCGCTTTGTCCACTACAAGGTTGCTGGGAATTCCGTCCTCTGTCGGGTTGCCATGCCAACGGTTACGGTCGACCTCACCTCGACTGGTGCTTGTGCATTTGCATCAGGTTACTGTACATGCATTTAAGTTTGTGTGGTTTTTATTTGGCGCTAAGGCAAAAATGGGGTGTTCGCGGTGGTTTTGAATTTGTGGCAGCGCTATAGTCACAGTACTGCTACAGTATTGCTACAAAAATGTTCGCAGTGGTTCTAAGTTCATGGTTTTTGCGGCGAACGTTTTACCGGGAAATAAAACCACCGCGAATATTTCTGCATTTACAGTATGCTATAGTGGATAGGGCCATATTAATTTAATTTCTTGGTTATTGGATTTTGTAGAGTGGGTGAGTGAATTTAAAATCAATGTAGAAATGCGGATAGTCGCCGGATACTGTGATAAATCCAATGTTATAATCGTAATGACAATATTCCAGGTCAATTCATGTTTTGATAATCAAACAATGAATTGTGAATTTATATTTGTACACTGAAAAAACGTAATAACTAGGAAAACAAGGCATTTCTTCAACTGTTGGTGCCAAAATATGAACATATTGAGGTTGACTCATAATCTGTGATCTGCCACAAGAAATTTTGCAAGACGTCTTGACATGGAGTCCATTTCTTTTACATATCAGAGACAGAATAAGAAATCAAAGATCTCAAGCCTCCGGAAAATATTTTCCTGAATTTCCTTATTTTTTGTGAACTTTTTGTTTTATCAATTATTGCAAATTTCTGTCTATGCAAGATCACAGTTTGACCAGGGCTGAGCCAACCTTCCCATCCTGCTAGTTGCCAGTTACACCATCTTCCTCCTCACATCCTGTCATTCTACAATATTCAAATAACTACAGACACACCAAGCCAACCTGCCTATCCTGCCTTTAGGACCAACTTTGGACCAGACACAAGCCAACCTTCCAATCCTGTCAGTGTCCGGTTACACCATATTCACATCCTGTCACTCTACAATATTCAAACCACGGACAAAAACCAGGAGAAACAAACAGAACTAAAACAATACCTCCATTTTTACCAAGGTAACAACTTTTCTCAGCAAATAGTAGGAGACACAGGGACACAGCCCAGCAATACTAAATGCTGCAATCCTGGCATTACCCCAAGTTTGATTGACAGGACCTTGGCACAACACCTACAGTCGTACAAATCTACAGTCCCGACCAGTCCTGTTCTGCGGCGGCGACTATTGAAGCTGACAACAGGCACAAAACTGTCTGCTCATCACGAGCAAGTCCAATTAGCCACGCATGGCCGCCCCGACAACTTCCAGCAAAGCACAGAACTCGCTGCCTTTGTACCAGGATTACAGGTCAAAGGTTACTGGGATATGACTACTGTAAATTCATTTATCTTTGCAGGGATTTAATCTTGAGGTAGAAGGGAAAAGGATGTTTTAACGTTATTTTAGGGTTTGCGGTTGAAACAAAATTCTGTAGCACAGTAGAAATACATTGGAAACGGATATTCGTGTTGGTGAGAAGTCACTGCGAAAATAAAACCACTGCAAAAATTTCAAGGTTTACAGTGTAACACCCTCTGCTGAATTCCAAATCATTTTCCCAGAATTTGCTGCTGTGAAACCACCTGTGGCTACAGGAATTAATAGCGTGTCAACAAGTTATTAATTATATCCCAATTTTTTCATTAGTATGGCAGCCAGTGAGTCTATGTGTAATGGGACATGCTAACACAAGTAGAATACTAATTCAATACAGTTTGCCATATACATTTTAAACTGATTAAAGGTATTTAATGTAGGATTTTTGCAGAAAATATTGTTGGTGACAAATCTTCATATCAATATTTGAATTTTTTGTCATATTTCAGCATATTTGCATAGCATTTCATCTTTTCTGGTTCCAAAGTCATCTTAATGATTATCTCCTTATCAATTTTTGTTAATTTACTTTTTACGTCGTTCACCACGACGAACAAGCTGGTAAACTAATTTTTTTTGACCCCAGAAGCCAAAAAGGAAAGTATAGAATTAGAAACTGGTCTAAGTTTAAAAGACCTGACAGAAATGATGTATAACCGAGAATATTGGAAGCAGAGCTTTGTATACCCTTCACCTGGTTGAGTATGACCATGTACATGTATGTATGTACGTAAGCTTTACTTTCAAGTTCTTGCCTGAAGGCTTATTGCAACATGAAACAATGAACAGAAGACATGGTTTCAAGTGGAACAAGTGAATATTCTAAGAACTAAGATTGGCTTGGTTTGGAATGATTTGAAAGCTTTTGCACAGCATACATGTAAATTGTTTGTGATCGCCTTAGCTGAACCTCAACACTCACTCAAAACAGATTATTCACTGAATGGCAAAATAAACAAACTGTCAACGCAATAAACAGGCTGTCAGGGACTTCCTTCAGAGCTGACACTTGGAATTTAAGAACTGGCACTTGGAATTTAAGAACAGCTTTTAGGCAAGCCAAGCAAATTACTGAGATCTTCAGCCTGGTGAAAAAATAGAACAATTTTAAAAGGTTTTAACTCAAGTTAGTTTGGAGATTCGTTGAGTAGCAGTTGTATAATATGAGTATCTGAAGCGTACTGTACGTCATGTTAATACGTAATGGGAACAGAATGGTTGGGGGGGTGGGGTATACCATCAATGCTCTACGCTAAGTTCCAAAAGAAACAAAACATTTCTCTACTATGGCCTACAGCAGAGGATTACTCCAGCATAGCTCAAAACAACATGCATGTCGAAGAACAAAAGGACGGGGACAGTTTGTCTAGACAAAAGAGACGTAAGCTGTCGGTATGTGTTATGGGTGATTAACACTACGCCTGGACATCAACTTTTAAATTAGAGTTGCTTTAAAGTGCACCGTAGATCTTGGAATATTTGTGACGATTTTATTTTAGCATGGACCTGACTGTAATTTTACAGTGTATTTCAATGTATTACTAACTGTACAATAGTTGTGAAAACCTCTTTTTCCCTTCTAACACAAAGAAAAAGTCCCTGCAAAAATAAACGAAAGTACAGTATATTCAGGTGTATTTCATTTAGAGATCAGTACATCAAGCCCTCCCACCTTAATGGCTTGATTCTGCAATTTGCATTCTGAATTGTGATTTGATAAAAAATAATAATGCACCATTCAGGATATTTATCAACTCTGAACTGCTCAAATGTTGGCACCAGTTGTTGAATAAAAGTCCTTGTTTTTGTGTGTGTTTTTTGCATGTGTTAATTCAAGCATCAAAAAGTTGAAAATTTATTTTTGAAGCCGGGTATGTTGGTTTTGTGGCTCTTTTTGTGGCATTTGCTTCATAGGATGCCTGTTTCTTTATTTTTAATTTGCCTGCCTCTAAATTAATTTTCTGCAAAAATCCAAGAAACAAGAAACAACATAGACATGGCCAACAGACTCAACTTGTGGTAAAGTCAGTGTTTTAAAACTACAGCCACAATTTTAAACTCCCACAATTTTAAACTCCAGAGATACCAAGTAAGGCTTCTTTCACACAAGTCTGTTGATGTGTGCTGTCAGTGTCTTGTTGTGCTTCCCTTACAAAGTCATAAACAGATTACTTCAGTACTTACCACCTATCTCAAAGTCATTAGTGCTCATTAACAACCTCAAGAGTGGGGTAGACCCTTTCCAAGAATACACAGTATCATCTTTTACATAATCTATAGTGCTTACTTTAGAACTGATAAAGGTTCTACAAAAAGTAAAAAATAGCATCTTAGATTCAAAATCATGGAAAAGTTTTAGTACCTTGAATGTAGCCTGGATGCCAGACCCCCACTCTCTTAAATATCTACATGTATGGTGTGGATTTTAGAGAGTGGGGGTCTGGCATCCAGGCTACATTGATTGTAGAGACATCCGATAAACGAACGGGGTAAAATCTTGTCCCTGCCAACAAATAAACATGCAAATTTCAGTCCTGGGACGGAGGGACAGATATCTCAGCTTACCTACAATATTGTGAACACTGCTACATGTACATGCATATGTGAATGTAACTAGTTATATATTCACTAATCAATAATGACTTTTAGCATGTATCTTTTCCGCTTCTTTGATTCTAATTCGTGTTCCTTTCCATCCCAGTGAGCAAATTCAATTCAAGAAGCTCCCCTTTTCACATGACATGCTTGTACCTCTCTCTCCCTAACCCCCGGTGACAAGCCAGGTCACAGCTAGATAAACTTCATTGATTCTGTTCTCACAAAAGCGACAGTTTTTGCCCCCGACATGCCCTGAACTATTCCCTCTTCAGGCATCAGCATGCATTAACAACACTGACACTGCTGGATTGTGCTTCCTAATAGTGACCCCGGTGGAAAGTAATTGAATTAAGAATAGAGGAAGTCACCTTGTGAGTTCGTCCAATCTTTTGTCGGAGCAGAACTTAGTGATAGAGGATTCACAATGGGATAAACGTCCGTCTGTCTACGTTACATGTACGTCCAGTTACAGTGGGTTCTTTTACAGTTATGCTAGCCGTTTTGTTGCTTCACTGTTCATGGCATTCGCATCTGGTGTAACATAAGCAATTTCCAAATTAATGAATTATGAAATGAGTGAATGCGACCATGACAAAAAGCAAGTTGCCGTGGAAAGAAATTAAATATACAGATTGGCTCAGTGACCGTATACATATACACCAGGGCTCGACACACCACCCATATGTACAAAAGTGTATATTACTATATACGGGTCATTGCAGGTAAAAACTGGAGCTGTGCAGGTATATTGTATTCATTACAAATTTTACCTGAACCTACCCTACATGTACATGTACGCTACTAAAAAAAGCACAGAGTTGACAGGTTTGTGTGGATTTTTTTTTGCTGTCATCGACTACGAAAGACAGAAATACAGAGGTATTTCAAGCTCTGCATTTGACTGAACAATAATGTTTGCGAAACTACTACTTATTTCCCTTTCTACCCCAACCATGTTTTACTTGAATTTCACGTTCAAAGTCCTTTAACAATGAACCTTCTTTCCTTTCCTTCCTAAATCCTCTTACACCCTCCTAGAATAATGGACTGACCAATGAATGGACTGCTCTCTGATGTCTCCCTAAATGATTGACAGGTGGGAGCGCCTTACTTCCTCAGCTTCCCTGGCATCAGGGATAATCTGACAGAGACCGTTCTAATGTGTCTGATCCAACAGGTAGGACTATGTGTGGACCTGTATACTCAGGTAACAACAACAAGCCACTTCTGTTCTACTAACGCCTCCTCTTTTTCGTTGTTTCCGTTTCAAACAAAGGGATTAAGACACACAGGACTCTCTGTCCCGGGATAGGTCAGGTGACACACCAAATAAGGTCAAAGAGAAGACATTATGGGATGTGCAAACTAACTGGGATTAAAAAAAAAAGACTGCTAAAGGCCCACTAGCTAGGTTGACCACCCCCCTCCCACCCTCAACTGTTTGACCTTGGTGTATCTTTCCACACGACCTTCAAATATTAAATTTCATTTGCTCTATTTAAAAAAAACTATTTCCTACTGGAAACGTCAAAAGCACTTTCGCGGGTGAGAAGGTCATTCGATAACGTGCGACCACAAACACGATAATCTACGTAACTTCCGTCCAACGCGCTTGAAGTCAGGACAGTATTTGGTGGCAAATAGACTGAGGCTGTTTACTGCCAGTCAAAGGTAAATACTTGGGGTTGGAGAGAGAGTGGGGTTTCCGAGGGACGGGCTAAAAACTAACGTTGCAGGGGGTAGGAAAATCTGGGCGTAAATTTTCCAACAGTCAACACTTTTGACACTGTGTTACTTTATTTTCTGACCTGAAGAAATAACCATAAATCTTGAATTGTTTGAAGGGGCTTTTATTTCAATACATTTCCATTGTACACATTTGTAAGTACTGTACGATGGAATAGTTTCAATGGCAAACTTTAAAAAAAAGTGAAAACCTCCTTTCCCCTCTTAGTGCGAGATTAAGTCCCTACAAAAATACACAAATTTACGGTACACTCTTCAGCTGAAACAAATTCAATGGAACCTTGTTCAAATAGTTGGCAAATGCCAGGGATAGAAAGGAAAAAAAATTATATTCTTCAATTTTCTTAGCACAACACATATGTTAAAGGTTAAAAGATGGCATTTAACAGTTTAACTTTAAGGTATGAGGTAAACCAGACCAAAAGTTACAGTTGAACGAAATATTTTTTGCTAAATGGGTTTGAGAAACATTTCTTATGATCAACACATTTCTAGACAAGATTGAGAATCACAGAAATCTTATCAAACAGCAAACATCAAGAACTATTGGACTGATATCACTGACCTCATTGGCTCTTTCTAATGACATCATTTAGGGAGAGACCAATCAGAACTGTGGGCAAATCGGTTTGCACAAAAATGCTCAATCAGATGCAAAATTATGTACCTGCAAAAATAACTGACTGTACAGTACATTACAGTAGAGTAGGAGAGTAAGGACTGATGACAGCTCCTTATTAGCAGCCACTGATCCAAATCAACAAACAGCCTCCCATTTGGAGCCACAGATACTCCCAGAGGGAGCTGCCTGATTGGTGTATAAGAGGCTGTGTAATTGTCCAAATTGCTTCTAGAATAAACTGTTGAAGGTGAGATATGCTGTCTACAAATATGGCCAGCTCCCAGGCTATGCAAAGGAAACTTCTTGGACCAAAGACAATGTTCAAGACCAAGGAAACCCATCTATTCTTAGACTATGACTTCCATAGAAACTTCCTTTAACTTGGAATGTTACCACCTCCAACCATAGTCTTGGCAGATGACTTATCGAGAAAAGAAACAAGCAGACATCAGGGGGACAGCAGACTTCACCCCCTCATGTAGAACATACAGAAACACAGACATTCAAGCCAAAAATAATGGTTTTAATATGTATAAGTATCTCATGTACATGTACTTTTCACTGGCTTCCATGGATTAATTAGAAAGTGCTTCACTTGTACGGCTGTCGAAAGTTTGAGTACCAGATTCAAACGTTCAAAGTAATGTTCTTTTTTGCATTCACATTCACATTGAAGTGTGCGTTTTTTGGTCCCGATTTGACATAAGAAGAATACTACACACTGTACATCTTTCTTTCCTTTCCTTTATTACCCCTACGGCCTTCAAGCAATCCTCGGATGATATGGAATACACCATGTTGTTATCTCTCTGTACAATACAGGTGTGCATGTCATTATTATCCCGTATTCATCATTAAGTGTTATTGACAATTCCTTTCTATCAGGGCAGTTTCCTAAATTTTCCTTTCAGCGTTAACAGTCCCCCACCCATCATCTTCTCATACAGGTTTCACAAATGTTCAGCCCCCCATACAGACCCTCATAATACTAATAAAAGAACTCCTAAGGGAATAAGGTGGCTTTCCTCCCTACATGGAATAGCACTTTAGATAAAATGCTTTATTCAAAATTATTGGCACAATTTCAAACATCTTGTTTTCCTGGGACTCAAATGCAAGTTGGACGCCAGTCCTTAAACAAGACGAAGGAAACTTACAGTTATTTTCTTCATAGTACAACAATCATGAAACGTTTCAAAAATTCTTGCCACCATAAAAATACTTTTTTTTCTATCATAAAAAAATGGCAAGGTACATATTCTGACAATACACTCTCTTGATTTCTTGCATGTAAAAATGCTTCATAAAATTGATCTAAAACCTATGTTATATTATATATGCTGAATTAAAGTTCAAAGACTGAGTTGTCAAGCATTGAGAAATCCAGAAATCATACAAACATGTAATATTATTAATACCAAGTAAACAACTTTCACATTAATATTCCATCTTTTCTGATATTAAAGTCAAAATTTCATCATCTGCTCCGACACAGTTAATACATGTGCAAATCTACATGTCGTTGACTTTTGTATACTATTTGCCTTTACCCATACATGTACACTATAAATGAACCACCCCTAAACAACCCACCCACCTACCCAAAAGATCTAATTAAAGAACTTTCCCTTCCCATAATGTGTTTAATTGTTAAACTTAAAGGATCATCCATAACAAATTCATCAAACACAAGATCCAAACACACATTCTCCTCCTTCCCTAAGGGTTGAATGGCTGATCCCCGTCCCTCCCCACCCCCCTTGAGCGCGATGATTGATCCCCTGGCCTGCTGTTGGCACAAACTCAGCCCCAAGGAAGTGATGAAGTGTCCCTCCTCACAGACAAAGGTCAGAACGTGCCTGGCTCCCGCGCCACTCCGATCCCCCAATAACAGAACAGTTGGACCTGACAATGGCGTGATTATTGTGACTCAGGCCCGTGTTTGCCACCACTTGTGAGGGTCTGATCCGAGTGTCGGCAGAACGTGGGTAAAGATAACAGTTAGCTCTCCAAGTCCAATACACAGCTGACTCTGTGTGGGCTGCCTGTATACCTGCCCCCCTCCCCACCACCCACAGCTCCACATACTTTCAACACGTGTAATGTGTACTTTATCCAACCGCACACTGAATGTACAGCTAAAATGTAATTATGAGAGTAGGTGAAGCTATCTTCCTGTCTAAGAAAGAAAAGCTGGTTTAAAGTCATCTTTGAGGTGACAATGACTTTTATTTTCTTAATAGCATTGCTACAATCTTTAAGACTATAAATAAGAGACCTCTGAGAAACCCACTGTTAATATTGAGCAAAGTACATATAATTTAGCAAGGAACAAATATCTACTGAGCTTTAATTATGAGAGTAGGTGAAGCTATCTTCCTGTCTAAGAAAAGGAAGCTGGTTTAAAGTCATCTTTGCAGTGACAATGACTTTTATTCTCTTAATAGCATCACTATGATCTTTACCTTTAGTTTAAGAGCCTTCTGAGAAACCCACGGTTAAATATTGAGCAAAGTACATATAATTTAGCAAGGAACAAATATCTACTGTATGTATACAAAATAACACTGTACCCGGCTTGGACCATACATTTTACATAAAATATGCTGACTACATACTGCTGTCTACCTACATGTACATACCGTAAAATTACCTATGTTTGCAGGACTAATTTTGTGGTAGATGGGGGTAGGAGGTTTTCACAGTGCTTCAAGTTTGACGTTGAAATAATATCATAACATAAGAAATGCAAGGTTATAACACTTCCTCGTGGGGGCATAATTTTACGAAGAATATGACGATTCCGAAACCCTGCTTAGATAAAACCATCGCAAACATTTCACGATTTACAGTACCAAAGCCCTAGGGCCCTGCATGAACCTTGATGACCAAAAAAAGATTGAAATGGTAATGAGAATAATGTTTCCTCTATCATTGTGTCAATGAGAAGCATGACTTATGGCATAAAGTTTGACATTGCCTTCCAATACACAGGGCATTTGGTCCCTCCGGGCTACAGATCTATTCATGTATGATACAACTAAAGCAACATTTGCCAGCTAATGTTTGACACTATCCTCCCAAAAAACCCGTTCTCATACAACAAGTAGGCTGTTTTCGTATCGTTTCAAGGCATCCTCATTTGATGTGAAGTATGATGCTTTTTCAAGTAGCTATTGGTAGTGCAATGTGGCAAAATACGTTCACATCCGATAATCGCTCGGATGCTGAAACTTTCCTACCTTATCCTGTCAGTAATAAACAAGCTTTCATCTCAAATCCTTTTTATATCAGGTGGGGTCGATAAAAGGGAATTCATGATCGACCTAAACATACTACTTTTTGGGCCGAATCATTTTCTAAAATGGATTATATTAAGTCCACACTGAGTAGTTCAGGAATAAGGCCTTTTGTTGGACCCATGCATTGTTATTTTGGAAAGACCTTTATTTCGCACCCAATCTACTGAGGTCAGCCAGGGTGTCTGACTGTCAGCACCAGGGGTAACACGATACCCCAAAACTATGCAGATTCCTGGGGTCACCACATGGAGTGGGGAGGGGGGCAGCTGACTTCTCTGTTATAACTCGTATTCTATAGCAGTGTTCTTTTCTTGTTAAAAAAAGTGCAATTCAGCTAAAAAAAATCATCATAAATGTTATATCAAGTACCTTTGGATCAAAATCTTCAAATTTTGAATAGCAATCATAAAATCATGCAATGAAATAATTTGAACAATAAATTGTTTACCATTCTCAATGTTTTTTAATCAATGGTCTTTTCATTTTCACCTTTTCAGTTCATTTTGAGGCCATCATTTATTATGCAAATACATATTTACAGTTTGCAATAATCAAAACAATAAAACACTAAAAGTAAGACACAAATTTTCTCATTGATATGCAAATTTATAGGATCACCTGCTTCAAAGTCAAATCCAAGTCATTTATTACAATAATATGCAAATACATTTTTGCACAAAATTACAAAAGACTGTCTCAGTAATTGTCTCTGTCGCCAAACATTTCTTCCTAACAGCATAGAAAAACAAAGACATCCTACCTGAAGAAACAAAAAGTTCTAAGTTCTTGAAAATATAAAATAATGGGTAATTTAAACTGGATGAGAGCCTACAGAAATGCCTATGGCTATCAGTAATTTGCCTGTAACTTTTCGTGTTACACATAAAACCCAGCAACCGCTTTTTTTTTCTTTTCCACACATGTATAAGGGTCACTCGCTTGTAGGTTGTGTACATGACCTCTGTACAAGCCGTCCTGAAAACATTTACTAAAGAAAGTCATTGGACGTTTTCTTTCTCTGAACAATTGAGAAAACCTGTACTTTTAATTCAAAACCGATATGTCCAAAGATACTTTTGAGGACTCATCTTGTGTGTTCCTTAAAGACAGTGACATGGGGTGAGAAGACATGTGATGACACATCTAGAAGAGAAACAGATAGGACAGAAAGCCCTCCTCAGAACGCTTGATGGATGGATGTTTGCTTTTACATTCCAGCGGGATCAACCCCCATTCAAGACACCAGGGCAGCACTTCTCAGAACACAGCCAAAGATGGGCGACCAAGATTCAGCTTTGGTCCGGGCGAGGTAAATCGTTCTCGCTCGGCCGTGAGATTCTCGGGTAACCTACCGCAGTACGCGTTTTGTCGCACACGTTGGTTGCTAATGAGGTGAAGCGTAGGAAATCCCTTTATTTTGCACTAGCCTCTACCCTATCATTACGTTTGCTGTTGGGGAGACAGAAAATACAATCATCTTCTAGTTCTGTCAGAATAAAAATTGTATACTGCAAATTCATTTAATTTGCTGGTAGAACTAGAAGGGGAAAGGACGTTTCTTTACTTTTTTCGCAGTTGAACCTACACAGTACAATGATGAATAAAAACACATATTTGAGCTGACACGATTTCAAAAGTGAAAATAAAACCACAGAAAACATTTCAAGACTTAAAGTATAGTGTATAGTTTTAGTCACTGCACAAGAAAGAAGTTTTCACAGCCTAATTTGCATTTGTTAGTTAAAGTTATCATACACATATACGGATGTCGTTACACTTTAAATACACTGGTAAGTAGGACAGTTATCGTGAGGCAGTATTACTGCAGTAACAACCTTCTCTAGGCCCCCTGGGACCCAGCCCATGTAGTTAAAGAAAGTGGGACAAAAATAGATGGGCTGGCAGTTTGTATAGATGTGGTATAATGAGGACCTGGTCACCAGAGTAGGGCCACCCTCCGACATCAAACAATCTATCTACCAACGTTAGGCACAATTTACGTGCAGCTTTTCCCCGATATAGCTTAAGTTTGCCGATGTCAGGGCGCCAAGAGCGAGAAGTCTTTTAGTGATACCAAAAGAAAGTGTTGATATGTATATCTTAACTGTATTCCAACCAGATTGAGTATTGAAAGTGTAGATGAGTATATATCTATATTGTAAAAAGCTGACTTTAGGTTTCAAGCCATTGGCTAAACTTTGAGATAGAGGAGGCAACCATTTATATATATATATATGTGCTACAGTACTTTCAGGCAATCTTCTGTCTCAATATCAGTTTTGAACTCATAACCCCTTATTCTTTATGAATCATATTCAGATTAAAACTCATTTGATCATCATACATGTAGATCCCCTTGAAAATACAAGAACCTTTCTTTCTGTTCACTGCAAAAGTTACTCAATTCAAGCAAGTGGATAGGTTTAGTAAACAGTCAGATGTTTAATACAACATCCAAGTTGTTTTTTGTCAGTCTGTCTTTCTATTTGTTTTGTAGCAGGGTTTTTGAAACTTATATTTGTACACTGCTTGGACAATAATGCTTGTTTAATCAAACATAAGAAATTGATAACTAAACAAACCATGTCGTCCCATGGTCTCGGTGTAAACAAAAATAAACAAAAACAAACAACCTCAAGACTTACCTAAAGTCGAAAGGTGAATTATCCGCAGAGGTAACGAATGATGATGTAATGAAGTTTGGTGATGCCACAGCGTAAAATGATGACATCATCAATTCAGAGAAGATATGAAAGAAAGGAAACAATTGGTCAGGGTGATATCAACCAATCAGGATGCAGAACAGAAATCATCTCTAGGATAACACTACCCACTCAGGATGCAGCACATTTAGTGATGACATCAGCATAATTTTCTAAAAGGTCATAACTCAAACTACTATCTGCATATCTAAAACATCAAAACGCACAGTATCATATGATTCATATCATACACATCAATTTTACTATCATCATACGCAACTATTGGTAATCTAAATGTGCACTTCACTTTCTTTATTAAGGGTGAAAAATTGTATCTGTAACTCAAGATCTTTCTGAAGGATTTGTACGGCGAAGAAACATGGTGATTTTTGGCCTCTAGCAGTATTTCCAGGTACTGCATAAAAACAGGCCGACACCCCCTTTCCTAAAGTACCAACTTGTGAATACTGTAATTCACCTTATCTTCACAGTAGCAAAATTTCACACTGTAAGGAAAATGGACATTTTCACTGAACTTTATCTTCATGGTGGCGGGAAGTCATTTATAAAACTGATGTGTGAAGGAATCATAAATGATAACAACAGGTTTTTCACGGTGATGATAAGTTCGCGGTACAAAGGTGACCGTGAAAACAGTGAACATAAAGTTACAGCGAAAGAAATAAGAATCACAGTAGCAAGCTCCCCCCTTCACTGAAACTTCACATTGCCTTATTCATGAGCTCTTCAAACATTTCCAGAAGCCCTGTTCCCAGCCTGACAGTGCCTGATAACTTTGTGTTCATCACTTGATCCCTGTGATCCACCGTGATCACGTGATCTGGGATCACCTGGATTTAACAGTTGGCCGGAGGGATGACCGCGGAGGTGTGTGCAACACAGATAAGGTTTCTACAGATTGTCAGGCTTCATTTCAAAGTCCTGAACACAAAAACGTCATCAGAATTAATTCACCGGGACGTCACACCCAAATCACAGCAAAGATGCACACCATAATATCATATTATATGCATCTGTTACAAGAATTCGTCCTCGGTTCTTTCCTTGATCTACTAATTCTAATTTTCAAACTCATAGGCAACAAAGCGCAGGCTACCGTCAATTCATTTATTCTTGTAGGAGGGGAAAGGGTGTTTCCGCGTTGTCCAAAATTTGCGGGTAAAACGGTTATGTCATACAGTAGTAATACTGTGGTAACACCGCGAGTACTGTTCATATCAAGGAGGCGATTTCAATCTAACCTGCTAAAACCCAAACCGGTTAATTTGTATTCATATTGGGCAAAGATATTCGGCTAAATTAATCTTAATTTATTCAACCGGCTATGATACGCTTAATATGAACTGGGTCAAACAGATATTTGTACTGAATTGTACTGTTATGATTTTACAGGTCACAAGAAAAAAGAACACAAATATTTTGTGAATTTCTTGCTACATGTAACTCTGTTTATGCGTGTTCCTGCCAGACTGTTGAACCAACATTGGACCATGGACAAGCCAACCTTCCAATCCTGCCAGTCTCCCGTTACACCATATTCCACCTCACATATTTTTTAGCAGTTCTCGCATGAGATTTTGAGTCTGTAGAGGTTGTCATCCATAGAATTTACTTGCTGTGGCCTAAGCTTA
Organism: Branchiostoma lanceolatum; assembly: GCF_035083965.1. Lineage (NCBI taxonomy): Eukaryota > Metazoa > Chordata > Leptocardii > Amphioxiformes > Branchiostomatidae > Branchiostoma > Branchiostoma lanceolatum. Next base: position 10,090,593 of record NC_089739.1, read on the forward strand.
TAGCATCAGATGGTGTGTTTGATATTATGTCTCGTCACAATCACTCCCACTACCGCTATACTACACTACCCAGTACACCCCAGGTGTTGAAATAAACTACACAGATATGTTCCTATCTCTTCAACCATGTCCCTATTTCCTCTGGGTAATTGCGGTAATTTGTCAGCTTTTCTTCGCCATGTGCGGGAGGAATTTCGATGCAAGGCGTCCAAAATCTTTGGGAAAATAGCGGCTGCTGTTGTGTATACTGTTATAGAGAAGTTTAAGCTGTATGTGCTAAGTGCAATGTAAACATCGTTTGCACCTGTACATGTGTGATTGTTATTAAGAAAATCAAAAACGAAACGCGTTATTGATAAAAAGGAACTGAAAATTAGGCTGAAAAATTATAGTTTTGACGTTGCATAAGAGCGGGTTTGCTACAATAAACGGTGAAACGAAATAGCTCGATACGCCTGGCAGAAAAAAGGCACGCAGGCCCTAAGACTTGATAAGACGCCAATTTTAGCACCAGCAAGAAGCCATCAAGACAGTTTGGAAGACACTCAAGTATTTGGCCTCCAGCATTCTAGGCCTTAAGACCTAGATTTCAATCAGCAATGTTTCTCTTTAAAACATGTGCTAACCTACTGCCAGGAACACAGACAAAAAAAAAGATCAAGCATACAAATCCGCAATAAATTTCACTTTAATTCATTTCTTTACCCAACATGTAAACAGCAAGCGAGTAAAAAATGACTCTGGATAATTTTTGTTTGTTATGAAATGCGATAATGCTGTCATCTAAATTTTATGCCAGGCATAGAGTTGAAATGATGTTCTCAGTACTAGATATCTCTTTCAGCACATGCGGCTTTACTGATGGAGGGTTAGGATAAGGAAAGTATGCTGTGCTGATAGCCCCGGGCTGCGACATCTCACAAGGGTAACACTGTGACCGATAGTTGTGGTACAAGGAACCAGTTTGTTTTCACAGCTATTCTGACCAAGAGATAAAGGACTTAGAACTCAGAAACAAGAGCCTATGCCAAAGTTTTGTACTTAAAAGATATAAAGAGGTGTTTGTTGTAGACATCAACAAAACTGTTGCCTCAAATTTTCATTTTTTTCCCCCAATTCAACGTCACTATCCATCCACAGGCAAACGTTAGAATATTCCTTTGAAGAACACGTCTCATACGGATTAGCATGAAGTGATTTTACAATATCCATACGGCCTGTAATGTTCCTTACAATTTACATGTATCTATAACACAATTAGGTGCTCCAATTTACAAAGTATTAAAGCGACATTCATAGCTAAACTACATTCAAAGTCAATGCTACTATAAATCCATTTAGTTTTGCAAGGATTTCCATTTCTGTACAATGTAAATGGCTATTTGCACAAATAAAACCATAGCAAATACATCGAAATTTGCAGTGCACTAAGGAATGCTATTATTAAGCTGAACACTTCTGGTCGCTTTAGTACTAGAACAGGGTTTGATTTTAATCTTTAGGTGAATTATCGCTTGCGCCAGAAGGCCAATTCATGCTGTAAGAGATACTGAAATCTCTTGATTTGCACTACTTTTACAGTACATTACTGGCCTTTTAACTATAGCAAAAATGCTGCTAGGTATGTGACTTTTCGACCCTTTGTTAGAAGATTATAAGAGCATAACAACAGCACTACCATTTTGCGTAAGGTCAGGTTTTGAAGCGTGATGCTTTTAGTAGAGAACACCGCCCCGTGGGAATAAAATACTTTCACAAACCCTTTTGAACCCTCCAGCCACCTGGGCTACGGCACTTTCAAACAAGTTCTAGGTAGAACGACAACTCAAACCCTCGTCAAATTCTACTGAATCTGGTCTAATACTTTCTATGTAGGGATGTTCATACATGCATGTGTACAGAAGTTGTGGATGGATCTTTTTGATATTTGGTATGTCGATAGGTGACGGCAAAGCGGCGAACATGTTTCATACGGCCCCCTAGTGGCTTTCTACTGTACTGCATCAAAACTTTATTTCTATCTCATGTTCTGAACATTTATGTAATAATAATGGTTTATTGGTCAGAAATTACCTGTGCAATGGCAGCCAGTGTTGAATTGCTGCAGGGTCTACAATCATATAATACAGAACAGATACATATTTGCTCCCAAAAATGTACTACGGTCATATTTTTTCACTGGTACATGTACATAGCTCTTGGTCTAAGGAAGAGGTGGTACGAGTTTGTGCCCCCTAGCAGTATCTCCTAAGTACTGCAGGGGCATTTTTGTTTGAAAAAAAACCCAACCATGAATGCTACTTCTATGCATGGTTTCCCCTCTAGTGAGTTAATCCCTGTGCAGTCATCTGGTGATGTTTACCTGTTAGAGAACACAGACACTACAGAACTAAATTATAGGTTTGTCTCTACTTGGCATTCAGGGGAACTATTCGACCATAAAGACAAATTTTCCCTAAGGCATAGGAGGTGACATCTTAATACTCATCTTCAAGCACATGTTGGGGTGGTGGGTTGAAACATTTTATGATAGCTACCCACTGATATTAATGATTATTAATAATATTCGTTCATTGGGATTTAATTACAGGTAAGGGAGAAAACGTGTTCACTGTGGTTTTTAGTTCGCGGTTGAAATAAGGCGGTAGAAGATAGAACAAGTATTTTCACATTTGTGCTGAAGAGGTTACATGAAAAACTTTTAAAATGATGCAAAAATTTAAACATTTACAGTATCACAGAAGCCAGACAGTCAGTCAGAAACCCTATCTTCCACCCAACATCTGCTGGGATATTGCTTTGTGCAAGTACCGTACATTGGAAAAGGTTTGCAGTGATTTTTACATGTATGTTCACATTTTTCACAGTAACCTCTTCAACACGAATTTTAAACCACCGCAAAAACATTTTCCCTTTACAGTAAACCCCTGCATGGCAGTTTCAACCGTGACATCATTTCCAATTTTCTCCCTATTGCAAAAATTTCCCCTTTAACAGTTCATACTATACTGTTATAAATAGTTGGGATTCAATCAATTATCCACAACATGAATTCAGTCAACCATCTACTCACCATATGTTACTGTATTTATAGTCCAGAGTGAAATCCATGTGGGAAAAGTTAATGTGTCCAGATTATGTGTCATAAGCTTTTGAAGTAAATATGATTTATTCTCATGTACACCATATGCATAAGAGATAATGGCCAATGCTAAGTTATAATATAAGTACTGGCATAAGTTAATGACCAGCCATTGGCTAGGTCAATGTGTTAATGACCAGCTCCTGGTTAGGTCAATGAGTTAATGACTAGCCCCTGGTAAGGTCAATGTTGTGATGACCAGTTGCTGGATAGGTACATGAGTTAATGACCAGCCTAAGGTTATGTCTGTGAGTTAATGACCAGTGCAAGATTCTGTCTGTAAGTTAATGACCAGTGCTAGATTACATGTACTGTACATACAAAAATGTTTGCGTTGGTTTTGCGTTTGCAGTTTTCGCGGTGAACCCTTTTTAGAGTTAAAATCGCTTAAAAGTTAAACTACCGCAAAAAGCCGAACCATTGTGTGACTGTAGTGCTGCTATTGTTTCAAACGCAAACTCAAAACCACCCCGAACACTCCATTTTCTCCCTCCCACTAAAATAGTAAAATAATCCATGTGTTAATGAACAGTCCCCTAATAAAATCCATGTGTTTATGACCAGTCCCCTAATAAAATCCATGTGTTAATGAACAGTCCCCTGGTAAAATCCATGTGTTAATGTACAGTCCCCTAATAAAATCCATGTGTTAATGACCAGTCCCCTCGTAAAATCCATGTGTTAATGAACAGTCCCTGCATCTATTATTACCCCAGGGATGCACATTACCTGTACCCCCCTCCCCCTGACATTGACCTACATCTAGACCTAACATTCCTCCGGACTGTGCCAACTTGCTTTAATAACAAACTTTATAAACATCCATCTATCTTAAATTATTATGATCTGACAAGGTTTCTCCACAGATAATGAAGTCTAACAGTCCAAGGAGGGTCTGTATGGGGAGTTCCAACAACATTTAAAATTTCGAAGGAATGCTTAAATATTGTGCTATATCCAAGAAGGCAACTATGCGAAGTATGGCCAATTTTTCTACTGATTGTATAGATAGAATTCCCTAGGAATTACAGGAAATTGAAATAGCAAGCTTATGGATAAGGGGCATGGAGACCCCTTTCAGAGCCCATGAAATTAAAATGACCTGTCCATCATTCAAGTACCAGCCACAGCTTAGTCAAAACAATTCCTGTATTTCTCTTTTCACCAGGTGTGCAGAGTTGTGTGTCTGTAGTGCAAGGCTCATATGTATCAAATTCCATGGAACCAGAGCACAGGTGTAACAGGTTGAGTTTGACCTTTCAGATGTGGACATGAAGCCGACTAGCCCATATAATATATGGGGAAGCTTCAGGTGCCAAACCCCTGCACAGAACCCTACATGTACATGCTTGGATCTGACTATATTCACTTCCTTACACATTGAGTAAAGGTAGAAATAAAGCGGTCCAACCGCGGACTGTGGACAAAGTATGACGCTTTTTCGTTTGCTAGTAGTGTAGTGCGGCTTCGCTGTGGCCTGCTGTACTTATCAAGTATACCGGGTCACTCCTTCTCTTCTCAATAAGTGTGTTGGGTTCTTTTCATGCAAAGGTTTGATGCTAGAGGCTGAAGCTCCCTCATACTGTCAGCTTTATGTCACCATCCAAAATGAAAAATGCAATCCCTTACACCTTGTCCAAGCTAGGGGCCGACGCTAGGATCGAACTCCAGCCCACGGAATTTGATCCATATGCCTAAGCAGCAGGGCCGCGTTACCGCTTGCGCCATGTCAAGGTCTGACTGTTGACATCGGAGAAACGACAAACTGACTCAGATTGGCCTTGTCCCGGTGTTCTCCAATCAGAGCTATCTGGAGCGTATGTCTGGGTTCGGCCAGACGCTGGTATGTTCTCATCCCCAGGTGAGGAACAGAAATATCTTGCCCAGATAACGTTGACATTCCCGACATTCCCCACAGATTAAACGTGAATCATTCCCATCAGCACCTCCAGGCCCAAGGAATTCAATAACTTCATCCGCGTTTTTCGAATTCTTTAGGCGGAGCGCGCTCTGATTCTAGAAGGAATTGCGGCCTGAAGGCGGACCTCGGCATTCCCACGAGACTTGGGCCTTCATCGTGAAAGGGAGGGCCAAAACAGCGAGCCGGCAAGGCGCCGGGAAACTTGGGGTGTTCGGGAGCAAAGCTCATCTTGAAAATGCCATTTCCCATATTTTGAGGAGAATTTTGATTGAGAAATATTAGGTCCTGGAGAAACCGTAAAAATTGAAATTTTTCAAAATAATTGTGAATTCGTGACACCATAGATTTGCGTTTTCCAACAAAACAATTCTATAATGCAATTTTAATCTCAACTAAAATAGAGGAATTCACTGTATACATTGCTTTCTTGCAACATGGGTAATTTTTTAAGTATTGATGACATTCTTACCAAAAACGATTGGAGACAAATAGCTTTCCCTGACCCACAGCAAAAAAAAATGTCTGAAGATGCCAAAATGTCCACCTAGTGGGAACACTAGTCCCATAATAAACACACACACACAACACCTAATGTCACATGGAATTCAAACCAACTTGCTACGTGTTTGAAACAGTATGGTTCTATACTAGCTCTGAAATGAGGCCAAAAATGGCTGGTCCTGTTTGCCTGAAGTAAATGAGGTAGGGTTAACATAACCCCTAATTACAGCAAGATGGGAATCATGTTTAAGGGGTAGGGCTTAAGTTTGTAGCCTAGATAAACCTGGTGGATAAATCAGTCTGATGGTCAGACTCTCAATTAACCTTTGACATATCACATGTCAGAGGTCAATGGGACAGTACACCCGAAGAGGGCTTTGGGACTGGTGAATAGACCAATCTTAGACCCAGCACCAAAGCATAGAAATTAAAAAAAAAAAAATCAAAATACAGACACTTTGATTGGTTGAAATGCTAATTGCCATCCTCTCATTGGTTCCCATCTTGCTTTAGTAAATTACGTTACTGAAGCATTTCCATCTGAGTCAAGTTCTGCCAGGGATTCGAACCCTGTACTTTAGTTTCTAAGTCCACAATCTTAGCCACAAGACCTCCTTGCCACCTTATAACTATGTTGTGCATGTGATGAGCAGTAGTACAAGTGGCCTGACAATCAGAGATTAAACAAAGATCGTTCTCAAGGAGTAGACGTGACAGAAATGAATACGAGTTACCAGGCTACGCAGCAAAATGTTTGCTTCGCATACATAGTTCCAACTGATCAAAAGGTCCGGTCAGGGTTCAAGTACATGACTCCGCGAACCTGAGCTTCTGGTGACAAGTGGGATTAAATCCAGCAGCTGTGATCATAGCACTAGCCATCACCCCATCACTACCCCCTCCCCAGCCATCGCCCCATCACTGCCCCCCTCCCCAGCCATTGCCCCATCACTGCCCCCCTCCCCAGCCATCACACCATCACTGCCCCCCTCCCCAGCCATCACCCTGTCACTGCCCCCCTCCCCAGCCAACACTGCCCCCCTCCCCAGCCATCACCCTGTAACTGCCCCCCTCCCCAGCCAACACTGCCCCCCTCCCCAGCCATCACCCATCACTGCCCCCCTCCCCATCACTGCCCCCCTCCCCATCACTGCCCCCCTCCCCAGCCATCACCCCATCACTGCCCCCCTCCCCAGCCATCACCCATCACTGCCCCCCTCCCCAGCCATCACCCCATCACTGCCCCCCTCCCCATCACTGCCCCCCTCCCCAGCCATCACTGCCCCCCTCCCCAGCCATCACCCATCACTGCCCCCCTCCCCAGCCATCACTCCATCCCTGCCTCCCTCCCCAGCCATCACCCCATCACTGCCCCCCTCCCCAGCCATCACCCCATCACTGCCCCCCTCCCCAGCCATCACCCCATCCCTGCCCCCCTTCCCAGCCATCACCCCATCACTGCCCCCCTCCCCAGCCATCACCCCCTCCCTGCCCCCCTCCCCAGCCATCACCCCATGCCTGCCCCCCTCCCCAGCCATCACCCCATCACTGCCCCCCTCCCCAGCTTTATCACATGTGATACCTGTACCAAGGTGCTGCCTTTATCACATGTGATATCTGTACCAAGGTGCTGCCTTTATCATATGTGATACCTGTACCACATGCATGTTGCCTGTATCACACATGATACTTGCACCACATGCTATCATTTGATACCTGTACCACATGACACCTGCGTCACATGCTACTTGTATCACATGCATGTACTAATCACGAATAGTACATCAGTATAACAGAAGTACTACACAAAATGCAGGTGCCGCCTACAAACCCTTGCATTGAACAACACCTGCAAATTCCCTGTTACACCTGTGCTGACTATGATATTCTGTACTGGTCTCCCTCCAGGTGGCAACAGGTAATCTGGCACCTGGCCAAAACCAGCAGCCGACCCTGCGCTGGCGATAATGGCTGACACAGCGAGCAGGTAGGGGAGGGGCCGCCACTGGGTGGGCCGACACCCCGGCTTGGGCCGCTGCCAAGAAAAATGGCCCCTTCCCCCCTCCCTTGTTATGTAGACAAAAAGGAGAGAAGAGCGCGGCCGCTCCGGCACTTTCCTGTCCTTTGTCCTGGGGTGGAGGTGATCGGAGGTGTGTGGTGGGGGGACGGGGGCGGGGAGGGGACCCCGCGTGTCGGACAAAGGTTTTTATGTTTGTGTTTGTTATGACAGGGGTGGCGATGCCAACGTGACTGCCTGAAACCCACTCCCAGCAAACAGATCTGGTATCATACCAACGTGACAACAGATAGGGTATCATACCACCATTGTCTGGGGAAGGATACAAAAAGTAGGAGGAGCAGAGGGGAGAAAGCAAGACTGGAAGAAGGCCTAATGTGCAATTGTTACCTCCGATTGTTGTAACCTATGGCCCAGTAATGAGCAGTTTCACCACAAAGTGCCCATTTATGTCAAAAGTTCAACAAACTAGGACTTTGATAAGGTCACACCGATTCAATCTCTTGGTTCTCGAATAAAAAAAGAGAATGATAAATTGAAAAAGGAACATGAGAGAGACAAAGTCTGAGGGGAAAGTCTGTACTTTGGTGCACACAGTTTCAGGGCGTGGACAGACACCAATGTAAATTTTTACCCCAGCCTACTGTTTGCATGGTGTCTTCTTGCTAAAATTTTTCATAAAAACGTCATAGAGCAAACAAATCAAGTTGAACTGCCCTTACACAAAACTTCAAATGTGCATGGCTTCGGCATGCAGAGCTAGTTAACTATAGTATAAATATAATAACTTCAAACCAAAAAAGGTATAATCTTACAACATCGGTCTTCCTCTTCCCTTCAATCATAACAATTATGTCTACCATAAGTACGCTAATCACAGCTATAATGAAGAAAACCACTGAAAAAGATAGATGTTATTCTTTTTAACAGCATTTCGAAGCCTCTCCCTGTACTTTTTAAATACAGAGCTCCTCCACTGTATACATGTATTTGCAGTGGTTTAACGTTCGCCATTATCAAGGCGGCGTCTTCACTGTGAACTTAAAACCACCACAAACATTTCTTCTTTTACAGTAAAACCTTACGACCTTACATGGCAGCTTCAACGACAAACTTGAAACTCACTACCATGAAATCAAATCCCCACGAACATTTCCTTCCTTACAGTAATTGTGCAACACCCCCCACGACCTTGGAAATTCAAACTTGACTCCTGAGCGCCATGACAGAAGCAACAGTAATCTGGTTCATTTCTTGATACACGACCTTCTCTCTCCTTGCCTCCCTACTTACAAATGTACTTAACTCTCAATTCCCTCCGCAACCTCTCAAAATTACCCTTGACTCGACGTTAATAGAATACGACCTCTATAGTCATGGCTACTTGTGATAAAGTTCTTTAGCGCCCCCCTCCCCACGTTTTTTTTCCTATGAATGGTTTGAATGCTCCGTAATGCATTGTGACGAGAATGCAGCCTGACAGGCGTTTTCTTCTGCAAATTACACTTCATGAGCTCAGCGACCCTTCAGCGCAAAACGGAGAGGCAGTTATGTCGAGAATAATTTAAAGTCAAGCTTGGCGAACATTTGAATTCAGTACGGTATGTTATCAGCTGCGCCCCTCCCATCAAATACAACGATAAACGCAAACGATTAACATGAAATCATATAGCCATGTCGTAAAACAATTTCTGGACCATAATTGGTCGCTTCAATTCAATAGCTGCTTCTTATTCAGATTTCATTGGTAAACATTATTGACAAATTCTACGCATTGCGTAGTCGAATGCCAGAATAATTATAAAAGAATTGATATAATAATGAAGCGTCCTGTTGTGTGACTGTGTTTGCAGCCTAGTTTCAACAACTGTGATACTGTAAATGTATTTAAGTTTGTGTGGTTTATATTTCGCGCTAAGGGGAAAATGGAGTGTTCGCGGTGGTTTTAAGTTTAGCGGTAGTGCTATAGTCACATACTGCTACAGTATTGGAAAAAATGTTTGTGGTAGTTCTGAATTTGCCGTGAAATGGTCCCCGCAAAAACCGCGAACATAAAACCAATGCGAATATTTCTGCATTAACAGCACCACCAGAATTTAGCGTACTACGTATTGCAATGCCCGTCAATTTTCAGGTGTTGACCTCTTGAATTTAAAGTTAACTTTCTGCATTGGTAACCCTCCTTTGATACCCCATTCAGACCCTCTTTACAAACTCCATTGGATAAACCATATCCCCTTTCTGTGCCTTCCTTTCCAGCCTGTCTGTACAGTATTGGGTCACAGATGTCATGTATTAATGTAGAGGTGTCATTTGACTGGAACTGTAGCAGGTCTAGAACACTAGGCATTACCTGAGGACCCCCATTCAGACCCTCTTTACAAACTCAACCACATCCCCCTTTCTTGGCCTTCCCTTCCAGCCTGTCTGTACAGTATTGGGTCACAGATGTCATGTATTAATGTAGAGGTGTCATTTGACTGGAACTGTAGCAGGTCTAGAACACACTACAGATGTGGTAATTGAAGCACTCTGTTGGAATGAGTCAGGGATGATAACTGCTCTTGTGAATACCTGCAGGCAGGTCCACACATGTGGCAATCATTTCTGTAATCACAACACTTATCTATACAGAGAGATGAGGAATTCACACTGTATTTTCATCCAAGGTCTGTCAGACAGGCGTTTTGGCATCTTCGGATGTCGCTTTGTTGCGATAGATGCCTTCAATGATGTTCAAACTTTAGACAAATACTGACATTGCCTCAAATTCAAAACTTAAAAAAAACACGGCCAATTTGCCAAGATTAAGTGGTATGTTTATGACTCTTTCCATGGTTTGGAGTTGAATATTATACAGCAAATAGCATATTCAGAGGGTATAACTATACGGTACTGGATACTGATTTACTAGTAATTTGCGGGGACCCAATTTTCAGATTTTACCTCTAAAGTTGAAACAATTTTGTACCACAGCGATAATAGAAATGCATACTATGATTTCACATTGAAGAGGCCATAGCAGAAATATAAACACCACAAACATTTCACGATTTACAGTATAAATGCATTCCTCATGGCAGTAACAATTTCACAAAAGTGGACACTTCTTTCTTTCAATAACTGGAGTCAGTCTGTCAGTAAAAAAAGCTGAGGACTCTGCATGCCTTTTACCTTTAGGGCTAGCAAGCTATCTTAATTACCTTCGCCAAGAAGGTTATGCAGAGGGTAGCGTTTGTTTGTTTGTGTGTAATGTACAGCATAACTCGAGAAGGCTTGGATGGATTGTCTTGATATTTGGTAGGTGGGTAGATCTTGATGAGACATGGAAATGATTAGATTTTGGGTCCCCTAGCGGCTTGTTAAGGTACTGCAGCGGAACTTCCTGTTTTGATATCTCGTTTGTTAATCGTTTCCAGCCCACTCTAGAGGGTAAATTTTTCTGGTCACTTTGATTCTACGTAAGGTACCTGTAGCACTTCATTTGTTATGCAAAGTTCATCGTCAACTGTTATTGAAATATTTGACTTACATGTACCTATTCTGATACTAGTACATAAATCTAGTCATAGAGAGACTGTCAAAGTAAAGTGCATATAGGAATTCAATCTTTTTTACTGCCAAGTGTTGCCGGCCTACTTGAATTTGTCGGTCCTCCTAAATTTACTTTTTAAGCGTTACCAATGTCCCCCCATGCAGACCCTCCTCAAACATAGCACCTCCTAATTCTTAAAACCAAACAATGGCACCAACATTATGTCATCGTGTGGCCAAAGTGACATCCCCACTGACTATAATTGAGAAAAGTGTCCCACTTACTGTATAGACTGTCACTTTTCCAGCTTATAAAGCATGGATGATCCCATAATTAGCCACGTGGGGTTTCTATATTAATACCGCAGGGGCTCGGAAAGGCAGACGTCTAATTGAAAGGTTAGTTCCCACAGGGTTAGTGTGTCAGAAAATTGGCTTAAACATTTATCACATTGAAAATCACAGGTGGAAATGATATTCTTCATGTTTCAAAATGTAACAAGTTGAATTGATAAAAATTTTTCCAGGTATTCCAAGATCACAGGTGGAACTGATTTTTTTCAGTGATAAATGTATTCCAAGATCAAATGGAGAATTACTTAATTCGAGTCCGAGAATTTAAAAAAAGGATGCAAATTTTTCACAAACTTTTGCCCCTCTCGACAGTTTTGACACGATACAGGAAAATGATATATCTGAAATTGAAAATATGTGCTACAAATTTATTTTAGTCAGTATCCACTTATTTAGGGAAACTATGGCTGTCTCCGGCTTTAATTCTTTTTACCGCTCATTGTGTGTTTTGGAGCCCATGTCGTTAATTTTTGCTGCTAAATCTGTCATTTTAAGCTTACATTTTCATCAGTTTTATGTCATGCAGCTCAGATTTTTGGGGGAATTTTTCCCTGTCCCAAGAAGCAGATTTTTGCCCCGGGACGGAGGGACAACACAGCCCCGCTATAGATTGAAAATCATAAAGCAAAGCTACGCTTTTTTCAACCGTCCCAACTTATCATAACTACAATCAAAAAAACTTTTTCTGACCTCTCCCCTAGTTGTATTGTTCCATACCTTGTGCCATAGTAATAAAATTGTTCCATAACAATAGTGTCTGCATCAAGAGCAGTGAGACAAACCTTGTTAACTTCATATGCAAAAGTTCATAACAAAGCCACAGACACAAAACTCTTTTCAAACAAACCCTGTTATCAAAAGTGCCTTTTCATATGTGTCAGGTTATTGTGTTTGTCGTATTGTCTGTGAAAGCTAGCAGGTATTTGAATGTGTATTAGATTATAGAGATAATACTAGTACACAGGTGAGGATCTAGTAAGGATCGGTCTAAACTGGAAGAAAAACCTGACTATAAGTATAAACATTACTCTTCTCTACACTGTTTCAAAACAATGCACTAGTATTTCCTAGGTTTTAACTGAGTTTTGAAAATACAAGGCTGTAATTCACAAGGGAGGTGACTCTATCCTTTGGGATAAGTTTGTCAGTAAACTCGCAGGTATAAATCAACATCTCAGACGTGTTAATGGGTTTATAAATGGTCCAGTCTGGAACCTGGGCACACCCGAGTCCCACAGGTCTTGTTACTCACAAAGATCTGGGCTTCATGGGGTCAAGGTTAGCCATAAAAAACTCTTCAAACGCAAAATTGTTAAGAACAGTTTATAACTGCCCTTTTCTCCTACAAATGTTGGTAAGGCCATGACCACAGACCACCTATATATGTCTAACAGTTATGCCCCCCTCCCCACCTATGCCCTACAGTCTTGCCCCCCTCCCCACCTATGTCCAACAATTTTGCCCCCCTCCCCACCTATGCCTCAGTCTAGTTCCTTCCCCACCTATGCCCAACAGTTTTGCCCCCCTGCCCACCTATGCGCAACAGTTTTGCCCCCCTGCCCACCTATGCGCAACAGTTTTGCCCCCCTGCCCACCTATGCGCAACAGTCTTCCCCCTTCCCCAGTAATAATCCCCACCTATGCCCAATAGCCTTGCCCCCTCCCAACCTATGCTTAATAATAGCCCTTGCCCCCCTCCCCACCTATACCAAACAGTCTTGTCCCTCCCATACTTACCCGACAGCATTGCCCCTCTCTTCAAGTATGCCCAAAAGCTTCCTAACAATTGCCCTCCTCCCCACCTAACAATTGCCCCCCCCCACCTAACCATTGCCCCCCTCCCCACCTAACCATTGCCCCCCTCCCCACTGAACCATTGCCCCCCTCCCCACCTGTGTATGAGTGATGTGTCTACCTCCTCCCACCCAGCCCATGACAGAGTTTGGGTGTCAGCTTTCACAACATGACATGGATATCCTGGCTGATCCTTTCTTTACCGTTTCGGGGCGTGAATTTGTACGCGGTGTTGTGTCCATAGGAGTTCCGGTGAACGGGGATAGATATGTGGGCCGACAGCACGGCTCGAAAATTAAGTTCTCAGTTTTTCCCTCTCCCTTTTCCAACAGATTTCAAAGAACCTCATGCGCGAACACGTAAACTTTACTTTTATGTACAATCCCACAAATAAAGATCAGTGATTTCTACATGGATTTAAAATGATAATTAAAATAACTCAGATGATTTTGTATGGGCGACAAGTTTAACTTTAAGACTGTTACCACAAAGAAAAGGAATATTGTCAACTAAGCAACCTCGATCTCAAACATTGAACTGTTTTCTTCCCTAAAAATTAGGCTTCATTCTTAAAACCCTGTCTTTCTGAAATTGAAAATTGATATGCTTAAGACAGAAAACAACAGTACATTTTATAACATTTCACACTTTCAATTGCATTTTAAATACAACTTACACTTTAGAGCCTGTAATCAAAATAATACTTTATCTTTTGATAATTGTAAATTTATACAAATCACAAGATAACAATATAATTTATGTGCTATTTGCTTTCTAATGAAATGTCCAGAAAAAAAGGATTACAACGAAAATAGAAATCTTTTACTTGTTATCTAACACTGTACTTTTCAACATACTGAACTAGAAGTAAACAGCCATGTTGTTTTTAGTGACTCAAAAGCATTTGACAATGACAGTATCATGACCTATTACTTGGGACATTTCAGTGGCTGGTCAGGAAACGATCTTTTGTTTGTTGACGTCGGAACAAAAAGAACGTAAACGATCCCAACTGACCCCTTCGTTATTAAGAGCCCCCCCATTATACTCAAATATTCGACATAGTTTCTCCTCCAAGGGAATAAAGCTACTTAAATTCCAAAACAAATCGGGAAATAGCTGGAATTCTTGATTGAGTTGTAAGAGTTTCACCTCAGCTTGTGTAAAGAATGTGAGATTGATGAACTGCTAACAAAGCACATACTTTTATATGCATGTTGAAAATGGTATCAAATCATCAATAAAATGTACTTTTACATAGTCAGGGCTCGAAACATTTAGAAGCAGCCTGTGATTTAGAAAAAAAATTAATTGCAACTGCTACCCACCTACCGAATATCATATCATAACTATAAGGATCCATTCACAGCTTCTCGAGTTATATGTATGCCATCCACAAAACGACACACACACAAACTGTACTCCAAAATATCATTTTTGGTGAAGGTAATAAATTCATAACAACAATCATAACAAAAACAATAATAAAGAAAGATATGGAGAAAGTTAGACATACTTTTGACTTTCTATACCCAACATTGTTTCCCATCTCCGTACAAGTACAATTCATAATATTGGACAGATTTACTACATACGTCATCAAAACCCTATAGATTTAAGGCATATTTACATACTGACAATTCCATTCTGAACTGTTTTGATACTAATTCATATGTATTCATATATTCAATTGGTACATCATTAACTCGTTTTATATATACTCAACTAACCCACAAAACACACCTGAATCATTAAAATAATCATTTCAGTTTTACTTCCTATTTTTTTAAACAAACATGATGTCCTCAAAATTTCCAGAGTAAAAATATGAAAAGAAAGGTGAGAGCGAAAAAAACAACAGACTGGTCACTTCTACTGGACAGCTGTCCGGAGCTAGCCACACGGCCAGGGTCCCTGTTGTTATGGTGATCGGTCAGACCATGTGAATAGCTGGACACTAGCCGGCTTTTGTTGCCCATTTAGTGCCTAGAAATACCTGAGGACAATAGGAGGTATGGCGTGGCACCCTCCCAGTCCTAGACCTTTGCAGTTTCTACATCCACCAGAACAAACTGATTGCGTTTGACAGACCGGCTTTCTCAAAGAAAAATAACCCTCGCTGACGTATACACTCAAGTCGTGCTCAGATTCGCAACCCTCAATCTTTGTCAGAACTGGAAAAAGACGATAGAATCGGTCAATATAATCACATACCAGAGACTGAGGGACACATACTCAAATCTTATACCATGGCAGTTTTACTAAATGTTAAGATTGCGTTTGACAGACCAGCTTTCTCCAAGAAAAATTACCCTCGCTCACGTATAAACTCAAGTCATGCCCAGACTCGCAAACCTCTGTCTTTGTTAAAACTAGAAAAAGACAATAGACTTGGTCAATATACCGGTAATCACATACCAGAGACTGAGAGAGACAAGCTCGAATCTTATGCCATGGCAGTTTTACTAATTGCGTTTGACAGACCGGCTTTCTCAAAGAAAAATAACTCTCGCTGACGTATACACTCAAGTCGTGCTCAGACTCGCAAACCTCTTTCTTTGTTAACACTAGAAAAAGACGCTAGACTCGGTCAATAATATATGATCATGTACCAGAAAGACAAGTTTAAATCTTAAATTCTTATACATGTATTAAGTTATGGCAGCCTTGACCGACTGACTTTCTCAAAAGAAAAATAACTCTTGCCAAGATATAAACTAAGGAGTAAGGTCCTGTGCAAATTCACAAGCCTGTCTTTGTTAAAACTGCAAAAAGATTGTAGACTCGGTCACATATACGAGAGAGACAAGCTTGAATCTTATGTCAGTTTAACTGTATGTTAAAGCTGCACTTAATTAGTTTTGACAAAATATGTCGGGTTAGATTTTTCACACTTCGATTGTCTCCTTATGATTCATTCATTACTTATGCGTGGGTAATGAGGTGTGAATAAAAAACTGTGGGGAAAAAGTCTTTTACAAAAACAAAGAGATCACCTGATACAGGTGAGACAGGTGTAATCACCTGGTTTCCTGTCTGTTTCTGGTTACCTGAACACACCTGGCCTTGGGGAAGAACCAGGCTAGCTGCCACAGGATGTCAGGTGAGGTGAGGAACAGTTCATTCAATACTACGGGGGGGGGGGGCAAAACTGCTGATTTCTAAGAATCGAGACATGTCTGGGCATGTTTTCACATTGTATACAAGCAGCATAGAAACCAGATAACAAAGTGTGAAATGGTTTTAGAAATGCGTCGTCAAAGATCAGTCATACAGATAATACAATAAAGTCATACAGCAATTTCACACACTAAACAAAAGGTGTGTGCCTAGACTTGTACAAGCATTTCAAGTGCTTTACTGTAAATTGTGAAACATTTGCTGTGGTTTCATTTTGGCGGTTTTCCCCGGTGACTCTTAGCGGAAAATTCATTATGTGCCATTCCAATTGTATTACTACTGTAAATTACAGAATTGTTTCAACCGAGAAAACATGACGAAAACCTCTTTTTCCCCCTTACCCGGAAATAAAACCGCCACATAAATAAATGAATTTACAGTAGTAACTTACACTAAGTGTTAAACTTATGATTAAAAAACAAAGATACAAGGGCAAATATCACATACTGTATATCAGATGAAACCTGAAAATGTAATGTTTAACAATCATAGAAACCACCCTCCTAGTCCTACAGAAAGACAGGGTAGTACGCTGGTTGTGACAATGTTGGTTTTTACGGTAGAGTGGGCTGATCAGGCAGGTATTAAGGTGACCTGGTTGTACCTGTGCACACGGGTGTGGCTGACAGGTAAGCGGTACACCTGGGTAGGTAATGTTACAGGTGTGACCTGGGACTTCCTGGGAGGGAGACTACACAACGGCTCCGATGTTACGTCCAACTGTCTGTGTTGACACAGCGGCTTAAAATTCCATTTTGGGGTCATCTGTAATATTGTTATTTGTAGAAATGTTACCTACAATTTCAGTAAACATTGTGGAAATTCTCAAGCTGGTACTATTGCGCAATTGTAACATTCTCAGCATATATATAAACAGCATACATAGCTCTGTGACTGAAAAATGCTTTCCATGATGTAATTTGAGCATTAGACTTGCTTCTAGGCATTTTTGTTTCAGAAAATAGTGTTCTGAAATACAGGAATGTAATAAAAAGTCTGCTACAAAGCCAATGTGTGATTCTCAGGAGTATTTTTTCAGCCTGCAAATTTTTTTTTCATAACTTTGTCAGTAATCTTTTCATTACGAATCTTTACATTTTCAGTGGATGTTATGAATCCTGTCAAGCGATTATTTGTCTTTGTTGTTGAGCGAAACAATTATTACAGATTACCTACTTGTGCTGATACAAAAGGAACACCCACCCTCCCACACACCAACCCACCCACACACCCAGTCATACACACCCACCCACCCAGTCATAGTACACACTCACCCACCCACTTGCACACCCACCCTGTGATCCTATTTTTCATAACTGCCCAAAACAATGTCCTTTTATTTTTTTTCAAGTAAAACTATGGTGCCAGTACATTGTACTACTCAATACGATACTCATTTTCAAGAGAGCTACTCTCTCCTATGACCAGAGCTTCACACATACATGTGCTGAACAGGTGGGCTAACTCAAACCATAGAAAAGTTTTCTCTGATACTGTAAGCTAGCCAAAGTGCCAACCTGGTATTCGGTCCACTTAGATAGAGATAACTGCCTAGGGCACTTTGGCCCAAGTGAGCATACAACGTATACACCCTGTCTAGTGTCTCGCAGAATCTAGAGGCCAACCCCCCAAAAAAAATTGGCCCACACCAATGTGGAAAATTGAAGATTTCAAAGAAAGAAGTTTTCTTAGTGCAAGCAGTACTGCTGTAGTGAAAACTTCCCTCGTTCCATAACAAAATACAGATTAGACAAACTTATATATGATACCTCACTCAATTAACAAGTTATATAGCAGATGGTATCAGACGGGCGTTTCTACAATTTATAAACCAGGGCGCCCCGCAGGCACCTCAATACGGGAAGCGTCTGGCTTCAAACAATGTCTAATGACTTCCTAAATATTTCCTAACACCCAAGACCTGTTTATTTTACTTCTAGTCGTGTACTTTCTCCGTAAGCTAAACTTTCTTTCTGGAACTTATCAAATACAAAAAGCTGTTAGAAACTGTACCAAGAAACAGAGGAAGTATTATAAACTCACGTTTGATTGTAATTTTTAATTGAGATGTAAAATTCCAGGTATTCATTGAAAACCCTTTGGGAAAATGCCACTAGCAAAGTCCTAATAATTTTGGACTTCTAATATTGACAATATAGCTTTCATAGAGAATCTTTTCTCCAAGCAGAGGTGTAGCCGTATAGTAATCTCCAAACAGATGATAGATAACAAATTGTAATGTTTTCTGCTTTTTGGTGTGTGTTTTTTTCTGGCAGTACTCTACCGTAAAGCTCAACTATTCACAGCCTTACAGTTGAGCTCCTGGTTCCAATTAGTTGGTAACTGAGAGACCATAGTTCAATTCTGGGTCAGGACATCTCGGTTGGGACTGCACCCGTCTTTCAGAAGGGACATAAAATGGGGGTCCCATGCTAAGGGAGGTGCCTGGAGTATGTTAAAGGGGAAGGGCTAGCAACCACTCCCTGTAAAAATATACCCATCTATAGAAACAGCAAGGAAACTTGCTCCCTATATGCCACTGGGCACAACAAGGATCTGAACGAACGGACAGACCCTACAACCAGGGTAGGATTTTTTAACCCAACATCTGCTTGGAGTTTTGTCTTCTCCTGTCCTTTGTCGTGGCCCTTAAAACCCTGGCCAGGTGAGTAAAGGTGTGATAAGAAGTCATTAAGTGGGCATCAAGCAGCTGCTAAGTTGTTATGTACTTATGTCGACCTGGCTAGACAACAGTGTTATCAGGCAATGCAGCTAGACTGTCACTGTGTCAACAGGGAATCTGTTCGCCATACCGGACGCTACGGCCCGTCCTTTAGCACGATAAACTCCCCACTCGTGGTACGTCTCACATATTGATTACCTGTCACGTTACTGTAATCTATGCCTGTCAATCATTTTATGGACAGTGTATTTACTAGTAAACCTGTCTCCAACTATTTTACCAGGCTCAAAATATCTTTTATCTGTTACGTGGTCAAAAGTCTATCTGCTTTTTTTAATGTTTTCCTACGAATACTTGACACACTGTTCATTTCTTAGTTACCAAAGCTTCCTTTATGGCCTATATTATATTCAAAGTCAGCTTTTGCTTTAAAATAATTTGCATCATTGAAATGTGTCTTTTTGTTATGAAACAGAATTAGCTAGAACTGAGAATTACAAATTTTCACAAGCTACTTGTTGTGCAGTGTTCTCGCCAGGCCTTTTCGGCATAGGGGCCCCCGATGCTGTGATCTGAACCCCCGATGCTGTGATCTGGACCCCCGATGCTGTGTTTCAATGAGCATAGGGGTGCTTCTTTCTGGGAAGACCCTTCATAAGTCTAATAAAAAGGTCATATTTGGCTTTAGAATGAGGATGTGACAGAGGAAAAACTTAACTTCACAAAATTTATCCTTCAAAATGCAGGAAATAGTGTCTTATTTGGTTATGAATTTCAAAATTTTGTGTGGGAAGATGCCACACTCCCAACCATTATCATGTCTTTGGCACTCCGCGAGTGACTTGCGCCGCGCAAAGTTGGTCTTCAGTGTACCTGACCCCTACGCTGTGAAAAAATCCTGGTGAGAACACTGTTGTGACTTGCCTTATTTGTAATTCATTTCCTAAACTCATTTCAGCTTACAAAACTGGAAGTTATAAATATTTCTAGCTCTAATCCTCGTTTTTTTCCCTGCAAATTGTTGGTGGATATTTGAGTTCTCTAATATTAGAGGTAGGTACAAAGAAAAATTGTTATCAAGAATGGTACATATAAATGTTAACATAACGATTATACCCCACTAACCCCAGTGGTGGTTACTACCATAATGACCATAGGACAGAGTCCATGTTGCATCACTGGGAGAAGTTACTATTAATGGACCAGGGGGTTATTTTTAGCGACGTTTCGTCCCGAAGTCTATTTTCTGTCGCTGTGTCATCTTTGCCGGCCCGCCAGTCTCTGTTGGCAGAATACCTGCCTTCTGGCTATACAAACTCACATGTAGACACTAGAGGGTCAAGGCAATGTGACAGAAACTGGCGGGACATTTTGTTCTTCAGTCTAGCATGTAATTCAATCATTCCAACTGAAGTTGGTTTCCTGAAAAAACAATTCACACAATCTAGTAGAACATTTTCTTTGTCCCGGATTTACCGATACTTCATTTATGACATAAACCAGTGGGTGTCAAGTCTGTCAAAATCACCATTTCTAACCACAGTGACAAAATGCAAATATTCAAACATTCTGTGTTCTACGGTAGTCACTAACTGTAATCTACATTTTTTGGGTGCGGAAAAAGCCTGTGAATTCAAGTTGGAGGAATTCTTGTTGAGAATGAAGTACTAAAAAGGAGAGTTCATTTTTACCATGGCACAAGTGATAGTAAAGTGGAACTCAAACAACTAAGCAGTTACTAATGTGTCCTAAATAGCTGGATCCTATTTAGGCTCATTATACCCTTGTCTCGCACATACCTGCCAATCACTCAATTAGCTTTGGAAGTGGCTGTTCTAAATGCGATGTCAAATTTGGTCATTTGGGAGGCCTTAAAGGCACACAAGGTAAGATTTAGAATTCAATTTTTTAGTAATTTCTATACACAGTAAGTTGAATCAACCATATGGCATTGTGTAATGATGTTTGGGAAATGAACATGTGACACTTTTAATGTAGTAAACCTGTTTGTTTTTGTCAGTTTGTTTACCAGTGTGTATTTATTGGTACCGCCTACAATAAGGAGATCTTAGTGCTGTTTGTATTTTTCCTGCAATGTTTGTTGATCCAAGAAAAATGAAATAATGTTGTAATAAACTAATATACTAAAAGATGCATGTAAGTATCACTAACTTTCAGAGTTTTCTATCAAAAAAATACAATATTGACATTCGTCAAACCTGTAATCTCAGTTTCCATGTAAAATCTTACATCAAGTCCCTTTAAGCATAGAAATCTCTATGCATTTTTGTGTTGTACTGATATATGTAGGGAGGGGGGCAGCTTGTCAACCAAACCCCAGACTACACAATGAGTGGAATTTACCGTAGAAAGGTTTATATTTGCTTCGGTCAGACTGGGCGACATGTGCGGACACCTGGACCTAGGGGGACAGTTTGGGTCACTCTAAAGTGGACACACTTACAACATCTTGGAGACCTCAGGAATTTCGGACACCTTAAAGGAATTCAACCCTCCTTTTAACATCGCTTAGGGAAAGACTAAACAAATACATGCTGCCTCTCTAAATGGAGGCTGGGTAATAAATGGTTGCTTTTAGCTCACATTTTCTCTTTATTTCTTGCATTTCTGTTTTATTAAGGATTTTCTCTCATTGTCTTTCTTCACGTAATTACAATTAATGAAATTTGCACTTAAGTCAATTCATTTTTCTCATAAAAGTACTATTTATCATTTGCCTTGGTTTGCTTTTGTATCCGTTCTTGAATTTTTTTTCTTTTCTTTATGTATTGTTTATTTGATATGCAAAAAATCAATAAGAAAAGGAAACTTACATCTCGAAGTCTTGTTTTTAGTTAACATTTTGTTTCTTTTCTTGTTTTCTGTTTGATAAAGGGGTAAGAAGTGGAAAAAAAGAAGAGACTTACTTGTCGAATTCTTGCTGGTCTTGTTGACATCTTCCGTCGTCGTGGGACTTCCAGCTCTTGCCGTGCTTACATGTGGTTGTAAGGATGATATCGTCGCCGTTGTGTAGATGGTACAGGGCGTTTCTAGTCTCGGACCCGATCCCGGTCAGGTACCGCTTACCCTTGAACACCAGCAGGTACTTGTTTGCTGTGTCGGCGGGGAAGGTGTTGGCGGCGAGATCGCCCGGTCGCCCACCACGCTGGGGGTGGTCCTTCGCGAAGAGAGGGATCGAGATATCGAAGCCGGGGCGGAACTTATCCATACTGAAGGATGCTTTCGCTAGCACAGCTCTCCCGGTGTCGAAGCCCAGCTCCTCGGCGTAGTCGGGCCACGTGCCCGAGTAGATGTTGAAGACAAGGTGGTTGGTGCCGTCGCCGTTCCATAGCGGCAGCGCCTGGATGCGCTGCGCGGCGCCCGAGACATAGTCCGGACTCAGGCGGTCTCTGTCTAACGTGTCCACGGCTAGGACCAGGACACAGGCCTCCTCTGGACGGTCGGCCAGGTAACCCGAACGTCTGAGCGCGTCGAGGATCTTGGTGTAGGCGGCAGACTGCGGGCCGGGCCCCAGGGTGTTATCGGTGTACTCGGCGTTGGGATGGATGTACACACGGAAGGGTTTGTGTGGCGGACACCGCGAGAAGTCCCAACAGGTATCCATACGGCACTTGGCGTTACGGTACAGCGCCGAGCGGGCCATCCGCCTGCGTCTCGGCGACTCCGCGTGGAGATCTGCCGCCTCCTGGTCGTCCGAGTCCGCGAAGGGTCGTAGGTAGGAGCGAGCTGCTCCCAGCTTGGCCGGGCTGCGGCCCCCTCCATGCGGGGCAGGGGCCCAGGCGCCCCCCGAGCGGCGGACCGAGGCTGATGTCGCCCCTAATAATCGCACTCCTCCGTAGTAAAACAACAACAGTAACAGGCCCGAGAAGAGCACAAGAGCGTATCGTTTCTTGGCGTGCATCGAAAGTAGTCCGTTTGTGTTCTTGGGCGGCTTGCGGAGCACGGTTTTACCGAGGACGGCCCCGTGCCTGGAGCCGTGTTCCGCTGCCGGCCGCCATCTTGCTTTCTCTGACTCCAAATTCTCCCAGTGTGCACCACGGGGGATGATGACGCAACTGGAGACAAAAGTTCCGGGGAATCCCAGGGGCGCCGCTAGGCGGGCTAAATATGTACTGCAGTTAAAGCACAAAGAAACAACATAGTGTACTAACACACTCTACGTACTACTTTAATATAAAAGGCAAAAGAGAAGGTATCAAGAAAAGCACTTGTCTTTGATTCATTGTGGAACAAGTTTCTTCCTGTTTCCGACGATATCAGAAATACCGGAAATAACAGACCGACTTATGTTCCTGTATTTATGACAATATCATACTCTCCAAGCAGAGCCAGGGTTTCGGCTGGTTTTTAACGTGTTTTTAGGCGTTTTTGTCATGCCTTCTACTTTGACATCGTTTTTGTTGTGTCGCAAACCCAAGGTTTTGGGTTTGCGACACAACAAAAACGATGTCAAAGTAGAAGGCATGACAAAAACGCCTAAAAACACGTTAAAAACCAGCCGAAACCCTAGCTCTGCTTGGAGAGTAAATATCATACTTCCCTCCAACTGAGGGTACCGGGTCCTATATTAAAACCTTGTAGTTTATCAATTATTATCAGGTCGAGATTTGACCAAATCTATAACCTACCTATACGTACACGGCTTTATCATGTAGTCACTCAGTATTTGGACAAAACCCCGTTTACCTTTCGACGTCAAAACAGCTTTCTGAAACCGGAAGTGCCAAACCGGATGCAGAAGTCGAGGCGATTTTACCATACAGTACGTTACAAATCATAACTTATAGTAACAAAGCAAGCATATAAGGTATTAACATTTTGCCACACGTATACGTACCCAAATTAAAGAATCTCTGCGAGGAATCAAAACGACTTCAAGCGGCCGGCCGTAAACCGTCCGGGTTAGAACGGGACTTCATGTGACTGCTACTTCCTCCGAGAGTACCTGAGTTACGTCACAAAAACGCAACCAAGGGTGCAAACTTCCCCAATACACGTCATCTTTGAAATATTCGCCCCATGACTAACTAAGTGTTCGGGGGATCTTTTCTGCGTAAGGGTGTGTACTAAGGGTGGGAGTACCGGTACCAGTCTACCGGTGAAGCCAGTATTTTCTGCTGGACTGGTAAAACAAAACGATCCGGAAAAATCAGTGGACCTGATTTTGGACCGATTAGTGCAGACTCTTAATAGGGCAATGTTGATTTGATTAGATGAAGAATTGATTGAACGACTCTCGTACATGTAGCAACCTCGGCAGCAAAGCGTTTCACTATCGACTGAATCTTATTCTTATATATCATAGTAATAGAAATATAGAAATATTCTTTTAGTTCGGAGGAAATATGTACATATGCCTGATATGGAAACATTTACATCACTCATGAGCTTTGATATACCGACTAAACCAACATCCTCCTAATACTGTAAATGCATTCAAGTTCGAGTGGTTTTTATTTCGCGCTAAGGAGAAAATGGAGTGTTTCAATTTCGCCGCAGTGCTAAAGTCATATACTGTTACAGTATTGGAAAAAATATTCGCGGTGGTTTTAAGTTCGCGGTGAAACGGTCGCCGCGAAAACCGCAAACATAAAACCACCGCGAACATTTCTGCATTTACAGTAGTACATTTTTACCATTGCCAATACGAGAGCGTCATCTGGAACTAGTAGTACAAAGTAGAGGCCTATGCTCGATGTTATGTCAGCTAGGTTTTGTGTTGACATGTATTTGCCCATTTTGTCGTAACATGTGCTTAGCCCAGTAGGGCAAAAGTCTACAATTAAGGTTTTCTTCAGTCCCGCTCAGCATTCACTATGTAAAAGTCTGGACTGTCGACATGTAAATCTACCTTGCTACGGTGATACCGTCTGGCGTGGAAAGATGGTGATAATGTTGTTAAACTTGTTGGTCACCGCCAACTGCCCATCAGGTCCAACAGCAATGTCATTCGGGTACTTAGTACGAGCGACGGTTCGGATAAACTCCCCACGGCTGGTGTACATGTTTACTTTCCTATTTAAAAAGTTAGCCACGATGATGTTTCCCAAGCTATCCGTACAGATACCTTTGGGGCTAGACAGTCTACGATCACTAATCCTGAA
This sequence comes from Branchiostoma lanceolatum, assembly GCF_035083965.1. Taxonomy (NCBI): domain Eukaryota; kingdom Metazoa; phylum Chordata; class Leptocardii; order Amphioxiformes; family Branchiostomatidae; genus Branchiostoma; species Branchiostoma lanceolatum. Next base: position 10,115,844 of record NC_089739.1, read on the forward strand.
CAGAGGATGCCCATCCCTACTGTACACTTGTACAATATCAATGTTTTTCCAATCTACCGAAACAAGGATTGTCCCATCGTTGCTGGTCGTGACGTGGTGTCCTATTAGCGTTTCAGGTGATGAGGGAATTTTACGTATTAACGAGCCGTTTGAAAAAAATATTTGAAGGTACATCTTATACGTACTCACAATGATTCTATCATTGGGCGCATCCACAGCGATGCTGGAGCTGAATCCGGAAGTCCATTTAGCTGGAAAGCTGAATGTATTTTCCGGCAAACCTTCTGGACTATACTTAACCACGTGTGAAATACTAGTACTTTTGCGATAATTTATGAGTCCCACAACCCACAAATGACCATTTTTGTCAACAGCAACATCTTCAGGGAACATAGATTGTCCGTTTGTACCGGGCACCACTGTCTTGAAGAGGCGGAGAAAGACGCCGCTCATGCCGAAGACCTGGACTCGTTGATTGCCACTATCAGCTACATATATCTCATTGTCACTGGACACGGCAACCCCGTAGGGTCCCCGAAACCGTCCGGGAACTGATCCCCTCTTCCCTCCAAGGGTCATCTTGTCCGACTTCAAACTTCTGACGTAGCTTTCTGTAAGTAATGAAATTCATATTTCTAATGGCTTTAGATAAACCCTTAATCATCAAACATATTTGTACCTATATTTACAATATTACTAAGAAGCGAGAAGAGGCCAAATTAACGTAATCATTAGACTAGTGCAAGCTTATATTTGTATGTATATATGTGTGTATTTGCAAACTGTGATGTTTTCTGTTGTGACCTGTACTAAACCCAGTTGGGTATGTGTGTGCAATAAAGGTCTTCATTCATTCATCAAAACGAGTAGTATAAACCATGAAGCTCTGATGGGGCTCACTTTAGGAGACACATCAACTTCCAAAGTACAGAAAAATGTTATTTTCCGATACTATTTTTCTGATTAAAAGATAGTACATCATATTGGCAATTTGGCATTACGTTTTGACTAGGCAGCAGCATCATACAATAACAATAACCTGACCTCCATTATCCTTCGAAGCTTATGTAATTGGAACCCATACTTAGATAGCAAGACAAGCCTAAATCATCTACTGGATTATAGCTCATAAGATAAAATAATAAATCTTAATTTCGTAGAAAATAATAGCTGCCCATTGAGTTGAGTACTGCTTTAAGATAGCAAGTTTCTTTCTATTATCTATGGACGCTTTTGTGATTTCTCACTTGTTCTACGTATACCATAAGTCAACTACAATTTCTTTATAATGTGCAGGGCGAAGATTTAATTACCAACTTGAGGATTCATCTAAAAATATTCGCATGTATTGTAGAAGGCGTCATGGAGGACTTTAAAGTGGTACGTTATCAAAGTTTATTGTTAATGAAAGCCGCTCATTCAGCCAAACAAATCTTGCGAATAGTGACTTCTGTCTAAATGATGCGATCATAGTAGTAGGTCAAGACGTCGACTGGAAGAAGGAAGCAATACGGGCTCTCGAAAGACACAGAAAAGCAAGCAAAATCAAGCATCTCCATTAAGATTGAACGTTCCAGACTATTGACGATACGATAAAGGTACCCTACCTTTGAATAAGGATGGTGTCGGTGCAGCAACACTTGTTGTTGTCACTTTCCGTTCAGGTCTGGTGGTGTCAAAAGACGCCGTCGTTTGGTGGGAAGACATCGTTGATGGTGTCGTTGGCATCTTCGTGGAAAACAGTGTTTCCATTGGTGAAGGTTGAGAGACATTGAAGGCTGTTGACCACGTGCTGGTGTCAAAAGACGTCGTCGTTTGGTGGGAAGACATCGTTGATGGTGTCGTTGGCATCTTCGTGGAAAACAGTGTTTCCATTCGTGAAGGGTGAGAGACATTGAAGGCTGGTGACCGCGTGACATCTCGCATATTGTTGGCAACGAATGTCGGTTGCCCGTCGCTGACAGAGCGATCGAAGGCCATAATCTGTAATAGAATGTGAAGAGTTTTATGAGCTTTCACACATTTTTTTCCATTTCGAAGAAGCGGGCATATGTTTACCGCCATGTCCTCCTCCTTGATTTGCAGTTCTATGGAAATTTCTATTTCTATATCTCAAGGGCATACAACCTTTTTGTTGTTGTTGTTGCTTTTTTGTTTTTAAATTTTATCGGTAGCTTTGAATGCATTCTGTGTACATTCTTTTCTGTGAGCTATACACATAGTTAAAAAGGTTATCTGGGGGGATGGAAAGATCACCGGGCGTCTGAAAACGCCTGAGAGATGCAAACATATGCGTCCGCCTCCATTTTGGTGTCTCTATGATGTCATGAGAATAATAATAATGACTAATAATGACTGGTTTATTTCCAACAAGTGCATACACATGCCATTGCAGCCTTTCCTGGCTGGTTTGATATATGATATAAAACATTTCTTAAAATTCGTTAAAATCCATTTAATAGCTCATACAATTTTTACAATAACTCAACAATACATTCAAAAACTGTACACTCGAGTCAAGAACTACAATTCATTCAATAACTGTACGCTAAAAGGTAAGGTGGTATTCTTAAATCTGGAAGTTCTGCAGCTGAACTGTGTGAAGTTCATACTAAAGATGAATGAAAAGAACAGTCCACCTTTGTTAATTCTTACAATTTGACAACATTGCAGTCTTTTGATAATTTCACCCAATGATAAGGAAGAAAGTTATCATTAAACACAATTCACCTTCACTCCGGACGTGATTCTCTATTTCTTTCCCGGCAAAATTTGTACTGCGGTTGACAGGACTGCTGTTGTTACTTCCTATTATCGTTCTCACCTGTAGATTAAAAACAACATCTAGTAAAAGTGGTTAATTGAAATTATTAGAGCAAGATTTATTCAGATCAGAGAATGACATCTACCAACACAGATGAACTTTCACGCTAAGAGATATATGCTGCAAACCAAAAGTATTAGATATTTCAGCCACCGAAAGAGTCTGTTAGAGATTTTATCCAGACTTATCAAAACAAAGAGCTTTTTGCTGCAATTGAAGTTACATATTTGGGACTTGAAAAGAAGTGAAGACTAGACAATGAACTAGAACTTGCCTTCTCGGCATCCTGGACGTTGGCACTGAAGTACAGCCCAGCAAAGGTTGTGCAGAAGACTAATAACGCCATGAAAGCTAAGGATATCACAATAACGCCCACCCGTCGGCACGTGCACCATGACAATACTGGAAACAAAAGGAAAACATTCAAAGAAAGACGTAAGAAAGCTTTTTGATAACTTTTTTTGCATAAAACAATGTTATATATTGGACAATTGTTCAGCTCAGAAACACATTGGGTGACGAAAACATCGTTTTAGTGAAAACAAAGGAAGTCAGATTTTAGGATAAATCAAACTTTTTCTAGATCTGTTAAGGATTTATTGCATCTAGACGTTGGTGTTGGTAAAAAATCAAAAACCGATCACGCATATGACTTCTACTAAGAAATACCACCAGGCTACATAATTCCGCTGAAAATTTACGTCGAAACAGATCTTCAACCCTAAGTCCCCCAGTAAAATGCACTCCTGTATAAACTGTGCATACCTGGGCGTGCTGCATAGCGATCTCTCAAACCCAGTGTTTTTTAAAGTGGCGGATTTATGTAACCCGGGGAAATAATGTAAATAGAGATTATGCAGGATAGAAAAATGATATTAGTGGCCGTAATCTGCAGGTTTTGTTCATACATTATTCAATAATCATGAAAATAGAATATTGTATGTTTACAAATGTCTGATTTACGAATGTCTCATTTATGAAAGCCTTAACCATATTGCTAACTGCTGAGATGTTATAATATAAACATATATGATGATTCCAAGATGGCTTACACATGACGTCACAAATCAACATGGCAAATTTTTCTTAAGTTTTTCTACAGGAACTTTATAACAAAACTCTTACCGCAAGCTGTTTGCCGTGTGCGAACATTTCGCACATACATCGGATTTGGAAGCAGGCCGTTTTGATCTCTCATCAGATTTGGAGGGGGACAACTTGTTGAACCGCAGCTTTTTGGTATTGTACTGTCACCTTCGACAAAAACCGACCTGTTAGCTGTAGACATGTTGTTGTCACTATTATCAGCAGCAGAGCCATGGCGGGGAGATTTAGACTGCTCAATACTACAGGGATCATTGTTATCTAGCCCGGAGGTTGGTTTAGGGCGAACGTTTGGCTCGTATTTCTGAGTAGTGTTGGCGGTGCTGTGAACGGGCGTGTTGTTGTCAATGTTATTAGAAACAGAGTCATGTCCCGAAGGTGTAACCATCTGGATGCTGCAGGGGTTGTCATCAATGTCAGCTATTCCGGAGAATGGTTCGGACTCCGGACTAGTGTGAAAGGTGTCTGGCTCAGTCATCGGATTCTGGTCCTGTGCGTTTTGTCGGTACATTGGATTTATGCTCGTGGCATTTTGTGTGTAGACAAGCCTCGGGTTTTCAATGTCGTGCTCACACATCGGATTTTGGTCCTGGTTGTTGTGTCGGTAGGTTGGATTCAGGCTCGTGGCATTCTGTGTGTAGACAAGCCTCGGGTTTTGAATGTCCTGCTCGCACATCGGATTTTGATAAAGTCTAGTCTGAGGATGCCGGATGTCACGGATGTTACTGGTACCCTCAACAGCGTCTGAGGGGTGTAGGCTGTTCTCGGGTACGTCGTCCCCACTTGCCAAGGTGATTACGAAGCAGTCACTGCTGTTGCTTGAATCTGCTTCTGTTCTCGGCTCCTCCGAACATGTCTCCCCTACATCCACATCATCATGACAAGTTTCTGCATCACAGCTAGGTTTTTCACTGGGCTCGATGTTGCCTGCTTGTCCGTTCTGTCCCGCGTCATCTGATGTCTCTGCCAGGTTAGAATAATAATGATCATCATCGCTGTTTTCCTCGGAGCTACTGACAGCTCGTGGGCAGGAAGTTTCCCATGTGGCGGGCTCCAGATTTCCTGGTCTCATACCTGCTTCAGAGAGATCGTTCATGATGAACCTACATGTAGGTACGACGAGCGAGTTGGGTTTTTCTGCTGTGGGTTCCACAGCTCTTGACGATATGGCGTGACTGTTTGTGGCTCTTGTGTAGAGATGTCAGTTTCTCCTGTTATATAGTGGTCTGTACTTACTGGTATTAGACTGTCTGCTTTTTTAAGAACTAGTAATCTGTTTGCGTTTGCCGACTCAGCTTAGTTTGCCCACCCGTCGTAATTTCGTGATTGCACTTGAAAATCAATCCGCGTTGGCTACACCCTACTTCAACTACAAGGCTTTGATATTACCTGTGGATATGGAGCCGAAAAGGTCGTGATGGCTTGCAGTTTCTCCGGGTATAGAGTGGTCTGTACCGCTTAGGATGTCTGCTTTAAGAACTAGTCTTAGCTCTTAGAACTAGTCTTACGACTAGGCTTAGCTCTACGCATGAATGAGTTGCTTTAACAGTATTATTGAAGGATTGAGATGGATTAGGCATCCATGTCATTTTGCGAGTATTTTCTTGATTACATTTGAACAACAATACTTGTCGGATGTACTCCATGCTATCTGCAAAGCTTTGATCTGAATTGTGGATGTGAAGCCGGAAAGTTCGTCCGAAAGTTGAACCTTTGCTTTTGATAGACATGTCTATTTTAGCTACTAATTCAGTTCTCTAGGTCTCGCACATCCGTGAAACTTTAGAGCTTTTGGGGATGTCTTGTTTTATTCATTATGATTGTGAGCTTCTACCTATCTAATGGTATGCTCTCTCTCTCTCTCTACCTTCCTAACTTTGGACCCGGGCCAAGTCTACAACAACCCGATAACAGCGATCGCACACCGAAATGAAAAGGAGACTGGGGAAAACAAACGATTTGTTAGCATGAGGACTACGAACAAAGAACAGGTGTATTTCTATGTCTGACACATGTAATGTGTACCATCAATGACAGATGTTGTGCGCTACTATAGAGTTTAGCACCCAGGACAGGTGAATTTGTGTGTCTTGCAGGTGTGGTTTCCGGTATCCATGACAGGCGTGAATGTGTATCTCATATATAGTTTCTAACGCACGGGACAGGTGTGTCTGTGTATTTTACAGGTATTGTATCTAACACTAAGGACAGGTATATTTGTGCGTCTTACAGGTGCAGTGTTCAGCACCAAGGACAGGTGCGTGGATAGTGTTTGGTACCATTGTAGTGTGTCTTAACAGGTCATCTGGTCTTTCTTACTAGAACTACAATGATTCTCCATCCACCTGGATCATAGGTGCCATCTAGCAATGTTTATTAGAACTGCACTGATTGTTTTCGAAATTTACTTTAAGCATTGGCCTATCTATTTCTAAAACGCTGAAAGTGCACAGCAAAGTGCTGATGAACAGCAGGTTCATAACATCTCAGTCCATGTTGGTGGATCAACAGCGTCTCCTAGCAATGAGTACTAGAACTGCAACACTTCTCGGCAACTACCGTGAAGTGATGCAGTTCTAGTACTTATTGCTAGGTGACTCTTTTGATTCATGACTGAGGTGATTCAGCCAAACATATACTTTTCCCTGATGACGAAAGCGTGTTATGCTTTCTTTCTGTTTAACCCTTCAGATGTCAGGAAGGTTTTCCTCTGTATTGAAGAGTTTGCATGATCAATGGCCTTGACATTTTGTGGGTTAATATCTAGTCCAGGCCGATTGCCACACAACAAAGCGACCTCACCTTAGTTTGTTACTAACACATGCACAATAGTCGCACACAGACACAGGTATACCTGTTATCAATAAATGTACTGAATTGAATAGCGTAAACATGTTATGAATGTAAAAAAAAGACCATCTGTAAAGTCACAATTGCAATAAAATTGGACAATTATATGTTGCCATCCCGAGTTTCGTACTACTTGCTTGGAATTGATGCAATGTTAACCTGTTGATAGTAGAGCTAGAGAGTTTGGAATATAACTTTTCTGGTTATGAAGCTATCAACGTTTGTTTGTTTGTTTGAACCTTTGTTTATTCATGATAAGCTCAAATCGGCACGCAGGCCACTTTTCATTGAGGTCATGAGGGAAGAGGTAAGGGTCAGATACAATATAATAGAGATACACAGTCATTTGAGTCCTAATAACTCTATCAACATATATCATTACATATTTATGGTACAACAATATACAATTGTTACAATATATAGTAGGGCGAAAGCTGGTTCATGGTCCGTGTCCGTTCGTTTTGTTCATTTCCGTTACTTCAAGAGTCTCTTAAAGGAGGTCAGATTCGGAGCCGTACGTGTGTCTGGCGGTAGGCTGTTCCAGACATTTGGTCCGCTGTAGGCTACCGATCTTCTGAAGAACGTGTTGTTAGTTTTAGAAAAAAATGTTTTCTGCTAAAAGCTTTGTAGATATCTTGCATTTCCTTGTTTTTAGCTAATGCGATCGATTGCGACTGAACCTCATCTATTTTTGATGAGAAAGAGACCTTCAGTTATATAAAAAAACGAAATACACATGTTTTATCATAATAATACATATCTCTGTATTCATTTTCGCTGTTTGTTTCGTTGGACACTTTCTTTCCGTCTATTATATTAAACAAAATAAATTCAACAGCAGAGTGAGGTCGATCTCTAACAGAGTCAGATCTCAACATTTCAGATAACATCTATTGTCTTTCATCGGTGAACTGAAAATAAGTCTTAGGTCAGATAAAGCTATTACTAGTTATCATGTAAATGACTCTTTGGCTACGCATTGTAATCTCCAAGCAGATCTCCACGGTGCTAAAATCGTACAAGCTAGCCAGAGAAGCTCCAGTCAGCCAGGGAAGTTGTCCGGCACCGTCTTCTGCCAGTTGGATACGATCTTTGCGTTGGGTCTGCTTGGAGACTAACGCATTACACACTAGTTGTAGTTATCTTCAGAATAATTTCCAGGCCAATGATAAAAGAAAGGTGATGCTATTTGAAACGACTGACTCAGCAGACACAACATGTAGCCACGACCTTTTTGGCAAATACGTTAGCTTTCCAGTCCTTGCCATTCTTTTGTCCTATATGCCTAAGTCGTGCTTTGAGGTGCATTGTGATGACCTATTTTGCATGTCTCACGGTTTACTTATTTATTTTAACATCTCAGTCCAAGTTGGTGGCTCAACAACGTCGCCTAGCAATGAGTACTAGAACTGCAACACTTCACGGCAATTACCGCGAAGTGATGCAGTTCAAGTACTTATTGCTAGGTGACTCTTTTGATCCATGACTGAGGTGATTCAGCCTAACATATATTTTTCACTGATGACGAAAGCGTGTTATGCTTTCTTTCAGATGTCAGGAAGGTTTCCCTCTGTACTGAAGAGTTTGCATGATCAATGGCCTTGACATTTTGTGGGTTATTTTTTTTTCTAACAGCCATCCAACCAGCATGGAAAATAGTGTTGAAATCAGTCAACAGTCGAGACCGCGGACGAAATAACGAAAGTTTTCATCTTTAAGGTACGGTTGAAGGGTGGCTGAGGATTTTGGGGATGTTATTGAAAAAAAACTTTTCTTAAGCTTTATAAACCTTCCTCAACCTTGATTTTTTTTCAGGTAGTACCTTATAGCAAGGTGATAATTTATGCAAATTAGTATGACGTCACGATGACATCATCATGATTTACAAGGCCACGCCCATTTTTTTAGAAAAAAGGCTCCCCTTGGCTTATACTTCGATGTTTATCAATATAACTTTGCAGGAATGTACATGGTAGTAATACATCAAGAAATATGCGTGTCGACGAGTATATTTTGAAATGGCGATTTTTGGTGAATTTTTAAAAAACAATTAAAAAACAATTTAAAAAAATCGTACCTTAACCTTCAACCGTACCTTAACATGACGACCAACATCACGAGGATATACACAGGTCTATTCAGTCTGACTACTGCGGCAAACCAGTCCAGGAGTCTAACAGTCCCCAAACGAAGTAGAAATCACACAAATGATATGGATTTTCAAGGCGTTGAAGATGCAATATGCGTTGTCTGAATCAAAACTATAGTGCAATTTTACTAAACTTCACTTTGGACACGCTTTTGATCCACGCCAACAGAGATTTTATAATGGTAGATAATTTCAGTGCATGTACCAACGTAACATGGCCAGTTAACGTGCAGAACCAGTTATCGTCCAGTCTGGGCCATGTCCACATGTCGAGGTGTATTTCGCCAAAGCTAGTTCTCATGAGCAATAAAAACGTCAGAAATATGATCCCTAGTTATAACTCTTCTTTATACAAAACAATGAAATAGGTTTACGTCCAGCAACATAACAGAATAAACTCCAAAACCAGTAACGTACAACAAAAATGACAAAATACACATATTCATCAATATGGACTTCGATTGAATTAGTATTGGGCGTTTTGGTCGCTAAAGTGTCGCCGCCTCAGTGAAAATGAGTATTAGCGTAAGTTTGTATGTCAGTTAGTTAAAATCCTCCCACACCATAAGGTGTAATGGGCGCGCGGTGCCCATCTCCGTTTCATAGCCCTGGGCCACACTGTGGTGCAATCACTGCAGCAGCGGGCTAGTCCACTGGCAGTGGAGTGTGTTTAACTTCCATGCTGTTTTAAAAGTATGTACCATTCTTATGAAGTCTTTGGTGTGACTCAATGCGCATCTTGTCCAGAGGTGTCCTACCCAAGGCTTGAAATCGGGCCTTCTGGTTCCGAGTAATTTGAACCAGATGTGGTAAGAGACAGAAGCGCAGACCACAGGGACACCCCAAGTTTGTATGTGAGTGTTTGTATTTGCGTACATGATTTATTTCATAGTTATTTGTTTACTTTTCCCTTCTCTATGTATAGGTAGAACCGTGCAGAAGCGACATCTAGCGAACTACAACCAGCCATTATCAGATTAGACTATTTACTGCCGCCGGAAGCAACGATCGAAACTGCAGGTGACCTGAATGCCAATCCCTTGGTATGGTGATGTTTATTTGTTGGTTGCTCTGCAAGCAATTATGATCAAAGCTGACCTATGGCCGGCGGCTGCCGCAGATCGGATCATGAAAGAAGTTCTAACAGCTTAATAGGAAATCCATCTATCGTTTGTAGTTACGTTGTAAACGAGGGCTGACTTACTCTGACCCAGTTTTTGTTATTGTCGGAGGCTGAAATTGATCATGTTTGATGATACATATCTCCAGACTATAGGTTGAATTCATAGCAGTCATTAGGTCGTGGTGTTAACATTAAAGGTTTACGTACTAGGCCAGATTTACCATTAACGTAGAGTAACGAAACACAGGCACTAATCAGTATTTAAGCACCTAAAGCTGGTATCTTACCTGGACTACACCAAATTGCGAACTAAACAGGCATTCGCAAATCGGCGCAATTTTGTCGTCTAAAGTTGCAATTTTTAAAAATGATTTCAAAAACATTCGCAGATTGCTGAATCTGCTTTTTGATGAATCTGAATCATTGTTCAAAATTTCACCCAGTTGCTTGAGTTACTATGATTGGCGTATCTTTATTACCTTCATTGACGTATTATATGATTTGGTTCTTAAGTCACTGCGATTTACCATAAAGTAACTTTGTATCTGACTTGCAAAACTGAAACTAGAGCAATTTGGCACAGTCATAACCTGGACGTGAATAATTACTGCTTGCGGCCCTGTCAATCACCACGATTGACTGCACCATTGCACTAATCAGCGCACATGACTGCACCGGAAGAAGGACGTTTGGGATATCCCAAAATGTCGCCAGTTGGCGACGATCTGGGATGACGACATTATGGGATAGACCACCGCTTGAGGCTTGTGCCAAGCCGCCCCCCCCCACGTGTAACGTTACTGGAGATTAGTCTACAGAAGTTGTAAATGAACATATCTGACGTATGCGTATTCGAAACCTTTTTGACTGCTCTTACAAGGAGGTTCAGGATTCTAAGTACGCATGTGCAGCGTAATGCATAGTGGGTACTATGTCAAAGGCGAAAGCCACTAAGACACAAAAAAACACGTCTGGAAATTGTTCTGCAAATCGAGAGAATGGTTTGGACAAAAACTGTTAGCAAATGCGGGGTCTTCACCTTTGACATATCGACCACAATGCATTTCGCTGCGCATGCGTACATGGAACTGTAAACCTTTTTATTCAACTGGTTGCACTACTACCCCTCACCCCGCCTTACCGGCTGTGAAAGAAAAATAAAAATGGTTTGACTTTAGAAATGAAAATACGAATATGGTATATCATATAAGTGATGAAAATAGGCAAGTAGCTCGTTGATTCTATCACCCATTTGTAATTTCAGCGTCCTGAAATAGTCCTAATAGTGGATTCAGGGACATCCTTTATTGAACCATTTTCCAAACCAGTTCGGAAATGGACCGCAAATGAAGATTCATTCAAAACGGAAATCACTTGAATTCCGGCGTGGGTGGGAGAGTAGTGAGTATCCGGACGTCCAACTATGGACCGGCCTTGCCTACGGGTTATGTCACAGAAGGCGCTCGACTAGACATTTAGGACCGGACATACCAAATGGTAGCTTCGTACCTGTACGGAAATGAAGCGCAAGTGAATCTAAGATCCATTCAACACGGGAATCGCTTGAATTCCGGTGCAAGTGGGAGAGTAGTAAGTATCCGACTCATGCATATGATAACGGCCGGATGCTGTTATGATGGAAAAAGCTGGAAAATGACATAAATTTTATCTGCGAATGTCCCAAATTTGAAGCCGAAAGAAACAGATTATTCACAAAAGTATCCGAAATCTCTTAAATCTTTTCTAGATTAAGAAATACACAGAAACTCATATTCCTTTTGAAGTCATCCAGCCAACTCATCATCGAAATTGTGGGACTTTTTATTTTCTACTGCTTTCAAAACAGAAATCAAACCCCGCATTAGTACCGTAGATACAGAAACGTATTGTGGACTAGCAAAATAGTTTAATCTTGTATCACAAGTATGCCTTATTCTTTACTTTATGTTTGTACTTCGTCATTGTTGTCAACTTGCAATTAGCCTACGGGCATGAATTTGCAATAAACTTATTATCATATTCTGTTATAATTGGTGCTCGGCCAGACCTTAGGCCCCACATAATTAGTGGTAGCTCAAGACGTCGTATAAACCGATTTGATGTATATGGATTGGAATTTCAGAGGGCCAAGAAGACGGAAAATTATTCCCGTTCTTTGAGTAACACGATGGACTCACAAAGCAACGTGAAGATGCCCTATAGGTGCGGCGCGGTTTTGATGTCGTAGAATTCTCAAGCAGGCTGTGACAGATCATCCTCCGACAAGGATCTGAGACAGCCTTTTCCATACCGATACAGCTATTTATTCTTGGGGTCGTGTGGCGTAACGGCAGGGTGTTCGGCCCAGAACCAAGAGGTCCCGAGTTCGAATCTCCCTGATGCCACCGATGTTGTGCCCTTGGGAAAGGCACTTAACACGACTTTCCTCACTTCGCCCAGGTGTATAAAAAAATGGGTATGTTGTTATCTGTCTTGGCACTGTTAATATAAGTTATAAGTTAATATACAGTTGAGTGCAGTGCCACGTCATCCTTGTCTGTCAAAAACCGAAGTAAAAAAACAACAACAACAACAAGAAGACTGCTGGATTTTGTACGATACATGCACAACTAACCCCACTTTGTCCCACGACGAACGCACGAAGAATATGTGACCGGACCTTAAAATGTAGGACTAACAGTTATGAAATGAAAATATAAACCATTGACACATTGCATAATCTCCTAGCGGATGTTGGTGGGAAGATTGAAAGGTTGAATTTTTACCTGATTAGAGCTCTCTTCAATAAGTGTGGTGGGTTCTTTAACGTGCTCGAGGTGTGGCTCTCCTCAAACAACGAGAGCTACCTTTCAAGCCCTAACCGACGAACGTCCCTTACCGAAACTAGATTATCATTTCCACCTGATGAGCTGAGCGAAGTGAGGAAATTTGTGAAAAGTGCCTTTCCCAAAGACACAACGTCAACGGAGCATATTAGGGGATTCTAACCCGGGACCTCTTGGTTCAGGGCCAAACACCCTAACGTTACACCACAGGACACCTGCTTCGTTTCAATTTGATCCACCCACCTACCCACCCACCTACAAAATCCTAGAACCAATAGACCGACGTGCTGTGGCTTTATCTATGACATTCATATGCGTTAGCCACCTAGAATCAATCTCTCTGAGCTCTAGTGACGATCGTTTTCCACTCGTTCTTTTCGGCTAGAGCGTTTTGATGTTTCACGTCATAGGGACACCAACATGGAGGCGGACACAACTATTTGAATTTTCAGTGAACAGCTCAAATTGCTATCATGTAAAGCTCTTCTGACCCTCTCAATTAACAATTGACTATTCAGATCACTAGAATTTATCCCAATTTCTCTAAGCTTACAGAAAAAGAGAACGACCATTCTTCTTTTAACTACCAAAACCCCACAAATTTTAGAAAAGGTGGGACATGATTTCTCATAAAATCTAAGAAATGTATCTTTCTGCATTCTTGGTTGGGTTTTACTTCCAGACATCTTGCCAAAATCTATAACGGTCTGCGTGCCTTTATTCCGTGAGGCGCAGCGAGTTTCACCAATAGATACCAAAATCTAGTGTAGAACGTATACGAATGCATGTGAATTTAGTACACGCATGCCAAAGACAAGCACAACCATTTTTAATCTCCTTATATCGTGTCCTGACACCATATATATACGTTCTTAGACCAATATATTCTGGCGGTTAACGAAAGAGCGACTGTCTTTTACCTGAAACGTTTGATATTCATACACTAAATAATTTCGTCCATAGTTGCGTAGTTATAGTTGCTAAAATAGACGAGTATTATTACCTTCGTCAAGAGGTTATTCGTTGATGCTTGTCTGTGTGTCTGTTAGTGAACACGATAAGTCGAGAACGCCTGGATGGTTTGTTGTCATATTTGGTGTGTCGGTGTATATGTGGGAAATCTCAAGATGATTAGATTTTGGGCAAGGTACTTTGCATAATTAACCAGAAAAGTGTAAAAATGTGTTATACTGCAGCATTAGTCACTGTACCAGGCAGCTGAGAGAGCTCAGTCTGGCAGGCTGGTGACCCTGGGGTCATCTTCCAGAAGGCCTGGCTTCCGTCCTCCTGTCATGTGGAATTAATCTATACATGATTTATATAAAGTCTGTTTCTTAGTTACAACACACATTTCTCTCCAAAATTCTGTGGTAGTCGTGATGGCAGGTCTACTTGTTACCTTCGCCAAGATGGTTATGTTTTCCGTAGCGTTTGTGTGTGTGGGGGTTAGCAGGATAACTCGAGAAGGCCTCCATGGATTGTCTTGATATTTGCCATGTGGGTGGGTCTTAATGCTACCTGGAATTTTAGGCTCCCTAGCAGCTTGTTAAGGTACTGCAGCAGAACTTTCAGGTTCAATATCTCACGTTCTGAACATGCTGTGGTCATGATTTTAGAGTGGCAGATAGCTCTTTAGAGGGAAAGTAAGTTATGTAGGTTTGGGCCACCTAGCGGCTTTTTTTAAACTGCAGGAGCCAATTTCGTTTCAAACGTTGAAAGGGAATAACTCAAGAAGGCCTTGATAGATGGTCATAATTTTTAGTACGTAGATAGCTTGAGTGATGGTTTACATAATTAGATACTTATCATGCAAATAAGTATCTAATTTGCATAATTAGTGAGGAAAGTTTATACCGAATTTCATAAAAGGGCTCTCGAACATGTGACATGTAACTGAGGAAGAGAGAAATATTAAAAGATATCAATTATGCAAATGACCTCATTTGCATAATAAATGAGAAAACACTAACTCAAGATGGGGTTGGCGAATCATGTGGTTTTTGGTAGATAGATATCTTAAGTGATATGATAATATATATTTATATGATTGGACAAGAATTATGCAAATCAAATTCTAATTTGCATAATTAATGAGGAAATTGCAAAAACCAGCCGTGTTCCATGATATGACTTTTCAAATATGTGACATTTATAACTGAGGAAGAGAGGAATGTTGCTGGATAGAAAATACGCAAATGAAGACCTAATTTGCATACTTAAATGAGAAAGTACCATTACCCCATAAATAAATGACAATTTCATCAATTTGAGGCATTTGGGAGTTATGTGAATGTGATCATCGTTGAATTAAATTATGCTAATAAGGACATCATTTGCATAATTGATGATAAATGTTAGCATAACCTTCTTTGTTAAGCTCATACTTCTGATAACTTCTGTTATTTGGATGGGGAAGATTATTAACTGGTATGATTTATAATTGATGAAAAACACTCAAAATACATCAGTCATAAAGGTTAAAATCATTTGGCGAAGGTATGAGGTCGTGGAACTCTAGTTCTGTTGATATTTTTGTTATTGTTGCCATACTGTACCACTGTCGAGCAATACAGTTCATTTATTTATTCACTTACCGTTAAGCGTAACCATCTAGCTAGATTTACCGTTAAGCGTTCCCGTAAACCTAGATTTACCGTTAAGCGTTGCCAGACCCCCAGTAACGACCCCCCATGCAGACCCTCATCTAGCCTGCCCTCACAAGAATTCTACTGACGATAAAAGCAAGACAAACGTCCTTGGTTATCCCCCCTGGAGTCCGTTAATCGCCTGTCTGCCATACACAATATTGCCTGCTCGCGATTGGCGCGAAACTTCCATTAAACGTCGATCTGGCCCGCTATCGATGGAGGCAGCCGGGACCCGGCTTAAACCGGAATCCTGACAATCGTGACTTGCTCCCTCCGTTCTGTCGTCGTCTTTGAATTCAAACTAGTTTGCCGTCAGAATACAGAATTTGAATGCATTCTCCACCTTTGCTATAAGACTAAAGTCGATTTTTCCCTCTTAAGTTACATCTCGTAAGCCTATAGATCTTGATCGGGTACTGGGCAACACTCCTCTTGTTGAAGATGCATGCAATATCTTATTAGAGTTATGTTCTTAATATCCAAATAAACGTAAGTTATACTGCTTAAAAGGCCAATAATGTGGCTTCTGAGCAATCCATAAGAGCCTTTAATGTTTCATAGATGGTCATAACACTAAGATTGTGTCATATTTTAGCTTATATATAATTAAGGGAGCACACCCAGTTTATTTGGGGTTCCAATTGGCGGCTGCGCACCCTCAAGTCTAGGTACTGCCTCTTCCAGGGAATTATTCCGATGTAAATCAACTGTGTATGGGATGAAAGCCTATCCCTTCCACTACAAGACCAACTGAGTTTGTTTCTTCAACCTCTCTAATTTTGAGAAATGTGAACTCAAACCCAGCCCCTCGAAACCCTTTCGTCACATATTTGTCGGGCACTATCACGGAAGAACTGGGGTGTGCACCGTTAACCGTTCATGTTGATATAAGGGATTGTGGGTAAGGTCAAAGGCCAACGCCTCTAAGACGAAAACAATAGCCACGTGACCAGCATGTCTGGACAAAGGACTGTTTACTTACTAGTTAGGGGCTTTAACCTTTGACATTGGTCCACAATGCATCACGCTGCGTATGCACAATAGAATTGTGAGGCGGCTTATTCCAGCAAGTCAAAACTCTCCTTCTTGTCAAGGCAAGGCAAGCGGTAGATTTATTTCTCTCAATGGATACATATTTACAAAGTACAAAATTATACATAGCTTTGTTCAAGTGTGTCCTATCAACATTTCACAACATTTCTTTAACTTCTCTTTCAAGGAGATGTCACTAACAGCCTTCAAAATATCTACAAATCTACATATTGTACATGAAAAAAGAAAACCTACTGCAAAATGAGTCAATTGTGATCGACTTGAAATTAAAAATAGATCATTTTTTTCTTCAAATTTACCAAATAAACCATGAATCTAGAGAGCTATTATTTGTCAATAAATGGGTCTTTCACAAAAATTGGCATGGAAGCCATCTCAAATTTTGTCAAATTTTAAAAAGAATTACATTCTTGCTTTTTTTCTCTTTGGTTCCATAGTAGGCAGCATATCTTTAACCAAATAAAGAAAATACACAGTAAACAATCTTTCTCTGATTGTTCAAAATGAAGATTTGAGTGGATATATAGAATTTCTTTTAACACAACCAGGTAATCTCACCTGCTGACGTTTCGGTGTCTGTCAGACACCTTCTTCAGAGCTTCTGACTGGAGTACTGCTTCTCACCACTATAAGATTACCTGGTTGTGTTAATCCTATGTTCTACCAACCTGATGAAATTATTTTCGGAAGATTTGAGTGTATCAAAATCGCGTTTTGGGCTGAATATTATGCCTAAGGCAAATCTTCCTTTCTCAAATTAGAATATGACACCAGCATAAATGCTTTTTAGCATTTCTAATAACCTTTCCGCAAAGTTGAAACGGAATGTTAATAAAAGGGGAAATTGAATTACATTTTTCTCAAAATAGATTGTTGAGTGAGAAATAGTGAAAAAGGGAAAAACTAGCATTTCTGAGTTATCAATTATAACATAATCTTGTATAAGCATATTCTTGTTCCACTTCAGACACGATGAAGATTATCAAGATATAGACATCATTTTCATTTATTATCAACTCCATTTCATGTACAAAAGTACAAGATGCTGTCCGCACTCATACTATATAAGCTGCACATGCGGACATTCTCATTTTATAAATCTCCATTAGAAAATATAGTTCCAGCTGTACATTGTTGACTGCAGCACATGTATTGAAGTCCATGAATTATTTTTACCAAGGAGGTATGATTAGAACCTCCTTACTATTGCAAATACTTGATCCTTGAACAATGAGTAAACGTGCAAAGCATTAAGACGTGAAGAGAGGCAAAGATGGCGCAGCTGTCTGTAGCAGGAAAAGGTCACTTCAGTTGATCTCTTTTCTTCAAAGCTTTTGAAGAGAAATCATCTTATTCTACATATGTTCCCTTCAACACACGCAGAGAAGCTCAATTTTCGGCGCCATGACGGTTCTGTAACCGTGACAACAGTTCCGTCGGGATCATCAAGGTTCGTGGCTCCTGTTTGCAGATTCCAGTGATCCCATTGGTGCAAGCGTGTGCTGTCATCAGGTCAAAGTTCACGATGATCCAAATGTTCTCCAATCAGCTGCTTGAACACTGTCTACTGTGTGTGCACAGCCGGTTCAAATCTTAACGGTTTTATTTGCCCACGGCAAGCACGATAGCAACGATGACACCAATAATGAATCCTACCAAGAGGACAATCCCGACATACCTCGCGATCATGTCCAGACTACATTCATTGCCGTCATATTTCTCCTGTTCTTGGAAAATCTGTTGGTGCGTGTACGTGTTGATTTGAGTGAAAACTCTGTCGTTGCACTCGTCTTCGTAGTCGATACTGTCATCGAAAACAGGGTCTCTGACGGACAGTGTTTCTATGGCAACGTTTCCCATCCCGATTGACGCAGATATCGTCCTGTATCCAGGCAGCATGCCGCTGGCGACGGAAGATGGTCTCGATGTGGACTGAGGAAAAACAGGATGAAGGAAATATGGCGTTAGAAGGTTTAATCAAATTACAGTCAGATGTGTCGGAAGATCTGGAAATCAAAAACGCCGGAGGGTCCGGAAGATTACTTTTGGTGTCAAACCTTTGATATGCTATTCGCACGGAGTTGCAAAGAATAAAAACAAATTTGCCAACCGTCCTCAAAGCTTAACAAAACACGAAGCTCTGTATGCTTTTGGACAGAGACAATGACTTTGTACGGATGCACTCAAGTTAATACGTTATTTCAAATGTGACACATTAAACAATCAGCTTGATATGGTAAAAGTAGTCCCTTTTTGAGGCCGTAGGGACAGTGGGTTGTTATCTACTGTGTCTAGGGCACGGTATTGGAAGGCGGATCCCATCCTTCTCGCCTCTCCCTTCTTGCCATCTACCTACGCAACCGAAGTCAGGAACCTATGTGCACACGTGAACCTATGTCTAAACATGCATGTGTTAAGTACATTTCCCATGGGAAGGATAAACGTCGTTGGAATGTCAGGTGATTCGAACCCAGGCCATCTGATATCTGGGCCAAACACCCTAACCGTTACGCCACTGACAAGACGCCACAAACACGAGGCTTGGCACGTAAGCCACTGATAATTGACGACATGAAAAACACTTATGTTTAAGAAAGCTTTCGACTTGTCTGTTGCTTGGGCAAACTATCAGACAAGGAACCAATAGACATCAGACCAGCTGTCAGAACGGTACGTATGTTTTTCTACACTGCTGTGTTTCTAGCCTCCATTTATTAGGCCATTTGTAAAAAAATCCAACCATTGATTTCTCCCTGTTAAGCCTTTTAAAATATCAATGAAAATAGATAGAAAATAAAACATCTACATTTTGAAAACCTATCTACGGACATTCATTGCTTAAATTCTATTTTTGCTGTGTCTTTTTTTATGTGACTTTTTTCTATGTGTCATTTTGCTTTGTGTCTTTTTGCTATGTGTCTATTTCCTACATGTATGTGCCGTTTTGCCAAGTTTTTTTGGTATGTGTGATTTTGCACGCGTCATCTTGCCATGTGTCCTTTTGCTATATGTCTTTTTTCTATGTGGCTTTTTGCCATGTGGTTTTTGCTACTTGTCATTCAGGTAAAGCAATATTCGGAGCGATTTTAAGGACTGGGGTCAAGTTCCCAGCTGTGATTTGACAAACTGGCATTATTTCTTTCAGATATGAATATGGGGAAGATTTTTATACACGAAATGATGTGCTCTTTATCTCAAAATCTTGCCCCATATTCTCGGCATCATGAATATCCTGAGCATGCCGACCTGGCACATCACATTCTAACACCGCTCAGGAACAAGACCAACTAATCATTTGGAGTATTCCATAGCAAGTTGTGTGTGCTCAAAGAATAAAACGGCAGTATGTCTATGATCTCCTAATCATCGTCCGATTCACATGCACTAGAGTAAGTCACATCACAGTCTCACACCGCGATATGCTCAGGAACATGACCAACTAATCATTTGGAGTATTCCATAGCAAGTTGTGTGTGCTCAAAGAATAAAACGGCAGTATGTCTATGATCTCCTAATCATCGTCCAATTCACATGCACTAGAGTAAGTCACATCACAGTCTCACACCGCGATATGCTCAGGAACATGACCAACTAATCATTTGGAGTATTCCATAGCAAGTTGTGTGTGCTCAAAGCATAAAACGGCAGTATGTCTATGATCTCCTAATCATCGTCCGATTCACATGCACTAGAGTAACTCACATCACAGTCTCACACCGCGATATGCTCAGGAACAAGTCATTAGACCAACTAATTATTTGGAGTATTCCATAGCAAGTCGTGTGTGCTCAAAGCATAAAACGGCAGTATGTCTATGATCTCTTAATCATCGTCCGATTCACATGCACTAGAGTAACTCACTTCCCATAGACAGAGCCCAAAACATCCTCCTTTAATGTTGCTGATTTGATGCAGATCAATGAAGACTGAAATGATCTTTCAGAAATCTTCGTGACATATATGTTTTTAAAAAGCATTTTGTTCTGTTTAAAGTCGGCACACAACAGTCTAGGTTTAGACCATTAGCAACAGAAATTAGAGCAGCCTCGTGTCCCACATTCTTATTGTTTTCCATTAATCGTAACAATTTTGTTTCTTGCAAGTATCTTTCGGTCAATAATTCGCAGATGTTAAGATATTATAAAAAAAGCTACGGCCAAGAATTCACAGTGAAGTTATTTTCTAAGAATTTTGCGTATTTATAGAGAGCGAAAATTTGCTGAGTATCGATAAATGACTTGCAAACAGGTCATTTCTGTTGGTCTAATCGTGTCATCTTTGTCTTCCTCTCAGGTTTTGTTAAGCTAGGCATGTCATATATATCCAACTGAACAATTCATTAATTGACTGTTTGTTCATCCTCTTGAAGTCATCTTCAAGCAGTTTTCTGCGTGTCATTGAATAAAGATAGTTCTCTGAATAATAAAGGCAAATCAGTGGAGATGCTTTCGATATACCTTAATATAAGTCTTACATAAAGGCTGACCCATTTTCTTAATTGCCTGAAGTAAATGCAAGGGTCATGACCGCTTTGGTTTCTGAGAGAACGGGTAGACATTGGACAGTAAGGGTAACTTTTATGTTTATCCGGTCAGAGAAGAACATAATTAAACGCTGGGCAAACTCTATGCCGAATATAATTCACCATATCTATTGGCTAGGCATGTCATACATATCCAACTGAACAATTAATTAATGGACTGTTTGTTCATCTTCTTAAAGTCATCTTCAAGCAGTTTTCTGCGTGTCACTGAATAAAGATAGTTCTTTGAATAATAAAGGCAAATCAGTGGATGGGGAGATGTTTTCGACGGATATACCTTAATATAAGTCTTACATAAAGGCTGACCCATTTTCTTAATTGCCTGACGTACATGCAGGGGTCATGACCGCTTTGGTTGCTGAGAGAACGGGTAGACATTGGACAGTAAGGGTGACTTTTATGGTCATCCGGTCTGAGAAGAATATAATCAAACGCTGGGCAAACTCTCTATCGAATTATTCAGCCCATTTTGCCAATTTGTGCTGTTTTTAAATTAAACGCTTGGCAAACTCTATGTCGAATATAATTCACCTTATTTATTGGTTAGGCGTGTCATATATATCCAACTGAACAATTAATTAATGGACTGTTTGTTCATCCTCTCAAAGTCATCTTCAAGCAGTTTTCTGCGTGTCACTGAATAAAGATAGTTCTTTGAATAATAAAGGTAAATCAGTGGACGGGGAGATGTTTTCAACGGATATACCTTAATATAAGTCTTACATAAAGGCTGACCCATTTTCTTAATTGCCTGACGTAAATGCACGGGTCATGACCGCTTTGGTTGCTGAGGGAACGGGTAGAAATTGGACGGTAAGGGTGTCTTTATGTTTAGCCGGTCTGAGAAGAATATAATCAAACGCTGGGCAAACTCTCTATCGAATTATTCATCCCATTTAGCCAATTTGTGCTGTTTTTCTGCAGCACTGAATGAGTTTCAGTCGGATCATCTCCGATAGACTGCTTCATCAGGTTGTTGAATCAATATAGTATACAACCTCCATTAACATTAATCCGCCGGGTTATATAAATCCGCCACTTCGAAAAAAGTGTTTTTCTGTGATCTCTTGTGCAGCACTCCCCATGGAGGCACAGTTTAGATGCACAGGAGTGCATTATACCTGGGGACGTTGGATTGGAGATCGGTTAGGACGTATCTTTTCAGGGTGGCGAATTATGTACTCCGGTTGAAGTATGTTATTAGTAGTTGTTATGTATGTTGGAATTCTTAGCGACACTACGAAGAGATTCTGTCTGAATTCGTTTCAGTACTAACCTTTCAACTACTGTGCTCTTGTTTGAATGAATGTTTATTTACCTGAGACGGCATTTGGTCCTGCAAAGATTCCACACGGTATTTCCGTACACAAAGTAAAGTGCAAAACGTTTCAACGTAAAAAGAGGTTTCGGGTCATTTCAAATTGAGAAGGATCAGAAGACTGCTAAAATTTACTCAAGCAACTGTCCAGTCCTATCATTAGTGACGAAAGACAGCGGATGCTGTCTGAAACATCTGACTGTTTCAAAATTTTATCCAGTTGATTGAGTAACTATTTTTGGCGTGCTAAAAGACTTGTTTTCAAGCGATTTGCTTTGTATACGGAAATGGCATATAAAATATTTATTAAACCTTCTTCAATGAGTATGCTGCTATGATGTCAATGACCTGATTGTAATTTCCTGTTTTTTTCCAGCTCGTCACCCTCAACTTCCCCCTCCTTTCGGCGGTAATAGAAGCCAATTGACCTTACATCCTAATTTACACCGAGAATAAGGCGGGAATTTTCGTTACTGTGATTGTGATGTAGCTAGCATATTGTCATCGATCAAGTTTGCAACATCTTAACCCTCATGAGCATGGTTGGGGGGGGGGGGGGGTTGGTAGAGCACGCGTCAAGGCCAAAAGGACAGATGAATGCATATGACGTCATTCATATGCGTGCACGGAGTTAGGGTTAGAGTTGGTCCCGGGTTAGCGTTATGGCCGAGTTGAATATACGGTTAGGGTTAGGGTCGAGTTAGGATTGAAGTGGAAGAGCTGACAGCTCCTCCCTGTAGAAATATACCCTACTACCGAAAAAGCAAGGAATCTTGATGCCCTATGTGCCACTGGGCACTACTTGACGTCATAGTTTGTACAAGGAACTCAGGAAGCTGCTCACTTTTGAAGTTTCATTGTAAGAGACTTGAGACTTTCTTATATCTACCTGGGATTTCTTTGTGTCATGTTCTGATGTTACTTTTCCTGTACCGACTGAACAAAGGCTTAACGTCATACCAAATGTACCGCTCTAGCCTTTGACATATAGATATCAAAGGAATATTCCCCCAGGCGTGGCTTCAGTACTTTTGAAAAACATGCACAGCGGTAGATACAGCAATTCCCTGTGGAAAGCAATAACAAAATGGCAATCTTTTAAAACGTTTGTTTATTTTTTCATTTTTGTTTCTCTATAAATCTTTAGGGTGGTCCCTTTAGCTTACTAATGTTGCTGATTTCGAAGGGTCCCCTTTCTCTTGCTTGGTGAAAAATAAATGATCATGAATATGAGCTGCCGCATGCATAGCTCTCAGAATAAGTATTAAGGAACGTATTTCGTATAGGTTTGCAAAAAGGAATTTGTTTCTTATGAATCTATTTCTAGTTATAGGATATTTATGGGCAGTTTTCGAAATAGATGTAACGTTAGTGGAGACAAATTATCTTAATTTCACCGTTACACAATGTATATGACTGTGGTTCGGAGCAGGACAAATGGTTCGCCGACACATAGCAACGGCCATACGTATGCGTCGTCCCCTCACGACACACGTACGTCCTCCGGATTCACTCCAGGGCCTGATTTAGAATAGCTATGACGTATACAAGAGCCTCGCCATATTTAGTAGAGATTTGTGATCCTGTACAATAGACCCCAATTAAGAACGTATTCTTTACCACTTAGTTTTCGTGAGAATTTTCCGATGTTTATGCTTTTCTTAAGTTTATTATTGATTCATTTTTAAGAACTAAATCTTGCACTGCAGACGATACGTCCATCGGCTTAATTTTTCAATATTATTTCACTTTAAAACCTGTCAACATAATGAAATACACAGGTTCTGTGTAATTGTAAATACTATAATGACAAATTAGATTTAACTTTAACGGAATAAAGCTTTGTTGGAGTTTGCTCTTTAATTCCATCCTGTGAAAACAAAAGGCTATTATGAATAGCGTTTATTTTTAAGCTCGTTAGAAAACAGCATAATTCGATGCATGTTTTTTGTCAACATTCGGGCATTCTTTGTTTCTATAAAGTTTCATGTTCATATTTCAACGGTCAGAGTTGCGGGAGTGACAGCAAGTTGAGTTCATAGTTGGTAGACTTAGTTATCTATCAACATCTAACAGACATTTAATATCATGTGGACAACGGAATAGGACATCAGTTCTTGTTTTTGGTCTATCTGTTTTTTATTTTGCAATTGCAGTCAAATCGGGATACACTAACCACTCAAAGGACTGAGGAAAAATGGTTGCTAAGGACAGTTGCTGAGGTGGAGTTAACTATGTAAAAAAGGACGGGACTGTTTTAATGTGGTTTGTGACTGGAGGTGGTTGCCTGTGGCAGGTGGTTGCTCGACCAGGTTTAACTCTATATACCACGAAAAGTTAAATTATTATTTGATTTCTTCACAAACGTTCAATTTGTTATATCAGATTATCTTGATTTGTACTACTGGTTACTGACAATTTCTAATCATTTATGAAAGTATAAGTTTTAGTCCCCTTCTTTGATCATATGATGTTATGTTTTGCTATTTTATGTAGGAGTCATTGTAAAGCGTCAGCCGGCGATATGTACCTCCTGTTAAAATAAATAAAAATGAAAAATAGATAAATAAAGTATTCTACTAAGAATAAGACGATAAGTGTTCTTACCGGTCTGCCATCGTCCGTTCTCTCCGCCGATAGTCTACTCTGATCGTCGGTGGTGACTGTTCCCGGCAAGGCGAAGAGTTCTTCCTCCGCTGTCCCCGCCGTCGTCAGATCCCCGTTCGCATTGATGTCTTTGTTCAGCTTTTCACCCATCTGAGTCTGAAACATCAGGAAAATTGTTACTTTTAGCATTCCACATATTGCTGACTGTCTACACATTACGATATAAAATTGGCAGAATCCTTGCTTTGCATATGGGTGGAGTCATATCTTTTCCACTTTTAATGGCATTGAAGAATATACACTGAGAAGAATGCACTTGAAGTGTGCACGTAAAGACGTTCATGTATCGAAATACTAGAGAAATATTGAAATACTATGCAATGTAAACATCCGATTAGTATTTCCACTGCAAATATACTTCGTAAACGGAGGTATTGTTTTCAGGTGTATGTCTATATTTTCACATACGTCGATCAAAATAACGTCAGAAGCTGTGGTGGCATTGTGATGACATTTGGTATATAGATATAGGTCTTGAGAAGAGGAAGATGATATCTAATTTTGGGCCTTCTGGCGGCTTCCCTTGGTACTGCAGCAGAACCCCCTGTTTCTGTATCCTCCGTTTTTGATGTACTGTGGCCTTGATTAGTGTAACATAGCTTTTGGCGTTGGCAAGAAGTGTAATTTTCGGCTCTCTAGCAGATTTTTTATAACACCAAGAAGCCGACTGTTTCGCATGATGTCGTTTAAACTAGCCCTCAAGTAAACTTGAGTCATAGATTTTCGACCTTGACAAAAACGATGATGGTAAAGTCAATAAAGCACTGACAAGTTTAATTACAAGCTATCTTTATAGCTAAAACAAACAAACAAACAAACAAACAAGTAGCCCCATTCCCGAAAATCTAGGCAACCCAGTCGGTTGTTTACAGTGAGAATATTTATGTCCTCTGGTTGTTAAGTAGTCTGTTTTGCCACGGATGACTCCCAGTAGAAATCACGGTACAGTTACAGGAAGACAGACGGCAGGACTGGGAGATCTCCCGCCGATAGCGACACGTCAACCAGTCAGAAATGAGTTCGTGGAACGACTCCTGCAGCCATAACGGACAGGACTGCATACGCAATGTATTCAGAACGCCGGGCGCCCTGCTATGGCCTAACACACTTATCTTGGCCATTTAAGAATCCATGGACACCATTGCCAGTAACCCTGCAGGCTTGAAGCATACATCTCTTCAAACTGGTCATACATAACCAGTACACAGACCTGGGGTTTTTGAAGACTTGTCTTAGGTGTAATGTAGAATCGGTAAATATAGCATCCTTACCGACAGAAATCAAACCCTGCTTAAATACAGTGGATGCTGAAGACAGTACTTAAGATTTAAGGTTCATATTACAAACTTTACAATATGCTTTAGCTTTCACCTGTAAATGTAACCGGATTGATTAATATGTACTTCTATTCTCTATTTCTTGCACTTAGTATCTGTATATCGTGTTTATTTAGTATAGAAATGCCCCATGTCTATTCAATGACGTGTGAAAATTTGATTCCGCGTCAAATGCAGGAAATAATAACATTTTTTCTGGTCGTAATAGTTTTAGAAAAGTCAATTTAGATCCTGAGTTCCACGACCCCATAACTTTAAAAAACAATTATTGTTTCATAAACTATATATGAGCAGCATTTATATAAAGACTACTTTGCATATTCATGTATTTTGATGCTTACCTTAAGCTAAGTGAAATGTCACAAATATGAACTCCCATTATTTCACCACTGACGTAGTACAGAGATTTGGCATTATTTATGCACAATTGTATAATTTGCATATCTTATATCCGCTGATTATCTTCTCCATCCAAATAACATATGTCCCAAGTATGAAAGTCCTATTTCAACACAGAATGATATCATAGCATTCTCTCATTAATCATGTAAATACAGATCTGCTCTACATAAACTCTATTAATGCCTATCTTTAATAATTGTCAAACACCACAAGTATAGCATTTCTCTGCGTTTAACATTGAAGTGCTATAGCATAATCCCTTTCAAGCCGGTAGACTATTTGCTACCTAAGAACCATGGCCCTTGCAGATCGAGAAAGGTAGATACGAAAACCGTAAGCTCTGTTGAAGCACCATAGACAGCCGGTAGGGGTTCACAATTAAGCTTTCCCTTATTTTGCGAGCATCTATTTAATAATATATCAAATACCATGCTAATCCACCCGTAGCTTCTCGGGTTATATTGTCTGAAAGCAAACTACAACCAAAAAAACACACACACAAGCAAACTCACAAATAAACCCATACGAATATGGTATCGAAAACACATTGTTTACAAGAGGTAACGTCAAAAAAGGATGCTTGGCTTGTTCTTTAAAATTGACATATCAAAAACAGCTTTTTAGAGTATCAAGAACACTCACAGAAACTATATGAACATGTTCTATGTTTCATGGAATGGCGACCACACAAGCGATACATCTAAAACAACAGGCGAATTCTCTGCTGGAGTAGGGATCCTATTCACCTGGGTTTCTACTCTCCATTGTCATTAGTTTAAAAAAAAGCAAAATAACTGGAATAAACTTCTGAATGCCCTAGCATTTCAATGAGAATTAACATTAGGAAGTACTTTAAAACCTCAACATTTAAAGAGCTTGTCTGCTGGCACAAAAATGTGCAACAAACGATATCGGGAGCGCCATTATACATCAACACATGTACAACATGTTACCTGTGACACGATCTCTGTAAAGTTCTCGAGAAATTCCACCCGACTATTGCAGTAGGTAGGGAGTAAATCCTCATGTGAGGTTGTCTGGCTGATATAGGGTCCTATAAGGGTTAAAACCTTCATATTGGCGATAGAAAACTGACGCCAGGGCGCCCAGGCTCCGTCGCAAACGCACAGGTGGAACGGAAGCTCTCTCTCGCACGACTGTCTTCTCAAGCGATGGACTGTACCAACTGATCGTGGGCGTACAGTTCAGAAGTGCTGCAGGCAGCTGCCGCATTGAAGTTTCCTGTTTGAAGGTTGGCCTCGGGCGACCGACAGGAATTTCATAAAGAGATAGAAGCAACTCTCAAAAGATCAAAGGCAGGATATTCACACCTAAAATGCTCCCGCGGGAGCTTGAATATTCATCACCATATGATACATCCTTTACATAAGTGTTGATGATAATTAAGAAAAAATCAAATCGAATAGACGGATCACACATGGCTTCGCGATCGTGAGGCATTCTGTACGCTTTAAGGTTTCATTCCTGTATTATTCCGAGTGGGTAAAAAGAATCCGTACCCCCAAAAAAATGAACGGCTGCATGAACGTGTGTCTATATCGGTGTGAAATTCCCTTTAGCCAGCCCGCGACTGTTCTCAAGCGTCAAACTGATGAAAGCTTGTTTGTAACTGAAGAAATTAACAGGTAAAATTCGGCAGCCGCGCGCGAGGTCGGACCTGCGCATCCCGATATTGCAGGTGATGCGGTCGTGCGCTCTTCAGCTGGAAAGTACCTTTCTGGGTACCGGTGTGTAGCTAAGTGCAGTTTGTAATTGCTATAAAAAGAGATGAAGTGTAGTGAAACTTTTGTCAATTTGTTTAAATGATCTAGCCTGTTCTCAATATAAAATGGATAACATTGGTGCATTTTCTATAGCTCCATTTCGAACGCGCCCATATAAAACACGTATTATAACATGTAAGCCTATGGGGCGAAAAAACTCATGAATGATACCTTAACAAAGTGTTCATGACATCTTCTTTGGTCACCGTAAATTGATCCCGATGGTTGCTACCAATCCACGGCGTTCTTCTGCGTGTTGCCAACACTGTCTGTGGTAAAGTAGGCACCAGATAGACTCAAAATCCCTAAAGCAAACACACAGACATACATCAATACCTCTCCTATACCCTATCTGACACGGTTGTTAACCCTCAAACACCCGAACGGGGTCATTTTTGACCCCAAGCGTGGATTTTGACGTGCTATTTGAACATGTTTGATCTGAAAAAAAATCCTTCCCTGACTTTGTCAGTAGACATATTTTCCAACCTCTCCTAATTTTAGGTTTGGTGGCTTTCGCGTTAGCAGTTCATTAGTTGTGCAACACGAAATTTGTCGTGGGCTTCAAAAATCCCCTCCCGGTCTAAATAGGAATAGTTCAAGACGTGGTCCTTCTGATCTTTTTGCATAAATTATGATAATGAACGGGAATTATTCATACCTAAACATGACAAAACATTCCTCTTACATTGATGAAGCAATGTACGGATAACAATCAGCGAAAAAAATGAAAAGGGAGATTTTACTGAACAAAACATTTTGGGTTCATTTTTGACCCCGTTCAGTCATTTCAGTCGAAAAAATAGGTTCAGGTGTTTGAGGATTAAACCAGTATTGTAACTAGTACCCTGTTCAATAGATGTAAATTCAAATGTATGTTTTTGAATTTGTGTAAGATCATTGCTTGCCGACCTGACGGCAAGGCACAAACGTGTTTGTATATTGGTTTTTAATTCAGTTTGTTGAACCGCAACAAACCAATAAAATACATCTTGAATCTGACGTAGGCTTTATTCAGAACCCCTGTAGTGCATGGAAGAACATCGCCGCAGGAAAGAGGTGGTAGCCTGGCCTCGGTATCATCCTCCGTAGTAACCACTGGATCAACCTTTTCGCTTGCTAATCCGTGGTCAGCAATTGAGAATATTGAGCCAGCGGTCACTACGGTTGTTGAGCTAATCAGGTACAATCTTGAAGCGGGACAGGTTATTGACATCCTGAAACTTAAAAGCAACCAATGCAATATTAGGGCCCAAAATAAGGAAATAAAAAAACAATGCTGGAATCTTTATGGTAGTGACATTTACTTACAACATTTTAGTATGTAGCACATTTGCGTAATCATTTCAGCATTTTAAAACCTCGCAAAAACGTGCTGTACGATGATAACCTTAGTTTCGCGAGCCTACAAAAACCCTGGCGACGATTTTCAGTGAGTTCTCACGTAACAATGACGTCGTATTTTTGCGTGATGGACGTCGCTATACACTGTGATAGTGTTGTGTGAACTAATAATGTATAAAAAATTACTAAATAGATTGATTCTCAAAATCCGATTTTCGGGCCCTAATATTGCTTGGCCTAAGGCCCGTTTTCTTTAACATTAGTCCGTAGGGCAAAAATCTTCGTGAAGTTATTATGGTGTTTGTCGTGTAGGTGCATGGAACCCTTTTTGCCAGGAATGATACATTCTTTAAAACCGTTTCCGTTATGTCCAGATGTTCACCAGGCAGTAACCATGGCAGTGGACAAACATCTGCATGGAAAATAGATATACATACGATAATTAGCTCCAGGAAGGCAACCTAAAGATGCTCATGGTAATATACCACATTACTTTCAAGGTTGTGGGTGTCGTTCTATAAGTTTGCATAACCTGAAAATACTGCTGCGGTGCCCCAAATCACCATGCGTTGGTTTTTGGTCTAAAAAGGCCCTTCTTTCGATGGACAATGGACACAATACCTGGCAATGTTCGTAATCTTGCAACAAACACAGAGAGCAGCCGACTGTATACAGAGCGTCCACACTCCATTTCTGTGAAGCAGGCAGGTGCTAACATCCCTACGCGTGTTGGTGTTTTGGATTTTATTTTTTTATTTCTTGTTTGGATTTTATTGGAATTGCAACGGTGCAATACACGTGGGGCACAGGCAGCTATTGCTGATGTCGTGACCCACACGCATGATATAGCCCTTTCTTTACACCAGAGTGGGGAAAGTCGTGTAAAGTGCCTTTTTCCAAAGGGCATAAGATCGTTGGTGTCAGGGGATTCGAACCCGCGAACCTTGGGTTCTGGGCCGAAAACCTGCCGTTACGCCACACGTCCCTACGCCTGTTGGTGTCCTTGATTTGCATTCAGTGGCCCATAGCTGAAGCTTACGAGGTGTTTTGAATTAATCTGCAAGGTTTGTTTA
Organism: Branchiostoma lanceolatum; assembly: GCF_035083965.1. Classification (NCBI taxonomy): domain Eukaryota; kingdom Metazoa; phylum Chordata; class Leptocardii; order Amphioxiformes; family Branchiostomatidae; genus Branchiostoma; species Branchiostoma lanceolatum. The sequence goes on from NC_089739.1 coordinate 10,146,888, forward strand.
ATGTACCAGCCTTCTGGTACTCTACACTGTGAGCTCTACGCACTCAATAGAGATTATTTGAGAGGTCCAGAAGACGTCTAGACGTCGGAAAATACTTGAGCTACGTATACGTTTTACTGAAGAGCAAACGACAGCTGCGTCCGCCCCCCATGTTGATATTATTATGATGATATAAAGCCATTTCCAAAGTGGGGCCCAGCCGGGCAGCTTGTGGGAACGAAAAATATTATATTGTATATTTTCTTGATATGCCTTTTTTTTTCATTTTCGCAAACAGCCCGGCCGGGTCCCGCATTGAAAATTGGGCCGTAGCATAGGGTGGCATGTGCGATTTCCATGCATGCCTAATCGCAGAAAGCGATTATTATTTGTAGAACTTTTAAGCAAGACCTTTGTGTTAGATATACCAGACAAGGTCTCGCTTTTTGAAATGTGAAGAAATTTCCCCAGTTGCTCATCTAACGCAGTTGCTCATTAATTTACGGACGTGCTGTAAGATGTTTGCTCAATGATATTCTAGCAGGGTAACCCTTACACTGCATGAAATGGCCTCGGATCCTGACGTATCCGGACGTATCCGGACGTGATCTGGAGCCTAAGATCCGGAAGAATCCGAACGGATCCGGGCCCTGTATTTCTCGGCAGGCTAATGGTCATCCAAATATCGGGACTCAAGGTACCACTTGCATATTTGAGTTGTGTAAGTCCCAATATTTGGATGCGCATTAGCCTGCCAAGAAATATACGGCCCCGAATCCGTTCGGATTCTTCCGGATCCTAGGTTTTTATCGATGGAATTCGCTGAGTACTCTGTCAAATCGCTCGGTCGCAGTGAGGTCGCCAACGTGCCGCGGGTCCAGTGAGATATGAGCTTACCCATGGGCAGCCGTCTGGTCCAGGGAATTGACCTTATTTGTTTGGAGCGGAAGAAGGAGAAGAGAAAGAAACGTAGCAAAAACGATATGTTACCGTAAAGGTAAAATAAAATGAAATAAACATAAAAAGAAGGAGCTCTTGATTCTCTGTTACTACGAAAACCAGTCATCATACCTCCTACACCATGGTAACAGGCAGTTCTCAGTCTCACAATAAATGAATGGTAAGCACACATGTGTTTACGTAAATCAACAGGATTATGATATTCCTAATTCTCCCTACTTTGACATGTTAGCCATCAAGCTTCTTTGGGCCTGACCTGAGTAGAAAGGCTGCTAAATGGTTGTTTTCGCCAGGCTAAGTGAGTTGGGCTAAGTGACCCTTAGTTTGATCGGAAGCCAACAAAATCCGCTAGATTAGCTTTTGAATGTCACCTTAGACAGCTAGGTCCACGATTTGAATGCCAGTGCGGCTTTAGGTAAGTGAACCCTAGTAAAGGTGCTGATCTCGCATTGAAGCCCATGTTATAGCCTTACAGGGCTTTTATTCTAATTTCTGGCTTCTACCTTGACAGTCTGCCATAACGCTATGGTACTAAGTGCCGTAAAATGGAAGAATATGTCATGCATATGAGAGCAGTATTTTATCACCCTCAGATATGTGGTATATCCATGTGCCGATGAAATACATGTTGTTTGGCAGCTTGCTAGAAGATATTAAAGATACTTCTGATGATAAAAGACAGAACCCAATGCAATGCGAGCGCCCTCACAAAATTAATCAATTGATTTCCCGCTTATTTACGCACACTTAGCACCTATCCATATTACATCATAATATGGTATGAAATAATATACTCTATGCTATTCTACCATGACGATCTTGGTTGTATATCCCTTTGTGTTTTGACCACTAGCTGTAGGGGCCCTGGTGTTAGGTGCCACATGCATGAGAGTCTTTATCATGCAATATAACGGATTTTCTCATTAATTATACATATGAGGTGGCCCAAAGTCTAATCAATTTGAGATCTTATACATACTTACCGATAAACTAAATATGAAGACAATCCATCCAGACATTCTCGACTTATCGTGTTCACTAACAGACACACAGAACCACGCTCGGTAAAACACAACCTTCTTGGCGAAGGCAATAAGGCATTACCACCCCTAGCGAGGCACTTCCAACGGGAGCAAACCTACTGAGGAGAGACTGGGTTACTCTCAACAAAGCCAGCGCCAAGGTAGCAAGGATCGGCAACATGCTGAGATGGGGCAAGGCTGCAAGCGCAGTCTGTCACTACGGGGCAGACCCCCCAGACCTTACAGCTCGGTCCAACTGGTACAAACGGTGATGTACGGGAGGTTAACAAGACAGCCCGTCAATAGATACAGAACTGGAGCGACAAAATATGATGATGATGATATTGCATGTTGCAAAAACTTGATTCGGGCGGTCCAGGGATATGCTACCCTGGGAAATTTTGGATTTTTGCTCCTCTGACATGCGTCCACTTTAAGTATCGGTGGATGCATCATTAAAAATAGATATAATACGTTGTTGCTCACATCTCCAGTATTGCATAGCCCAATTTCTAGTTCAAACGTGACTACCAACTTCACAGAAAATCATTTGATTGTTTGTATGAACCTAGATTGTAAATCAGTCAGTTTTCCGTTAGCTTTATATCATCATGGTCTGTTAAGGTATTTTCATTTGCATTTAACTAAATATTTTAAGAACTATCAAGATCATGAATATTTTCATTTGCATTTAACTAAATATTTTAAGAAATATCAATATCATGAATCAACATACGCGGCAGCATCTCAAATCATACTTAAGTTACAAGATACTACACAGCGCACTGTTGTGCGAGAGAATAGATGGAACAAAGGTAAAATGATTAAACTACATATCAACAGGGGTCCGAAGTGCAATTTGAACATTTTTGATCCGAAAAAAGTCCCTTCATACAATTCCAAAATCAAAGAAGAAAATGTGAAAGAATAAAAAAATCTATTATTCGGTATACCATACTCTGCGTGTTTAGTTTTGTTCATCCTTCCTAACCACGTAGATTTCATAATGAAGGCAACTTTGATGATGTCATCCATGTAATTAGATCAACATGGCCTAAGTGTATACGTGGCTTACGTGACACACATGTGTTATCAATACACAAATTCAATAGGACATCTGTAGGACCAACATCATAATTGAATTGAGTGAATTTATGGATGACAGACTCCAAATTTAATGCGAGAGGGCAAAACAACGAAATGAGTGAAAAAACAAAAACAAGATACTAGATACATTTTCAAAATATAGACCGTAAATGTTATAACAAGAGTCCGTTAGACACAATCCTCCGTCAAGTAATTATGGTGTTTGTGGTGTGGTTTATAAGGTATTTGATACCCTCTTCAACTACCGACATGCCAAGACAAATCGATCAAAAGTATCTTGGTTTATAGGTGCGAAGACACAGACCCTGAAAGAAACAAGTTATCACAGTATGAAAGTCTCATCTTAGCAAAGAAGGTAATTGTAGCATTTGCTCATAAATTATGTAGATGAGGCCATAATATGCATGATTTAAACCCAATAATTTTCAACTTTACTTGACTTCCAAATGCCACAAGAACAAATTTTCCATCATTCACCACTTCGGAATTATAGTCTTTTCTTATCAATTATGCAGATTAGGTCTTCATTTGCATACGTGATGTCTTTTGGTATTCCTCTCTATCTTAGATACAGGCAGTGTAGGAAGCCGAAGCCTAGTAAGTATCTGCTTGGAGTTCAGGTGGTGCTGCTATTCAAAGGAGGATACACCATCAAATGTCTGCTAATGCTTCGGTCCCATTTCCAATCCGGGGCCCGGCCGAGCAGCTTGAGGGAATGAAAAAAATATTATATACCACCTTATTAATATTAAGACCACAAAAGACACAAGAACGTAAAACAATTACTCCTAAATATATATTGCTTATTTTTTCTGATATGCATTTTTATTTCTCGTTTTCGCATACAGCCCGACCGGGCCCCGGATTGGAAATGGGACGGAAGCATTATCTAGCACAAAATCTCTCAGCACACAGCCACAAAACGTTACGGCTGCCCCCACATACCCGTCAAGATAGGGGTGCTTTTGAAATATTATATTAATGAAGACCTTTATTGCACATTTCTGCCACACTTGGCTAAGTACAGGTCACAACAAAAGATAATACAAGTACAGTTAGCGGATACAAAAGAATATGACTATCATTAAATAAATTCTACTTCTCCTCGCTTTTCGATTATAGTAGATATAAAAGAACAGACGTGTTTTTCAATGGGAGGTTTGTCTAGTCGCATTAGAAATATGAATTTTAAAAGAAGTTATGGTGTAAAAAAAAAGACGTTCATCATCACGCACAGCCCATCAGACGACATGCCAAGTTACGCCCCGGTCACATACATCGTACGATGCACCTACAATAGCATACCCCGTAAATCGCACGATGATCGCAGGTAAATCGTAGGTAAAATCAGCGAACGCCGTGCGGCGTTCAAAATTGTTCCAGCGCCTAACGATTTCCACATGTGCCTTTTCTGGATAGCCGCGGCCTGGCCGCTTTTGTGCTTCTTTAACCTACCAAATGCGGATTTAGGTTTTAGATACTAGGCTGTGAGGTCATTCACTGTAACAAAAAGATGATAACAATTAAAAGAAATACAACAACATAATCTTTACAAATGCTCAAATCAAGCAAGAATATAGGACTGCTAGACCCTTTGTCAGGCTCTACCATTTCAAGTCACCGAGAGGGTTTGGAAATGATATTTGTAAGAAGTTTGAACTTTTCTGAATGAAATAATGTATTTAAGTTACAATCTAAATCTAAATTGTTTAAACGATTGGAAATAAAGTTTGAACATATTTGAATTTATATTTACATATGTTCGAAAAATGTTAAAGCTGCAGAAACATTTTTTTATTCAGAAAAATGTCTTACATTGTTTGACGTTATCATTAGCTAGATATTCCTATAGTGCTCCAGCATTTTGCAATTATTTGCAACATTTTTCGAATGTTCAATTTGGGTCATTGCCTCCATAAAAGTAGGTGCTTAGAAGCCTTTTTGTCTGGTTCTGTATATTTTTTTATTTCATGACTAGGCATGGCACCCTGGACTTGACAGAGATGTGTGGATTGCTTTCTTCTCAGCCCTCTGTCCCTTGGCAAACTGAAATGTTTCAATATTCATAAAATGAATCTAAAATGAATGGAACATTTCCAACATGTTAGAACAAATGGTGAATTTATGTTCCAACATGTTAGAAGCTAATATAAATTATAAATATTTCTAACACGTTGGAATACTAGAGATATTATAAACATATAACAACTGTTAGAAATTTTTCTAAAGAGTTACTTATCTCTTAATGTGCTTTTTTCTGATGGAAAATGCAACTGATCTGCTCTTTTCTTTCACGGAGCCACCTGCAGGCAGGCAGTCTTGGCAAACTGAAAATAGCGACAAAGGAGATCGAATATCTGACCTAAATTTGAATCCACGTGTATACAGCCATCACCTGCACCTGGTACTGGGTTTGACGCGTGGAAATCTAACTTGAAAGCAGGCTCTTCTACGGACGCACTGTTTTCTGTTTGCTACTGTGTTCTGATGGTTACACTTTGCATCAAGAAGGCAATATCAGAGAAAAATTAGACCATCAGAACACGGTTGATTTATATTAATTTCTCACCTCATCATTAGAAGAAAAGGCCGTAGTGTAGTAGAATGATATCACTTACCAAGTTAGCAACTACACTCCTGGCTACAACATTCACTGCACGAAATGGCCTCGTATCCCGGCGTATACGTACAGGGATTCCTGCGGAAATATTCCATATCCCGGTGCGGATTTAGCGTATCCGTTAGTTATAACGGATACGCTAAATCCGCACCGGGAAATGGAATATTTCCGCAGGAATCCCTGTACGTATACGCCGGGATACGAGGCCATTTCGTGCAGTGATTGGTACCTCTTCTACAAGTACAATCAAGGCTACAACACTACATACTTCCCCACGTTGGTACTTTCTCGTCATATTGACGATCTTCGGGGCGATTTGTTTTCAAAATCAGTGGAAAACTAATGTGCGCATTAGTACTAATGTCATCCATAAATTTCACGCACTGTGACCTCATTCTCAACAATCCAATGTATTGGTTCTCAGAATCACCGATTTGATACAATTGAAATCATGTGCACTACTAAGTATTCAAAATATGATTCAACCCCAAAATGGTCATATTTTGATACCATATTGAAATATCAATATAGTATGGTGATTTGGTGCCTTCGATAATAGAATTTGTAATCATCACATTGTGTTTGTTTCTCTAGTCTTAATTTTAAATTTCAATTGCCTGTGACATTTAGTTCCTACCAAAGCGTCGACAACAAAGATAGTGTATCGGTGTGGACTCAGTTGCTTGTTTTAAGTTCGCCCGAAGTAACGAAGAAAGGGCTCCCCTTGTTCTGTGAATCCCGTACTTTCCATTTGTGCTGACTTGCGTGCGAGCAAGCCATGTGAAGTCAGCGGTCTCTTTTAGACCATAGAACTAATGTATCCCTGGTAGACGCTTTGTAGTCCTAGGCGGTTTGTCTCTTCTGCCTTTGCATGCCCTTGGGAACTATATACCATCCGACTCGATCCTCAGAAAGGCAGTTAAACCGGGGTATTAGTATGCATCTTCCTCTCAGCTCTGCTCCAGACACTGTACACAGCTGAGGGCAATGTTGTCGATTTTCGTGTGGGAGAAAGAAGGGGAGAATTGGCGCGACAGAAACTCGAGACAGTTGCAGTTGTTTCAAATTCAACGCCACATCCATAGATTTGTTCTGCACACAGATGGATTTGACAGTGCTGTCATATACACTCAGTCAAGTGCCAACAACACATATACACCCGGAACGATAACAAAGTATCACTCTCTCGACAAATGCCAACCAACCAAGTATGGCACACAGAGAGGCTCATGACTGGATCAAAGGCTTCTTTGAATTACAGTACCGTTCAGGTCGACTGGCAATAAAAGTCAAAGGATAGCAAAAACAACAACAAAGAGAATGTGACATGACAGCCGACTGGTTTGATCTCAATGCAACAGTAGATATATTTCTGCGCAAAATGCTTGACATTAAATAGTTGTTGTTTTCACCCACAATGGCTAAAAAAGAATGCAGAAATATTGGATGTGGTAGGAATAACAAAAAAAAAAAAACAGCAACAACATAATCCAATAATGCTACGATTCATGGGATGAGAAGATTACCAAAAGAGTGTTAATTCTAAAATGAAGTTTCCTCTAAAGAAAAGTTTATGACATGTATTGTACTAAATACCAGGGTATGAGAGCAAATACAATTTCATGGGCGCACCTCATCGCTTGAAGCCTTGTGGGGCGGTATAATCGTGGAAGATGGATGGACGGACGGACGGCTAGCCCGTCAGGACGGGAGAGGACATGGATTTCTCTCCTAATCAATCTGTGAAGGCTACGAAAAGCCTCGGGTACCAGGATATGTATGAATTCAATCATATTCTACGAGTAGACAATCCGTACTCGTAAAGTGTCAAGTGTCAGGTAAAATATCAAATAGGTAAATACACTAGAGAATGCTCAAATCTAGGAAATAGTGTGAACTGTTATTGAAATGCCATATATCAATATATTTATATCGCAAATGCAATTTATCTATTGCTTTCCTAAATATGTAAGTTTTTTTTAATAACTTTTCGGAAGAACTTAAGAACGTCACAGTGACTGTACTAGTTCAAGTAGGGCCGTATTACCAATATACACTGTGGTTGTACTTGTAAAATTGAAAGGGTACAGAACAGGACTTGAACACCAAATAAACATGTACCTAACCTGAACAAATCAAAACACTGGTGAATACTATCTTTACAAAACTACAGATAGGTCAGGTAAATCGGTGACCATTTTGAGAATTTAACGCACGAAAACAATTAGCAAAAATCGACAATGCTTTGAAAATAAACTATCATGTTAAAGATTGCGATCTACCAGTAAAATAGCCAGTTGACAACATGTACCAGATGTGTTTTTGTAAGTGAATAGCTCTAAGTAGATTCAATTATCATGGTAGATTCACATAGTTCTGCCAAGATAAAGCAGTCTAAGGACATGTTTATTGTACAAAATCCTGGATAGAAAAATGCAAGGCGAAAAATAGGAAAGCTCCGACGTGAAAAATATAGTGTTCTGTGCCTATTTTTTACTTCCCCGTACGTTATGAAGATTAACATCGTGCTACGGGCTAAATAGCGCTGAGCCTTCAGTCTATCATTCACTGTTACCAACTGTTTTACTGATGGACATAAAGATGGTCTTCATATGACAGGCCGTATGAATCTTGAGTTGTTCTAGGGTAATTCTATGTCACCGAGAGGGTTATCAGATAATTAGATGTATCTAGTTTACAGTATGATGATAAACCTTGTCTCTTCTTTTATCATTTGTACTATGCGAATTCCTGTATTTGGTTTCTTCAATTTAGTTCTAGTCGCTTGAATTTGAGTAAGATTTTGTCACATGTAATACATGTATGCCTAAAGTACGCAATTCAGAGCGCAGCAGAGGACGCTGCCATGTATTTCATAGATCAAAGAACGAATCAATAAACTTATTATTATAATATTTGTGATAAGTTTGAACTATTTCAGATAAATAATATTTCAGTCAAAATTGTTCTAAATTGTTTAAAAATTGAAAATAAATTTATACATGTTAGAAACATTTTGAAAGTAACTGCACATATATCTCTTAAAGAACAATATTTTCAAACATCTATGTGATTTTTTCACGGTTCCAACATGTTGGAACAGTTTGTAACATTTTTCAAATTGTATATGCGGGTCATTGCCCCCATAAACGTAGGTGCCAATTGGGCTCTATTGTTTTCCTCCGTATATTTTAAGATTTCACGGCTGGACGCTGGAAACTCCTTTGTTGTGAACTGCCCTCCTCCCAGCCCACTGAAAAAAGGCATGTCACATGCTGTGTCATGTCACTGACAAAAGAACACACACACGGTAATTCTGAATTGACTCTATACATTCCTAACAATTTTTCTACAAGATCAGCTACAGTAAGTACCATTATTTATGGTTAAGAAATCAAGGGGTCTAATTTACAATGATAAGAGATGAATTGAAAGTGTTAAGGACTGTATAATTGAAAAAAAATCGTATTCTAATAGAAACTGTGTAATACTATTTCTAAGACTTACTTACTGTGCAAAGACACAAATAAGGAAACTGCGGTGTTAGACATAGTAAGGTAAGTGTAAAACACGATCTCATATTCCTAAACCTTGTCTTATTTTTCATCTGTTCGCGCAAGTTTTTTTTTAAAATTCGTAATACTACAGTTAATGTTTCTAATAAGTGAATCTTAAAAATCATGAGCCCGTTTGTAAATGGTGACGCACTTCATGTGCATATTACTATGAAATGTCACATGCAAAGCCATGAGAAATGAGACTGAATCTGAAAAGGAGTGCGACAGTTAGGTATGACAGGTTATTATGTGTGATATATACCTAGTCGCCTACGAGTACCCGGGGGGTCAGTGTGTTACGGTTAGGGGTGTTAAGGTCACACCCACACTGATTATATGGATGACATCCACAAGCGCATCAATTTTCGTCTGTTTCCCAAAACATATATGTCTGCAACCATTCTGTAAATCATACAAAGAAGCAGCAAATGTAATTATAATAAATGCCGTAAATTGCACTAAATATAGAAAAACAGACACCAAGGTCAATGTCTTAGAATGCCAAAGCTAATTCCAAAATTAAAGAAGAAGATGTTAAATAACAAAAATGAATTAAATAATGTTTTGTTTGGAATACTATGTTTTGTGTGTTCAGTCATTTGACTTGTTCAACCTTCCTGGACACTTAGATTTCATAATAGATAACTGTATAATGAAAGCACTTTTCAAATCAGTATGGCCATATACAGGTAATACAATACACTATACTGATACAGGTAGGCTTATATATAAAGGAAAGTGTGTTGTTATGTACATATGATTTATATTGCCCACCTATCACCAAGGCCCATGTACTATAAATCATACTAAACAATACTGGTGCCAACTATAAATCATAATTCTTGAAATTTGTCTATTGACTTTTAATATAATTCACAAGCTGTTCGACGTATCATTTGCAGGAGTTGGGTTATAAATTTCTATTCATTTTATCAAAGGTAAACCAGCATTTACAGTTCTTTAGGTAGAAATGCCTCGGAGATTAATCGAGATTGGTCGGGGTTCAAGACCAGAATGTATTGATTTTGAGTCTTGAAAGGCCAAAAGGCAGAACTTAATTAAAGCTACCGTAATGACGACATCAGTCACTAGCCTTTTGTCTACAGACTGGTTTTATCAAGAAATTCTCCAAATGCCAGGCATTTTCTAGTGTTTTTTATATATTTGAACTGAGGAAACGTATAGTCGTCTGAGGGATATGGGATGGGACGATAAACGCTTTACGATAGAGATGAAGCTATTTTACCTTCCCTCTTATCTGATTGGTAGATATTGATTCCAAGCCAGTAACACTTAAGTACTTACGTTTCTCTGAGACCTATAATTAATGTGCTTAGCAGGCAACGGTTGTCGTTTGTATCATCCTTTATGTAGCTGTTTCGCAGCACAGAAGACCTAAACTGGCCTCTTAGAATAGTGCCATTAGTTACCTTTGCCAAGAAAGGTCTGTTTTTGGTAGCGTTTGTAACGGCGTTTGCAGTAGAACAGCATAACTTACGAAGCTATGGACGGGTTGGTATCAAATTTGGTATGTAGCTAGGGTTTCACTTATCAAAGAATAAGTCCATTTTTGGGCCACCATGTGGCTTTCATTGGCACTGCAGCATAACGTACGGAGTTTTTTTGTATTCTAGTTCTGTAAGCAGCGCCACAAAAAACTTAACTTCATGGAAGACGTACACTCCTGCCACAATATGACATGATGGATTTATTGTTTTGAATATGACTGATGAAGAGCACAGAACAGAATGGAGTTGTGTTGTCGGATATTGACTTGCTAATGGATGATGTGCCGTGTTGTGTTGAGTGCTTCGCCGTGCCGGGTTACACTAGGCACGTAGGCAGCGCGTTATGGGGACGATGTCAAGCTGGTGTGAAGAGATACGTTTTGGGCACTGCGAAATGTAGTGTAGTTTACCGTAGTGTAGTACTGACTGTTTCTGTAGTACAGTGTAGTATAGCGTAGTGTAGTGTAGTCTCAGTATTGTGCATTGTTTGACCACCGTGGAATGAGTGTCACTTATAGCATTTGAGTATAATACTGTAAAGCGATACGTTTTTGGCACATGCAATGAAGTGTAGTGTACATTGTAGTTTACCGTAGTGTAGTACTGACTGTATTTGTAGTGTCGCGTAGTGTAGCGTAGTGAAGCGTAGTGTAAGTGTGTGCAGTATTGTGCATTGCTGGACCACCGTGGAATGATTGTCACTTACAGCATTTGAGTATTATACTGTAAAGCGATACGTAGTGAAGTGCTGACTTTAAATGTAGTATAGTGTAGTGTAGCACATTATGCGCAGTGTTGCGTATTTTAAGACCACTTTGAAATGAGTGTTGCAAGGCATGTTTGGTTATATTTATGTGTTATGTTGTGAAGCCATGCGTTTTTGCACAGTGTAGTGTAGTTTACTATAGTGTAGTGCTGACTTTATGTGTAGTGTAGTATAACATAGTGTAGTCTTATAGTGTGCAGCGTTGTACATTGTTGGGACACCGTGTAATGCGTGTCACTTGTATTTGTGTATTATATTGTGAAGCGATACTTTTTTTGGCACAATAAAGTGTAGTGTAATTTAGACTCTAGCGTAGCGTAGTGCTGGTTTAATGTGTAGTGTAGTGTATTGCCAAGTAAGTCAAATAGTGTACTGTTGTCTTATAGTGCACACTGTTCTGTTGTTTTGGGCAACTATGGAATGTGTATCACCAGGTATATTTGCTTATACTAATTTGTTACACTGTGAAACGATACATTTTTGGCACAGCGAAGAGTATCATAGTTTAGCATAGCCTTGTACCGGCCTTATGTGTAGCTAAGTTAGTATAGTCTTGTGATACGAAGCGTTGCGCATTGTCACCTTGAAATGACAGTCGCGAAGAATGCTAGGTTATATTTGTGTTGTGCAGCGCTGTTATGTCGCAGCGATTGATGTATCATTGAATATTCTATGTCTAGGCCAGACACATTATATGGGCGCTCTATAGACACACACACCATTCAACACCCTCATAAAATAGTAATACGTGATGACAACAGCATGGCCATCGAGGTGGAACCTAATTGTCGAACTTATTGTATTTCATAGGCTCGTGATCACCACATTATTACATCCGCAAAATGAAGTTTCGAAGGCAAGTAATCGTGTGGTTATGAAGTACCCTCTCAGACAGACATTTTCCCCAGAATCTGTAGACAGAAATAGCTAGATAGGATTATTTACCGTCACGACGCCACGTACATGCACATAGGTGAAGCCCATCCCCGCCCGACAACCAGGCAGCTTGCGGCAACTTTCCTCGGGGTAGAGATGCTCTTCCGCCGCTTGCTGTGTCTTTACCTCCGAGAGGCAACCTCAGTAATGTGACACCAAATGGGTAGACAGCATGGCAAAGTAATCTCAGTCCTGATACGTGTGTCAGACGGGTAGAAGGAGCGATGGCGGCGGACGGTCGCTCGCATTGCGGCGGAAACGTTAGATCAAGTGACGCATGCCTGTTGCCAGCATGGTAACCCCGACAACACGAGAAATGAAAGATGGCCTATAGTGCGCATGACTGTTCGTGGCAAGCCGGAAAGTTCACAGCGGTTCGTCGATGAAGGTTAGACATCCTGGTAATAATAAGATTCATAGTTCGTGGTTAAAAACCTGCTGTTTGACATATCTTGTTCAGTGTCACTGACGAAAGGCAGTGGATGCTACCTGGAACGTCTGACCGTTTCCAAATTTTATCCAGTTGCTTGAGCAACTGCTATTTGGCGTTTCGTGCTGTGCGTGTGATCCTCAGTCTCGTGTATCTAATTAAGATTCGTTTGAAAGGTGGTGGTCCATGGAGACGGCCCAGGAGAAATGGAGGGTGTCTGTAATATCGGGTGCAGGATTTCAAACATTATTGAAAGTTTATTGCAAATTCCTGCCCGTAGGCTAATTGCAACTACATGTACATGTACATGTAACACAGAGTGGACGGACAGATAATGATGACCAGTATAGCATATGACTACTCTAGTCTTAACTACTGACACTACGTTCTAACTTATTGGGTTCGTCTTCTTTTAGCGAAACAGGGGAAGACGAATGATCTCAACTTTTAAGCACGATAACTACATTTTAAATATATAGAGCCTTAGCTTTACGTACGTAAAGCGACCCAACGCCCACGATTTAATTTCTTGTCACAAATTAAGCATATAAACCGAGAGATTTCTAAAATAGGGTTTTCCATTTTGTCTTTCCCATTTTGTCAAGAATGTATAGGAAACGATTAGCCCTTTTTGATTGTATGTCCCAAATATTTTGATATGCCTACTTCACTATAAGTATGTCTATCATCTTTCATTCCGGGATTTCTCTGAATTGATGCAAATAGGAATATGAAAATAAGTACATATTGACATGCGACAATCCCTGCGTTGTACATTTAAAATATTAAAAATTTCACATAATTATAAATGCACATTCTCATTTTCATAAATTAGTCTCTTTCTGTAACTAGTGTAAGGTAGACTAGTCTCATAGAATGGTTGTTACGTAGTGGAAGATCTCATACGTTGTACCTTGGAAAAATATTGTGCAATAAAGAATATTCATTATACAAGTTGGAAAGTTCGGAAACGTTTACCCTTTTCAGTTTTTTTGTCCAACTAACGCGCCTGCGAAAAATATGATTTGAAAGAAAAATTGACTTGATCCAAGCTTGTCCCCCACGACGCACTGAGCCCGCAATACGTATTGCTTTGCGCTCTAATTGGATTTTTGGACTAGACCTATCCTGGCTATGGGTTCTAATTCAATCAATTAATCACCTTCTTTGCGTATGGTTTTTCACACGTAAACAATCATTCTGTCGGTTTTGCAGATGTATTTTGACACGATTTGTAGAATTAGAAAGGAAATTCACAACCAAACCAGGAAACGAGATATCTCTTCATAAATGAGGTTAGGATGTTACATGTATGACCTTTCTATTCCTCAACACTGACAGAGGCTGTGCTAGTTTCAGTCACGTAGTCGGTCGTTGCCATTTGCGACGGTCGATGCTGTATCGCAAAACGGTACACGACTCTTTTCACGCTGGGTACACACCGTGTTATTTCGTGGCGTAGAGAGTTAGGGTTTTAGTATTTGCGTAGACATGGGTTCGAAACCAAGCTGGTGCATTTTTCTCTTACTAACTCTACTTACTAACTAATTTTTCATATTGCTATCGTACATTTGTTATTGAAATGTGCCTTTTTTACATAGTCATACATTTTTGCCGCCTCCCCAAAACACCAAAAGCAAAATCTATGTACACGTATCTAATAGAATGAATAGAAATAGATAAAATGAATAGATAAGACAGATAGCCTCGCCCTACGCTATATAGAGGCTGTTAACACAAGAGAATAAAGGGGGTTTGCTATACGACTTTGTGCAACGGGTTGAAGTATAATGATAGCACAACACTTTGGGAATCAAGTTTTGCTGTGGGACTCCTTTATACCACTTGATAAACTGGTTGCCCTTTGCAGACTAAATCGCGGTTATATAACACATTATACGATAAGGAGAGTGTTAAGGTATCAACAGAAATGTTTCGGAGCCGTGCGTTTCTCAGAGCTAATGCGATTAGTATTGCGAATGAAGTGCCCCATGAATAGATTGCTTATACGTTGTCTATTCTTACGCAAGCATGACGTATTGATTACGTCGGTGCCCAGTGCCCAATTAAGATATGAATAGGACTTTGACACTGGTGTCAGCGATGGGATTGTACCAACACAGGCTGCGTCTTTCAATTGACTTGACATATTTCCTGTTAATTCCGATGGCAAGCAATGTCTCATCATCATAAGTAATACCCTAAAACGTCAGCGAATAAATGTAAGGGCCCTGCACACTTGTGCGTGTATTCAAGTGCGCATGAGTTCCGCAGTAACATTTTTTTTTGGTTTAAGTAATTTTTGCGGGGAGGAAGTTGTTTTCTACTTTGACCCACCGTTGAGCAGTCTAGTTATCGAACCAAAGAAGTTACTTCTTCGGCTGAAAACTTAACATAAACCAAAAACATGTTAATACGTAACTCGTGCAGGCTTGAATATACGCCCAAGTGTGACAGGGGCTTAACGCTATCTTTGAGATATCATTTCAATTTTTTGTAACAGGATGGAATGCTAGTGAATTTGATTATTGACCGATATATCTATAGATAGTTTATCTATTTTTGGTTTGTAGCATCCTTGAATTGAAGTGGTGCAAATGACGCGTGATTCAATAACCCCTTAGTTTTTACTTTTCAAAGATAATCATAAATCAAGAGGCATGGCTGGTTTATTCATAGTTTCAAGATACGAATAAAATGCCATCGCAGCCAAACGGCAGAATCCTGATATCATTTACACAGTTTTATGAAATAAGTATTTCTTAACGACATAAAAGTTCATTTTAAGGTGGAAATTACATAGTAAGAAATCAAACTATTCTCAAACTAAAAAAAATGGACGCACCGGAATTTTTGACCGGCCATTTATTTACATCAGGGCATACCAACCTTCCCTCGACCGGGACGGGGGGCGGTACCTACTTCCGACGAACTTTGACCCAGTGCTGACGTCAAATCACTGGGTCAGATAGCTGATGAAGGAGAAATTCGGTCGAAAATTCCGGTGCGTCAAATTTCGTTTAGTTGAAGAACAAATCGATTTTTTGTTACTTTTTAACGAGTTTGCTCAGTGTAAGGCCAGAGACCACGTCTTGACACTGACATACTTACTTATTGGACACCACGTAACAAGACACGAAGGCAATTAACTACAAGGTTACGGGTTGCATGAGTAGAACTGGAGTAGCATTGCATCTTCCTAGCGCAGAAATATCATAACGACCCAACAGGAAAAACGATTTAAAACAAATTTAAAACTACATATTTGAATACAGTATATAATCTATTTGCAATAATTGTGTCTTATTGTAATTATCGATACACAACGTACATACGAGTTAGTAAATCAGTGTTTTTGCGAAAAAAATCAAATAAAATCAATGCGCAATGGATGTTATCCTTTAAAAAACTTCCCTTTGTCGTATGCAAATGTTTTAAAGCAACTTAACGTGATCTACGGAAACATAATAAAAGGAGATTGCCTTGGAGTTGAATCATTAAAAATTCACATCCATCCTTCATGAGCTATTCAATACTTTGCCCTTTAAGTTAGACAGCCATAAAGAAGGTGGATATTCCCCGGCCACTTAGCTACTAATGTGATATTCGTGTCCATTGTTCACAACAGTGGACCATAAAAGACCCCGCCGTTTGACCATTACAGAGGGATAATAAAAAATTCATACACAAGAGATACATGTTTTCTGTTAGAGCGTGTTAGGGACTGGATTAGAACAGTTGTATAGCACAAAGGCACAAAGGATATTATTGCCCGTCTAATTTAATGTGTCGAGTGGTGGACGTATTGACTGTAAATTGTTTGTATTCACTGTCTATATCAATGAAGTAGGAAAGTACTGATCGCTATGATGGTGTTTTTAAGTGCATTTAAATGGGTTTTGAAATGTACCAAGTGGTTTTTATTTCCATCAGAAGGTTGGTTTTTGTAGCTATTCTTCGAAGTGTTAATCTCCGTGACCAATTTGCAGATTGATGATAGATTTCATTTGAGAAGTAACGTTGGGTAACATAAATTCGCTGGGTACTTAAATTCGGGATTTTTCGAAAGCGGGGTATTTAGGGATATGTGCTAGATGCAACATCAGTAATACCGCTAGAAATGCAAACTTGACAGACTAACGTATTCAGAACACTGTCTGAAAAGCTTCGATAACCATGCATTAGAAGTTGGCTACGTCAAAAACTCTCCGTCCCTTATTGTCACAGTCTGAGGGCTTCGTGGGAGAAATATACTACATAGCTGTTCGCTGGTTTATAAGACAAATGTCACATCCGTTTCCTGCTCAACACAATTATTTACAATACAACTTATTAGAATCTCTTTTGCTAACCTACAACTGGACTCTAAGTGTGATTAATCATCAAAACGCCTCTTTGTTGCTACAACCAATGGCTACGGCACTACGGTGAATTTTCCCGCCGCCATATTCGTTACCCAGAATCCTGCTATTCGGCAGACGACAAAAGTTTGCGAGGAACACTTTTTTGTCCAAATGTTGCGTGTGATAGTGGACTGATGGCGATATTTTCCTCAAAGTTTGCTCTTAGCACAAGCAGAAACACATGGACATAGTAGTATTACCATTTCTACGGCATCCAGCTAAACGCCCCGATGAATAATGTACAGATTTCCATGACGGTGGGGGTGAGCTTTGAGTGACGTTCTACCGACTCAACACACGGGTTGTTCCCGGAGGCCTGATGTGTGCGGTACGGCCGTTTTTTTCGTGTATTTTTTTTACTTGGACACGTCTATATCCATAGCACTCTCCTCAAGCCAAGGATGGAACGAATAGCTGCTGTATAAAATGTAATTAGCGGTAAGATATTCAAGACGAATCTTCTCTCCCGAATTAATGTTCACCCCTGTCCGACAGCACCGTCATTGTGCGTGCGGCGGACAGTAGTTTCAAGTTGAAATATTATGGTGTCAGGACGACTAGAGACAAAATCTACCATAAATATGATTAGTGCAAAGATAGTACATGATACTGACAGAATAATAGAAAAAAAGGATGGTTTATTGTTCTGCTAGATTGATTTCAGTCAACCATTATCGGAAAAATCCCGAATTTATGTTACCCAACGTTAAAGTTATATGTCCAAAAGTGATTGAGTTACTTTTCACCGAAATGCAAATAGCTGTGTCTGAACACTGCACGGAAAGTGGGGTTTGCCAATGTTGAAAAGTCGGATAAGTCTGGTAATGCTTGCTTTGCGCATTTCATGTTTTCTTCTTCTTCTTCTTCTTCTTCTTCTTCTTCTTCTTCTTCTTCTTCTTCTTCTTCTTCTTCTTCTTCTTCTTCTTCTTCTTCTTCTTCTTCTTCTTCTTCTTCTTCTTCTTCTTCTTCTTCTTCTTCTTCTTCTTCTTCTTCTTCTTCTTCTTCTTCTTCTTCTTCTTCTTCTTCCTCTTCCTCTTCCTCTTCCTCTTCCTCTTCCTCTTCCTCTTCCGCTTTCTCTTCCTCTTCTTCTTCTTTACTGCTTATAGCCTCATATCCGGGATTATCACCAGTTACGCATGGTTTTTGGCAACCGTTTTCATACTTACTTGGCATTTACCGCTATATTTGTTTTCCTTGCAAGCATTTCCAACGAACCTGTCAAACTAACCTTGGCACATAATCACTTATATAACAGCAGAAATAACATGATGAGTTAGATATATGCAGAATTCATTCGACAGAATGTCGGATTTACCAATAGCAAAAAACGCATAAAAGAAAACTTACTGGCGTCTTTTATTGCCTATTTAAGCAACCATTTCTACATTTTCTAACATTCAGCATCATCTTTAAATCCCGTTTTTGACGCTGTGACCCCTTTGTGAATATATATGATTTGATAAGTATTAAAAAGCTTATATGCCGCCAAGCAGACAAAAATCTTATAAAAGCAGAGAGAAGGGCAGCTTTATGCTTCCTCCACAGTGCTTGAGAGTCTCTTGATTTTGATTATTCAAAGGTCATTGACATGTAAACGTTAATTATATAATCATAATAATCTTTATTGCAAGTTCATGCCCGAAGGCCGATTGCAACGCTTGATAGGGGCAGCCGCCTAAGCCACGTAAGGAGGTGACTGAGCATGTTAATATGTTCAAAGGGAGGCTAAACTTAAAATTGGAAAGTCTACTTTGCTCAATATGCCCCAGATTTCCGTCATTTGTAACTTGCTAATGGCTAATCGCCTGATGATTGAATTGATCAATTGGAAGGTCACAATATGTGACGTCAGTCTTCGGCATTTTCCATTCAGTATGAATAGGGCTTTTCAATTTGGCTTTTCTGAGGATGGATTTTTGAGGAATTTTCCGACGAATTCAAGCGAATCGCGCTCGATCGACGAGTAAGTGAGCTTGGCATACGGAAAATTCCTCACAAACATTAAATATCATACCATTATGATATTATATATGCTTTTGGGGCATTGAAAACACAATTTTCGATGATCGTGTCAGCTGCTTTGTTCCATAGCCAGCTTAAAGCACTTGTGACACAAATACAACTCAACACATTCCGTGATTACATTCAACCATTGTACGTATCATTCAATAAACATTGCCGTATATGAAAACATATGGGTTCACCGTTAGATTTTTAACAGGACCATGTAAGCGATAAACGGTTTAATTACCGAGGTTATCCAATGGCGTGTTTTTTTAGCTGGGAGAATATTTTTGTTTGCAACTATCATCATTTATCCATGTTACATGTACTTGCAATTAGTCACCGGACATGTATTTGCAATTAACCTATAACAGTATGTATTCGATACGAGTCTGTTAGATATTTGTATTTGTATTTATTATGATAACTCTTCCTACCAACTCTTCCTACCAAATTATGGCCGTGTGTCGGAGCCTTAATGGGAATTTCGGAACATTTAGGTGTGTAACCCGCTAAAGTGTCCAATCATGATTTCTTTCACTCCCTTACCATTATGGGCACTAGTAGTCAGACCTCAAAACAGAATGCTCTCCGCTGTAATGTATGCAAAATGATCGATCTTAAATCGAACCTCAAAAACCATACATACTATTCTTGATTCCTGCCGGGGAAAATGATTAATTTTCTTCTCTGACGTCACAATATTAGTGAATACAGAATCCGATTCAAAACCTTATACTGCTGCTAGGAAAAAAAAAAACAACAACTTTATTTTGAATAGTGATGTCATATGTGTCCCTACATTCTAAGGTTAGATCGGCAACAATTTTTTTGGAATTCAGACGGAATAAACGTGTGATATCGAAAACATCTAAATGGAATCAGCGGGCCTTATGGCCATCCTTTTGATCTAATCAACAACATGTTTTGATGAGATTATTATCCCACATCATCTGAAAGAAAACACACTCAATAAATGCGTCACAAAAAAATCTAATTTGCCACACCGTCTAAATGTTTGTAAGCAGGATAGAACTTAATCAAGAATCAGTAAACTAAGTTTTGACTTAAAGGTTTTATCGATACAGCACGCCATCGATTTATCGAAAGCCTTTGATCCTGTTGATCAATGCAGACATTTAGCGGTTTTTCTAATTCGTTGTTCTCATATACTGATTAAACTCTCAATTGCTGTTACAAATTAAACTAACACATGCGAGCTATTAAGGAGAGAGAACTAACGCTTTACAATCATGACTTGGTAGATTTATGTGACTTTCAGCAGAAGAAACAGACATGCAATGACGTACAGCTCTCTTACCCCAGTATGACATATATCTAGGAAAGACACAATGGATGTTGTTTGGGTGGACTAAGACATTCATGGTGTCAATACAATATGTTTGTAGATTTGTTTTAAATTCAGTTTTTCATCTGCGACAACAATAAAGTCATATCACATTGAAATCTTGAACCCTGATTTTTCGATATATTACTAGTGTGGATTCTTCTTGATGATATACTTTAATGAAATCAATTCTATACATAACTATCTCTTGAAAATCAAACTTGCTATTTCTTCTGTCGGTATCTATATGTCTTTACTCAATTGTATGTATTTTACACGACTCCAATTACATTTCTGAAAGCAGACAAGTTTGATGCTTTTCTTTTTCAAATGTTTGAAATACACAAGTCCAAAAAATGATGGTAATAAAGCAATAAATTAAAACTTATATATGATATTTCTCGTGATAAACCAGCTGAGTGCGAATTCCTCTGGACAATTTCCAGCTTAACGCAATTTCATATGAACTCTTTAAGAAATTCTGAATTTCTGTTATGAGCAAAATGGACTTCTATGAAAAAAGGTGAAAACTAGTTTTGGTTAGGATAGGACTTTAAATTGAGGACCCGTGATTGAGAAGAGCCACGCATTGAGCAGAGACCCTACTACACATATCGAAAAGAGTAGGGGTCCTTTGGGTTGTGCTTGTGTATGTTGAGACCTTCCAGTCAAGAGTCGAGGTGGCAGCCCAAGTGTTTCGGTCCTTCAGCCAAATTCAGTTTTCCGCCAAGCGAATGATCCTACTCTGATGAAAAATATCGCTCTGATGGAAAATACTTGCCATCACCATCTTGAAATGTAATTCTGAACCTGTATCTGTATAACCGGTACAATAGTACAACCGCCCGTTGTCGTAACACACCAGATTCAATTGACGTCATCAACCAAGTAACAAATTAAGCAATTTGTGTTCAGAACTGGATGACATGTTGAAGATAACACGTTTCCCTTTATATGGCAATTAGGTGCCATCAGCTTCTAAGGTAATTCAATAAAGATTCAATGGTTATATAATCCTACGTATAAAATTCCAGCTTTCTACAATTGTATAATACAAAATGGGTCAACGAAGCTTATTGAAGTATTCTACGCAATGTTACTGATAATAACAGAGGAAACGAAGGTGCTCTGATGAAAAATACTTGTCATCACCATTTTGAAATGGAATTCTGTACCTGTATCTGTATAGCCGGTACAATAGTACAACCGCCCGTTGTCGTAACACACCAGATTCAATAGACGTCATCAATCAAGTAACAAATTAAGCAATTTTTATTCAGAACTGGATGACATGTTGAAGATAACACGTTGCCACGACATGGCAATTAGGTGCCATCAGCTTCGAGGGCAATTCAATAAAGATCCAATAGTTATATAATCCCACGTGTAAAATTCCAGCTTTCTACAATATTGTATAACACAAAAATGGGTCAACGAAGCTTATTGAAGTATCCTCACGATGATACCAGAGGAAACGAATGAAATGACATCAAAGTACACATGCGTGTCCGAAGGCTGTTCATAACGGCTTACACTGACCCAATTTTTGTAGGATTCTGAAATTACATATGTATGATAATATAAATGCAAGTACATAATTCAAGCTCAGCAAAGGACAGAAAAGAGCCATGCTTTCAAGTACGAGGATTATCAACCTCTGATTGATGTGTTCAAAAATTTGTTCTTTCCCACAACTATGATTCTATAATTATAGTAGAATGGAGAACATAATACTCAGTAGATACCCTATAACAATACTTCCAGTCGGAGGTTAGGTGCGACAGGTCGTTCTGTGTAATATGGCCAGCTGCTGCTGCTTTGTTTTCTTAAACTGTATCATAAATATCGTGACAACAACATACATGTTAATGACGTGAAGAACTTGATTCTAACAGGTAAATGACCTTAATTGTTGCCTCGCTTTGAGTTGAGTCAGCCTAGCCCTAGGTCGACGTCGACGTCATTTCACAGAAGAAGTTTAAAAAAAACACGTGGATTTATGTAAGCTCCATTAACGTTAACATTTATCCGCCGGGTTACATATATCCGCCACTTTGAAAAACGATATGTTTGAGCTATCTCTAGAGCAACACCCCAAGGTATACACAGTTTATATATATATCATATACAGGAGTGCATTATACTGGGGGACGTTGCATTTCACATCTCTTTAGACGAACTTTTTAGGGACGCAAATATCCCTGACCTGGCGGAGTTATTTTGCCATGTAGTTGTTATATCTTTCCATGTCTGGTGTGATAAGGCTACATGGATTTATTTTTATGGATGACATCCACGCGCGCATTGATTTTTGTCTGTTTAATGAAATATCACCTTCTCCGAGGCTCAACGGAATACTGAATTAAAAGTTGAAACTGCCGTCATGCGTATTCTCATCACAGTCATAGATCATCATCAGTCCTTTGAGTCAAATACCTTCTAACAGCGTACTTCTTTCATCGTTTGTTTCTTTGTACCTTTATATATTTAGTCTCGAAAATTCTCGTTCTTGCCAATATGTTAAATATCGATCACTTGAGCTGAGTCTGCTAAGATGAACAAGACAACCTACATGTACCTCCAACAAATAAGGACGTGTTGCTTTTTTGGTACACTGTGTTCTGTGGTTCAATTCGCAATACCTGCTTTGTAGTCTTGTGGTTTAGCAGCATTTTTTGCTGAATCTTTTTCGCCCTTTCGTCCTTATATTTGTTATTTAAGTTTTGGGGTCTCCAGAGAATGTCATCAATGCAATTAAGTCGGTGTTGCCTTATGAAAAGCAAAGCAGAGCAAAAAATGAAAGTAAGAAAAATGTGACAAATAGTCAAACAAATGGGGAAAAGCTTGAATAAATGTCAGCCATCACAAAATCTCGAAAAAGAGTATCCAGGCAAAAGGCGACGTGACAATCGTCTTAGGCCGTTGTACGATTTTCACGTCGTAGAGTAAACAATCAGGCTGTGAATTTTCAATCAGGACCATCAACCGACAAGGATTTAGAACAACCTTTTTCGTAACAAGTCAGCTGAACTTTGACTTTGTACGACACATTTACAATGTATCCCAAGAATGCCCATCAATTTCCGACCGTGCGACGATCGCGCGACATGTGTGACCAGGGTCCTAATAAAACACGACCACTATCGGCGTGCGTTTGTTGTTGCATCAAGGTGGTCACCCCGATATTCTAGGCCACAGTCATTCTAGGCACACTAAAAACCTACTGACATTGGTTCTACAGCGCTAGAAACGTGGACCTTGGGTTGGAGTCACTTGGAATTAGTGCTGCGCTCTAGGGCATCGCGCTCCTAGTGGCCTGTGACCGCCATCCCCCCGGGGTGGGGGTCAGTAACGTTCGGCCGAGAGCTTGTGTAAACACAGGCTACCTGGGGCATAACGTCCACACGGTAAACAAAGTTCCGGCAGGAAACATATATCTGTCACCCTAAAAATGCGTCTTAAGAGATGTGCAATGCAACGCAACGTCCCTCAGGACGATGCACTCCTGTATTTGTGTGAATACTCCTGTAATAAAGAATAGCTCGTGTACGGAGGTTTGAAATGTCAAAATGTGTCAAAAGCACTTACAGCATCAAAAATCGTTTTCTAGATTGCAACATGTTCATGGATTTGAGCTCCTCCTTATATAAGGAGAATTTTACAATTTATGTTGCTAAATCAAGTTAGGATCTTAATGAGCCTTATCCTCGGGTGGTCTCTTTTATCCTGCAGTTCTTCTGGATATAAATCAAAGTGGCGGATATATGTAACCTGGCGGATAAAGGTTAATGGAGGTTACAAAAATTAAGTTTGTTAGGCTTCATTCTGTGAAAGGACCTGGGGCTGACTCAACTTACAGCGACACAAGAATGAATTCGAAGGCCATTGAACTGTTAGAATGGTGCTCTTCAGAGTCACACTTCATCAAAATTTATATTGTTGCCCGGTCCAGTATAAGGAAACAACGGTAATATGTCCTTTATACCCAGTGCATCTAGAACATGTACAAGTAGTTCCCGTTATAAACCATACTGAGAGAGTGGATTGAACTGTTTACAACCAGTAATATAGCTCGTAAAAAGGTTTTTGCCTTTTCTTTCCCTGGTAACCTCTCGTCATCATCGTTATCTTCGGGCCCGCAAAAGACTGTGTTTCCCTTTTACCATTTCAGCGTGATTTCACTACCGGCTCTATGGGAACTACCTGCTGTAAAAGAATGAAGTATTTTCTTTCTGCTCTCTTAGTATCATACTAAGAGAGCAGAAAGAAAATACTTCATAATGGTTTAATGTGGATAATACCTGTACCAGAGCCCATAAAGGGTGCTATATTATCTTTAGGCCATCTCAGTATATTTTCGTTTCAGCTTGAGTGTCGTAGTGGATGAGAATTCACTCCTGATGTTTTGTGATCGCCTACGTGAAAACGGCGTCGTGTGGCGCAAGTGATAGAGCGCGCGGCTTTCAAACAATGGGACCCGGGATCTAATTCCGGGTTGTGCCCAGAGACATGTCCGAACTTGCGGCCCGACGTTGTGCCCTTGGGAAAGGCACTTAACACGACTTTCCTCACTTCACTCAGGTGAAAATGAGTACCTAGTCATCTAGGGTTAGGGACGTCCCTCGGATAGGACGTTAAATGGAGGTCCCGTGTTTGGGGAGAGCCACACCCCGCGCACGTAAAAGAACCCACCACACCTTTCGAAAAAGAGTAGGGGCATGCCCCGATGTGCGATGGTCCAAATCCTTCTGTCTGGAGTTAGTGATTCACTACATTTCACCCGGATGGAGGCCTGGCAAACCTCCATCTCGTATCAGTCATACGGTGATTTACACCATTCACCCAGACGGGAGACCTGGCGCATACCCGTCTTGTATTAGCCAACGAAAGGGAATGTCACCCCGCAAGGGGCGGTATAACCCCGACGGTGCACGTCGCACGTAAACACGTCGCACGTAATTATATAAGCACGTCGACTACCAACCTACCTACCTACGTGAAAATAAACGCGATTTCACATTGAGACCGGGCAAACATAATCGGAGCTGAGCTTCCATACTCTACTGAAGTAAAAATAAGTGCTTATGCTTTGGTCCCTATTACGCCGGTGCTTGTAGAGGTGTAGTCCCGGCCGGGCCCCGTAAACTACCCGGCCGGGCCTTTATTCCAACTGGGACCGAAGCATAGCCTCTCGGATGGGACATAAAAGTTATTAAAACCGAAGGCCCCGATGTATAAGTAGAACCACACCTCAAATACGTCAAAGAACACACCACGCTTATCCATAAGAGTAGCTGTTTATCCCGATGTGAGTGGATACAAAATTACAGTCTGCTGATCTGCGCATGCGTAAGTCTGAAAACGATCTTACCCATCTTGGATACGTACAGAATTTGTGCAATCTGCCTTGGGGTGATATTTTGCGATAAGAAGAATGAAAACATTCAAGTTGGCTATCATGAAAAAGTATTCTTATCTAAGTTTTCTTAACTGTTATGGTCATGTAGGGACAGCAAATTTTCTGAAACCTTCTCTTACTTACGAAATTCCCTCACAATTTTGAGTGAACTATTCTACTGTGGCTTCTAATTTATCGCCCTCTCTTGTATTGGATAAGAATACAGCCATTGCCAGTGCCGGAAAATAGTAATGGGATCAAATTTTGTCTTGACCTGGATGCATGCTCTTAGATAAATATTGTCCAGTTGAGCGTTTTTTTCTCTCGGCCCCCCTTTCGCACCATTGACCAATGTTACTGCAACATTTGCCAATTGTCACGATGCGTTGACCAGGTATATGTCTCTAGTGCAGCAGTCAGCCCATTAATTTCATGCTTCTACCTGCATCTAGCCTTTTCGCTTAAAATTGTTTTGAAATGTTATGCAATCAGGGTCTAAATAGATAAAACATTTTGAGCAACTTGAAGTGGTGATCTGTATGTTTGTCAAATTGAATTCGATGATTTGTACATTTGATCTGAACATGAAGGTACAGTATGTGTATGTGTTACACTTCTGTACGTTTGGGACCGCATAGTGATGACATCCCTGTGATTGTACATATGTAAATACTTTGCGTTTGGGATTGTATCTCATTAATATGTATAAGCAGCAACACCTGTGCTGCATTGCTATGTGAACCAGTCAGAATTGCCTTGAAGAAGGTGACAGATGGTCACCGAAACGTCGGTGGAATAAATCTCTTAGTTGTGTAAAAATAGTCTTTTTTATTCCATGAAGGTAGAGAGTTAGAGATGACGAGAGAATGAGAGAGATGATGGGAGAGAGAGGGAGGGAGAGAGAGAGAGAGAGAGAGAGAGAGAGAGAGAGAGAGAGAGAGAGAGAGAGAGAGAGAGAGAGAGAGAGAGAGAGAGAGAGAGAGAGAGAGAGAGAGAGAGAGGGAGAGAGAGAGAGAGAGGGGGAGAGGGAGAGAGAGAGAACGCCTTACTGATAGCCAAGTAGATTTGTATTTTTGGAATTCTAAAGACATATGAATTTTATGTCTGAAACCAGGAAGTAAAATGTTAAAGATACCTTGCTTCAAACATTATTCTGGCAGGATGCTGGTTAATCAAATCAAATCAAATCAATTCAAATGATTTCTACATTAGGTTTAATCATGAAGGTTTAGAAAATGCTTGAGGGGCAGCCAAATAGAATTGTATTCTTAGAGCGTGAGGAGATTTATGAGATTGAAGACAGGAAGCAAAATGTGAAGGGTAGCTTGTTTCAAGCAGTATTTTTCTGATCTACTGAGTCCTGAGGTCCTAAGTCCTGACTTCAATTGCCCAGTCAACCTGTCAGAAGTTTCTTTTTCCGTCCGGCAGCTTCAAACAGGTTTGGCTCAGTTGTTATTAGAAACTGAGCTGTACAACATTTCAACTAGAAGCCGAACCTTTCAAGCAGATACAATACGCATGCAACTAAAACCAACAAAAAAGGGTTCGAAAACCTAGCCTCCTTTGCAGAAGGGTAAGAGTGGGCAGCAAGAACGATTTTTCCAGTAAAAAACCTGGCCGAGATATATATGTTTAAAATCGCGAATCAGCGCAAAAAAAAAAAAAAACGCCAGCGCCACCCAGAAGGCTTGCAAAAAATTACGTTTAAACCGTCGTCTCTTCGTTGTAACTTTATCAATTGAAAATTTTCTGAATATCAGTAGAAAGCGTGTTTATTACCGCTCACAGTACTCTATCCAATTAGTTTTGAGAGCTATGTTGTGGGAATTTTCGAATTTACCTTGACCATATCTTGCGACCACGAGAGCGGACTAAAACTAAAAATATGTCTTTCATCAACTTTAAACAAAAGTGGTTCTTGCAGTTGAAAATGTTGATGGCCCAAACCCATGTCGCTACTTTATGAGCCCACGAGCTAACTTGTTTTGAAAAACCATGACCACAGTATGTCCAGAACACGAGTTTGCTTCAGTACCATGGGAAGCTGCAAGGGGCCCATAATCTTACCACTTTTTTTAAAATTTTGCCAACACGTACCAACAAACCACATATCATAAAGATCCATCTATGAATTCCCAGGCTATACTGTTCACAACGACACCAACACACAGATTCGTCTTGGCGAAGATGATAAAGAATAGCTCGTGTACGGAGGTTTGAAATGTCAAATGTGTCAAAAACACTTACAGCATCAAAAATCGTTTTATAAATTGAAATACATTCATAGCTTTGAACTCCTCGTTGCCCTCTTCCTGCTCCTTATATAAGGAGAGTTTTACAATTTATGTTGCCAATCAAGTTAGGATCTTAATGAGCCTTATCCTCAGGTGGTCTCTTTTATCCTGCAGTTTTCTGTGCCTGCTTTGAGCCCTGAAACGGTTGTCCTGGACAACGCTGACGCACAATATCCTCCGGTATCTAAGTTGCTAGGTAAGCTCCTATGCCAATTATAACTACCACCCCGGGGAGCTCCGTACCTCAATGAAACGGTTGGCTGAGAATTCCCAGTCGTGATGTTTCGCCGAGTTCTGAAGCTTCCGCGGTAATCGAATCAATTGTCTTGTAATGCCAGCTTTAAGGTTGATTTACAACAAATGAAAACATTATCAGCTAGAATCTAGTTTATAAAAAAGAGTGGAGCGTTGGATATTCAAGGTCATCTCAACTAGTATAACCCGAAATTACCATTTTATACAGGCATCCAAGTATTTTATTTACAATACACTACTGTATAAATCATTTTATGAACAATAATAGTTAGGGATATTTCACATATGGTGTGCGTTAGCTCTTAGATATGAAACGGGCATGGATGGTATTAAAAAAAATACTGCGATTTAGAAAATGCTTTTGAAGCTCATACCACAACGTCATACCTTTGCCAAACGACGATAAGCTTTACGACTAACGTATTGCAGATGTTGCGCGTTGATTGTGCGAATGCGGATCTCATCTGCATAGGTTTATCAGCTAAGCATCCGCTCTACAGTATGTATAAAGTATGAAAGTCTTATCTCTGCAAAGAAGGATAATGATGGATTTCTTCAAAATACGACGAAGGTTATGATTCACATTTTGGCGCTCACTGATACAACCTATAGACTGCAAGTTGGACCCTAATTTGAAGGCGACGCCTGCTGATAAAGCGTTGAACTGACTTTTCCTCGTGAATGATATTCGATTTCCTGAAACGAATACGTCTGTGTCCCAGCTTATGATACATGGCTAGAAAGCAATGTAGTTTACAGCTCTCAAAAAACAAAAAAATAAAACAACCATTAACTATACGTTTATTCTGTTAATTATATTGATGTATCTATATCTCAAATTAGTCGAGAGCAGTATTGCTAAGAAAAGATGACTGTTTAAACCTTCATTCATTCATGAGAATGTAAGAGTGTCAAAATTCCCAAATCATGATATTTTGATTTGTGGTCACTTTGTTTATTTACCACATACTAACCATAAATACGCGAACATGACCTTAAACGCACGTTCGGGTGACGTGCTCCAAAGACACCTTTCATATATCTGGCGCGAAATTTACTCTCGCGAGAGTACAATTTGGCGGTAACGTGCGTTATTTGGTGAAAACAAGGGTCAGAAGGTCTGTTCAATCACAAGATTGGATTAGAACTAAAAGAAACCTTTCTATTCGACACCATCCATGTAATAGTTAAAAAATGACTTAAGTTTTAACGATTACCAGAAAACAAAACTATTACAGATATCCTTACTTACTTAAAAATGACCCTACACCATATAAAGATGTACATCCATTGTAAGAAAATAATGACTACAATACGTTGATGAAGGTTAGACATCCAGGTAATAAGATACGCCAAAATAGTTACTCAAGCAACTGGATAAAATTTTGAAACAGTCAAAGCTGTTTTAAAATTTTATCCAGTTGCTTGAGTAACTATTTATGGGTAATGATTACAATATTCTATTTACATCTATGGAAAGAATAGTAACAATTCTAAAGTTGATATAACATATAAGGCCCTTTTCTGGTCAATATCATGGATGATATCTGGTAAGATAAAAAACAACGAAGTATGTTTTGAATGGCTTAAATCTTACAAAGATAATGAACTCTTAAGTATTGTACAAAATATTGTCTAATGTATTTAGATTTGACATATGTTTAGCGAAGTGCAGTAAAATCATAGATAATTAGGAAAAACTGTCACTGAATGGTTAAAATAATCAGTCATCACCAGCTGCCCTTCCGGTCCCACGGCCACGCCTTCTACCAAAAACCCAGTATCAATGGTCCGGACATACTCGCCGTGACGTGTGAACATCTGTACTCTCTTGTTCCCAGAGTCCGCCACGATGATGTGACCCGAGCTGTCTGTACAGATACCGCGGGGAGAGTGTAGTTGACCTTCACCACTTCCCTCACCTCCAAACTTCAGCAGGAACTTCCCGGACTCGTCATACATGCGGACAGAGTTTGCGAACCAGTCCGACACAAGGATGTTTCCTTCCCCGTCCACAGTGATGTACCGCGGGAGTCTCATCTCACCCTCTGGATGTCCGACCCTCCGCACCAGAGAGCCGTCCGGACGGAACACCTGCACTTCACCACGGTCTGCATCAGTCACCAGGATGTGGTTATTGCGCATGTCCACCGCAATCCCGCGGAAATGCTGCTTCGGAAGGTCAAACTGTGTCATGGCGGTCCCACCCGTGCCGTATTGTACAACATGATCGGCTGACTTACCCATCCCCACTACCCATAGTGCACCGTTACCATCCATAGAAACATCATGTGGCTTCATGTCCTTGTCCTCTGTACCCGGTACGACTGTTGGAAAGTGACGGAGGTAAATACCCCCTGTTTTGTGAACTTGGACTCGTTTGTGGTTCATATCAGCCACAAATATCTCGTTACCAGGCGACACAACAACGCCGTGTGGGTAATCAAATTTACCAGGTTCTGATCCCTCCCCGCCATAAGTGATTATACCTAGTTTCAAGTCCTCAGTAGTCCAAGAAGCCGCTCCCTCTGCCTTTGCTGACGTGGGTCGCTTTTGTTCTGTTCGTTTTTCCTCTTCCGCGCTTTCCGAGCCGGGTATTGCGGTGGTCTTGTCTGCGACGTCCTTTACGGACGGTTCTTCTCTTGCGTTTTTTCTCACGGCGTCCTCTTCTACACTTGGAGTACCACTATCGTCCGCTAGGTGTGTCTGTGTAGCTACATCTGCCTTCTCGCCTTGTGCCGACCAGCCGCCAGGCGGCTTCTCTCCCCTGTACTCCAGTGACCAGCCACCAGGCGGCTTCTCTCCCCTGTACTCCGTCACGTGAGATGTGACCTGCTTAGTGGCCTTCTCGGCGTATCTAAGGGCCTGCTGGAGCTCTTTTTCAAGAACTGCGACCGTCTCAAGGGCTTCCTTCAACCTGTTCTCTGAAATGGTCAGCTTGGAGCGCAAGGTCATGAACGTGTCGGAATCCACCTCGGCCTTCTTGAGGTTTTGGATGAGCTTTTTTATCTTGTGTTCTCTGAGCTGATCCTTCTGCACCAGAGCCTGGACCAGGCTATAGGAGAAGCCCTGGTACTCCAGACTCTCGGCTACCTGCAGATGGAGGGGCAGGGCGTCCGAGAACAGGTTCAGAGCAGACAGGCGGGTCCAGATCTTGGGCGCCCCCTGACGCTTAGTCTGAGGACTGCCTCCAACCTCGATGTCATCGACTGTCTGCTTTGGACGTCCCTTGATATCTGCAATGCAATTGAAATATTTTGCACATCATTAGACTAATTATCTGATATTTTACTCGCTGATAGAAGTATGAATAATTTGGTGTCTATGAAAAAGTTGACTACTATAATGCGCACATTTAGAGACTCATTCTTTTTTTCAATGTTGGTGATTAATGTTTAAGACTCTAAGGTATGTCAGATTAAAGACGCACCGTACAACAGCGCCTCCTGTGTGACTTTGATAGGTACTTCAGCATCAATCTGCAGTGACTTGACGCCCATGTACAGAAGTCTTGGGTCGGAGTGATTCGCCATGAGCCTCAGCACTGCTGTGCACTCTCGCGGTATGGTGAAGTGCACAAGGATGCTCTTGCCTTTCTTGTAACCCCTGAACTTGACCTGTGACCTTCCAGTGCCGCACAGCGACCTCAGATTATATCTGTATCGATCTACGGTTTCCTGGATCATGCGTGTGTGACCGTGAACGACTAAGTAGGCGTTGGCCGTTGATCCTAGAAATATCAGATATAAAAACATAATCTAACGACATGAGTTTAATGAACCTCTGAGCATAGCACAAAAAATTAACAGTTTGGGTCTTTACTGGGATTATGTAACAGATAACATGATAGATCATTTTATGTAAAAAAAAGTCATATTAACAAAGCTCAGAAAAAGTAATAACATCGGTATTATTACTAATTTATGTTGCTTTATATCATTTTTAGCGGAATTTATTTTTAGGAGTACGCAAGCGTTTAAGTCGCTTAATACACAATACTCATATGTTCTTGCAATATGCTCGATGTCATCCTAATCACAAATGTGTATTCTTCTGAGTCGTTTCAAAAAATACATTTACTTACCATCTGCGCTTGCACCATCAGTGCTTGTTCCCGGCTGTAGCTCGGGATTCTCCGGAATCTCTCGGCCAGGCGGTTGGAACGGTCTCAGAACGGTCCTTACCAGGTCTGCTCGCCCCATTCTCTCCAAGATCTCTTCAACAAACTCCAAATTCTCCTGGTCGATTTTGTCCAGTTCCATTAGCTTATGAAAAACGTCCACAGCATCTTTGAGTCTTTCTGCCCTGCCTTTTGGAATCTCACAAAGACAATATAGCTTCAACAGCTTCGTTTCTTTTTTTGTCAAAGCCTCAGATAAACGCTGTAGAATTTGTACGAAATCAAAATGGCGTCTGTTTGCCTCTGTCACTCTTGTGCGGACCGGAGTTGCCATCCTGAAACGGCAAAATGTTAGATCAGTTTTATTTACCTTCAATGGTAAGCACTTAGACAGTAATTACAATTTTTTACATATCATTAGTTTTGAAAAGTTAACTGATCAATTATGTGACTTTTAGTACAATCAGTTTAATTCACATTGAAACAAGCGAGCAACCAATCAATCAACCAATCAATCAATCAATCAATCAATCAATCAATCAATCAATCAATCAAACGAACAATCAGTTTAATTCACATTTATTCAATCAATCAACCAATCAACCAGTCAAACATAAACAACCTTAAGCTAACCAGGTTTCTCTAAGGTACAACCGTCCAGCCAGAAGGACAAAACTACATGCGTTACATTAACATGAGTGCCAAGCGGCCCTTTGATTCTTAATTCTCGAATTGCTTTAAAAATCTGCTTTTACTACATAATCTATGAACTAGCCGGATTGCTATTTGTTTTAGGTCTCGAGTACCCTGCGTACCCGCCATCTTGTTTATAGATTGCAAACTTTACTTTTGTGCGTACCGAGCAAACAGTGGGTCAGAGGTCAGCCAAACGTCAGCTTGCCAACTTGTGTGTTTAAACTAACAATGATTAACAAGTCATGCGGACGTGCCGAGGGGGTGGGACGTTATATCATGGCACTGATAAGTGCCTACTACTAACTTATCTTGCCATTAGGTCATTACTGAGGGGTTGATGTTTTCACATGGTCTTTAACGATAGGTTGGTTAAAATG
The DNA here is from genome assembly GCF_035083965.1 of Branchiostoma lanceolatum. Taxonomy (NCBI): domain Eukaryota; kingdom Metazoa; phylum Chordata; class Leptocardii; order Amphioxiformes; family Branchiostomatidae; genus Branchiostoma; species Branchiostoma lanceolatum. The sequence continues at coordinate 10,180,668 of NC_089739.1, forward strand.
AGATTTATCTATAATTGTGAAATTGACATTTAATGCAGTCGTAGCTTTTCGCCTACCAATATTCATCCAACCAGAAATGTTAATTAATTGGAGGTCATAAATTTGGTCTCTTTTATCACCTTATCCAGTAGTACTCTCCTTGGTAACTCCCGCTTCTAATGATTAACCGACTTGTCAAATGTTAGAAACGTTTCGCTCACAATACTACAAAGCATCCTTAGTTTTACAGCACGTTAAGTAACAGGCGTTTCTCGAGAATTAATTCTGTAGTTTGAAAAACAAAATGGCTGCATGGCTCTGCCACGTTTACATCACTTCTAACCATGCTGCGAATGTAAACTCTCTAACAGTAGTGGAACCAGTTTAAAACTTACCTGAGTGAAGTAACCGGAAGACCATAAGATGGAACAAGGAACAAACAGCCTGATTATCCACGACACAATTCCTTGGTAGTCTCAAGTCTGGCGATCAAAGTGACTCGCATACGTGACGTTGCTCGTAAATATGGCGGGTAGACAACAACGGCAGTCCGTTACTTGTTGAACTTTGATCGCCTGCCGACCGTTGGCAGGTATTCATCGCGTGATGCATTTATATTAGCAAAGAACGCCCCACGGCCCAAAGTTCGTTGAAGGTCATCAGGAATAATCCTATCTAGCAAATAGTTAGTGCATTTATTAATATGAGCACACTAAGCAGTATGTGACGACGAAGCATTGTTCAGAAATAAGTATCGGAGACCGAACTCCTTTGCTAAGTTTTATTGACGTAGTATTGTTATGGTGATTAAAATATTTCATTTGCCCTTCGTGGCTATAAACCATAAAAACATCTATTGTCACGGAGTGACAAATATCATATGTGATGTTTTATTTCCTCTATGGATTTAGTCTTGCGTTTTGTGTACGCCTTCATGTGTGTTTTGACGTGCTTTGTGAATGTTTGTATTATATTTTCAATATTATTCCCAAGGCTAACCCTTTGTAATAGCCTTCGGCTAGTTAGGTAGCCCTGGTTGTATTTTTACAGCCAAATAAATCAAATCAAATCAAATAAGTGGTGTCAACCTGGTGTGTTTCTGGCTATACAGATCAAGAAACTGATTTATTACTAGGACGATTTGTATTGTCAGCTAACGTACCTGATACTGGTATAGTCTGCTCTTTTTCCGTCTAAGTTGTTTGTACATCTAGTGATCTAAAACTTTGGCTCCTACCGTCATGTCTAACTTCTAATTCTAATTCTAATTGGGATTACCCCACATCTTACCCCGACTAGGACGTATCTTGTTAATGTCATGGTGCTTTGAAAAGTCTAAGAACTTCCTATCACAAGTTGTACAGCTATCATCTTTTATATGGAAAATAATACCATTTGTGCTGCTAAATCAAGTTAGGATCTATATGAGCCTTATCTTCAGAACCTGTTCTTTTATCCCGTGGCATTGTGCACGTAATCTCAATCCTGTAACGGGTTTTCCAGAAAACATTGACGCACACTATCTCAGTTGCTAGGCAAGTAACAACCCTCCCGGCTAGCCGCCTACCTTGTTGATCGAGAAAAAGCATGAATCTTAGATTTCTTATTCTTGATGTTTCGTGAGCTGTAAAGCTTCCACTGTAATCGAATAAGTTGGCTTACAATGACACGTATAATATTCATTTAAAACAAATGGATATATATCTATCTATTGTATTGGCTAGAACTGAACTGAAATGGACGGAGAATTGTATATCTTAGATCATCTGAGCTTGTGTATTGTGCAATGACAAAGGACAATATCCGACAATTGAATGGATATCAAATGAAATCAATGCATGGCATAGGCAATGAAGCTTTGGCGACAGGGTCACTTGCGGACTGGAGGAGGAATATAGGTTGCATAATCATAGAGAACCGTTGAAAAGAATGTAACAGTATACTTTTGCAACCAGGGGTAAAGAATTGTCTGCACAGCAGAATCTATATAAAAGTTTCTATACATTAAGATACCTGTATCTAATTATGTGAAAATTTGTAAGGCATCATCCTTTATGATACCAGAATTCTATTTTAAGCGCTCCCGCCCATAGTTTTAACATGGATCACTCCACACAGTGATAAGGTCGGGCGCTTCACACAGTCGTAGGCGTACGCTGAAAGTGAAACTAGGTTTGAGTAGATTTTGTCAGTTTCGTGGATGTTTATTTTCCCAGCCATCCGTGATAGAAACTTAATTCACTCTGACGAATGCACGACCTTACCAAGAAAAATGTACATGAGAAAATATTTCATAAAACTTACAACACGGAATCTGCTGCGCATGGCATTGTTTGGAGCTTTCACTTGTTCTCGTATTCTGATACCATGTCACTTTTCTCAATTTTTCTTTTTTTCTTTCAGGGATACGGTAACTATCTAGGATTTAAAAAGATTCACTTGAACAATTGTTGTCCCTTTTCTTTTCAAAATATTTGTGCTTCAAATGCACTACTTTTGCTCCGCGTACTCACACGGAGGGTGACATCATCGCAAATTTGGCTTGCAGTTTTTGACGTCACGTAAGTCAACAAGGAAGTGTAGCTCGTAGTTGCGAAGGGTTCTCAGTATACCTCAACCCCTCATCCAGCCATGTTGGTTTGTGGCGTTAGAGTACCGAACATGTACAGCCTACAAGTTATTGTCACAGGTAAGTCATATTTACAGCTCTTTCTGTCCCCACCATTCAAACAACACGCCGATACGAGCAGGGTGTCAACCTTGCATTCTCCTTGTCGTCACCACGGTTACATTCACCTTGTGGTTATTTGTCATAGTAGGGCCGGGTTTTCAACAAGACTACGACTGAATCTACCGTCGACAATAATCTAGTACTAAGTATATACAGTCTTGTCTCGTAACAAGACAACAATGTTCTATTCGACGCATGGAATGACCCCAAACTGTTGTGGTAAACAAATCGTACGGTGGACGTGACCGGACCCCTACCAGTTTGGTGCTTTGTCAACTAAAAATCTATAAGTGTGACGTTGTTACGTTGGTTGTTCAGTAATATAGAAAGGGAGGGGCACAGAGTCATGCATTTGTATAATTATTCATGGAGTCTAGTTAACCGTGAGATCAATGGGAATAAAATCTGTATAGCAAGGGTGAACTAGACACATGTTAAGGGACCTTTGGGCTCTGCCTTGGATATTGCTGGTCTTCAGATCTTTTAAGAAATCCCATGCAACGTCAGCAGACATATAAAATGACGGAAAATTGTTGGTAAAGATGTCATGAGCTTCCGTCACAACGTCGGACTGCCTATTTACAATGGCCAGGGTCTGGTTGTAGTACAACAGGAAGGCAACACCATAAATAAACAAAGGTGTGTTGTCGTCTGTTCCACTAGCGCCTACAGGTGAACGTGTAGTATTTGAAAGGCGTTACGTGTTTAAAAAGAATGTCATTCTTGCTTATCTGATAACCATTCAACCAGGTTCCAGATTTTCAAAGTGCACTGCAACAAATAGTCAACGTGGCAGAAAAATTAAGACCAAGGAAAGTCAACTCAGATAAAAAAAATGAAAAAAAAAAATATAGAATGACGAAATTGAGTAACGTAGTGTGGTTCGAAAATTATAAAACAGCTATAACATATTGCTTAAAATCAATAAGAATAAGAATAAAAGTATAACACATTGGACTAGCAGACGGTAACACTAAAGGAAATTGCTTGATGTTGCTTTATGTTATCTTTTGGTCTCAAACAAAGAAATATGTTGTATATATATCTGTATGTATATATAGATCTAACGTTATATCTATAAGTTTGTATTTTTGTTAAGTGGCGTTGGCAAAATAAGTTTTATAACTTGAGTGCAGCGCCACTTGGTCTTTGTCTCTGTTATCATTGAATAAAAACAACAACAAAGAAACAAAGAAACAAAAAAATGAAAGAAAGAAACAAACAAACAAAGAAACAGCCAGACAAACGTAATAACATACTAGACGAATAACTGACAAGCTGGCTAACTAACCGACTGACTGACTGACTAAATAACTGACATACTGACTAACTGACTAAACGACCATGACATTTTATTGAGTGTCAGTGCCCGCTACTGATGCTCGATACAATCTCATTTTACACCTAGAAAAACAGCAGAACGTTCGTAGAGAAAAAAAATTAAGGTTGTGTTCAAAAGAGAACTATATATGAACTTTTCCACCCTTGTTTACTGAGTCTCATTACATGACATGCTTCTGTTTAACAGTGTTCCTGGTTGCATTCGCACAACAAGCAAGGTGTGAGAAGTACATAGACAAGTACGGCTACTTGAGGTGGAACCTCGGGAGCAACGTCCTACAGGGCGCCGAGGACAGACTGGAGTTCAGATTCCGCTACTGTAACAACAAGGGCGTGCTCATTTACCAGCAGGGGGAGGGCAGGAACTTCTTCGCCCTCGGAGTCAACAATGATAGACTGTACCTCGAGGCATCGATAAATCAACTAGCCGTGGAGGTAATTTTAAAAGTCTATTGTTACAGTCACATGGCGTATTGTATTTTCTACCACTGACTAGTTAAACAGTACTTAGCAGTTTGGAGCCAATTCTGTCATGGTTTCCTTTGGTCTTTCAATATAAATAAATAGCCTCTAGCTTTTTGAGTTGCTAAAAAGTCCGTTCACACTTGTGCGTATTTTTAATTCCGTATGAGTTGCGTATTTATTGGGGGAGGGAGGGGGGGGGGTCGCCTTGCTGAAAAAAAGTTTTCAACTTTGACCTACAGTTTTATAAACTGGTTATTGGATAAAAAAATAACGATTCTTTTTAATAAGACTGGTATATTCATAGATAAAATTTGGCAAAATTAAGACAATGAAAGTGCGTAACTCATGCGGACTTGAATATATAAAAGTCTTATCTTAGCAAATAAGGTTATTGTAGCATTTCCTCATAAATTGTGTAGATAAGGACCTTATTTTCATGATCTATGTCTGATATATCGATAATGTCCACGTTTACATAGCTTCAAAATGATGCAAGAATAAAACCTCCATTATTACCACTATCGAATTATGATAGCATTATCCATTTATTATGCAAATAAGGTATTCATTTTCAAAATTGAATTCTGTCGACAATCTTCTCTTTCTCAGTTAAATTTGTCACGTGTTTGATAGTCCTATAATGGGATGCAGGGGATTTATAAAATTTCCTCATTAATTATGCAAATTGCCACGAGGTTTGCATAGTTAGCATATGATTTCCTCAATCATCACTTAAGCTATCTATATATTAAATGTCATGACGATCCTTAATCCGTCTATACAGTGGGGGTAAAGGCCCGAAATGAAGGTAAAAGTGTTTTGAAGTGGTCGTTTTTGCTTGGCTTAACCATGTGTTGCCATGTAATGTTCGTTTGGAAGTCCCTTCCCTAAACGTTAATCCTAGCGCTAATGAATAGTTACAGTGACATTCTCTCTTTCTCTCAGATGTACGTTGGCGAGAACGTTGGAAGGAACCAGACTCATGACGTCACCATCACAGGCCTGGGGACCCTGAACGACCAGACGAGAGTCATCATCAACGGGATCTCCTACACACCCGAGATCCTGACGGACGTGCCCGTGAACCTGGACTTCAGCAGCAGTATGCTCGTCGGAGAAACACAGATTGGTGGATATGAATCCATCGATCAACTCAGGGTAAGACTTCCTTTTCTGTTTATCTTTTTTTGCTCAGTAAAAAAAAAAGAAGAGTATTTTTATTTCACCCATAGCACAGGCATGGGTGAAAAGTATTGCTTTCCCCTAATGTTTCTTCTTCTTCTCCTGTCAAATCTTCAAATTGATTCATCTCCAAGTGATCTGAAAGTTGGCACACTGATAGAGTGGACCAATACCCCGGCTATGTTTTCATTGATGCCTTTTAAGTGACTTCATTTAGTATTTTCGACCATTTTTGACCAAAGATGTATATTGTGCCCTGGTATTACAAATAAATGACCTGAAATTTGATATATAAGTGCATTTGACATAATTTATGGTCATGGGAATTCTTTAATACATTTGGTATGCATTACTTTCAAATTATTAATGAAAAGAATGGGATTTTTTTATCAATTAAAATTTTTTTTCTCACCTTTTCATTAGTATTACATCCGAATGACCTGAAATGTACGGTAACCATGCCTTGGATATATGTACATTGAGCATTACTGACATTATCCATGTAAATTTCATCAAAATAATTGACTTTACGGATTTTGGTTATTTGTTACCAAAATATGCATTTTTGGCTTCTGTGCTGGCATGCCCTGGTATTACATCCGAATGACCTGCATGCGCATTTTGGTATAGGTATGCTCATATGAATTCCGAAACACATTTGGCATACTCCACGGTGGTCAAATTCAGGCTTAGAAACTCCCATATCCAGCCGAATTCGAACCTTGTTCTACGTTGTTTGATCTGACGTACTTCGAACCGTATGTTTCTCTATTTGGGGTCACCTGCGATCATTGCAAGTTTCTACTGTTCTATCTCGCAGCTGTCGGGTCCCATTTTTCTGCATCAGGAGAAAAACTACGTTTTCACCTTATATCAACCGTTTTCTGGCATTTAACATCTAACGAAGGTACTACCGTTTGATTTTGTGACCTTGAATATTACAAGGAAGTTTAGGCCAGTATCAATCCCCCCTCCACTATCCGTACGGCATATGAAATGCGTTCAAACATCGTTTAAGATTGGATCAAAGAAACATCCAGTTTACCTCCAAATAATGGTAACGGTTTTCCAGAGATTTTTGTTCTTGGATTTGTTTTAAATGCTCTTGACTTTGAAATATGGGCAATCTTGTGCCAAAAATGTAAAAAAGACATTCTATTTTACACATTTGTCTATATTAACTATACTTAAAATAAGAAATTTAAGAAAAAATCCCCAATGAGAAAGTTTCCTTTTGTTCTTAGTCGACGACAAATACAAAAATCAGAGATTTTCATTGTCATTAGGAGCCAATCTTAAACGATGTTTGTTTGAATAAAAGCCTGCCTAAAACCTGGAAAAAAACTTTATTTGGGAGCAAAATCTAAGAATAAAAAGAAATTCAGCCATTCAACTCAAAACAACAACATTCAAAGTATGTAAACTCGGCAATTTACCGAAAAGATTTTTCCATCCCAACTTTTTTTTTTTAAATCGATTTACTAGAATCTCCGAAAGTTATAACTGTTGAGTCAGTTGATTAATCCGACCTCTAGGAATACCAAACATCATGTAATATTTTCACCGCCCCTCCCAGCTCAACACCCCGCGGCTGAAAGCCTACCCCATCACCTGTATCACGTTCATCCGTGCGGGACCAACAGACATTGATCTGGACAGCCCCTCCAGTCAGCTGGGAGTGTCTGACCAGTGTATCGTCTGTCTGCCGCCGTCCCTCGTCACGCTGACCAGGACTGACTCATTCCTGCGCATGCGTGTGGACAACTCGCCCCGGTCCAACACCGTCATCAGTCTCAAGTTCAGGACCAAGTAGGTCTGATCTGATACTGCACCGTGTACATGCTTGAACATAATTCGAATTCCATGGAAGGACGTGAATACGCTAATTTTGTCTCGAAGTGTAATCCCGTAAACAGCCCTGTCGTTAAAAAACGATTAAAATGTTGGATGAAGCAGAACTATGTGATGTATGTGGTCAAATGTTTTGAAATAAAAGTAGGCGAAGAACGAAGTCTCAGATAACGTTCTGTCTTCCAGGGCTCCAGACGGTCTCTTGTTTTATTTCGGAGGCCCGGCTTACGTGGCGCTGTACCTGGAGGGTGGGGCACTCGTGCTGCGACTCAACACAAGGGTAAGACTTCCATGCCGATACATTGATACATTGCCAGCCTCCACCAGGACCCGAAGATGGCTGACAAAATAGTAGAAATTGGCCAAATGGTAAATAGTATGCTAAGGGAGTCGGCTTCGGAGTTAGGGACCATTTCCACTTTATAGCGGACTAATTTGTTCTGGCATGGTATACCTCTGTTTGGCCAATTTCTACCTTTTTTTCAGCGACCCGTGGAGCCTGGTAGAGGCTAATACATTGCCATGTATTCTCAATTGTGTAATTTGCAGCCAATTGTTATGACTCAAGTTGAAATTTAACGTTCCAGCTAGCAGTGTCCAGGGCAGTCTTCACACTACGATTGTAGGATTTTGAAATTAGAATCTGTTCATGGATTATATTCATACAACTTTTAGAAACATGATCCTCGTAGTTAAGGGGTGTGTAGAAGACATGGATTTATGTTTTCACTTTTGATTTCAAGCGTTTTATTCTTGTGGGTTTCTATCAAAACTACGTGTAGGGAAGCGGCAGTGACACTAAATATAAAACTACCAGGGCAACATTCAATGATGGCGAAATGCAAGAAGTTTCAGTGACGAGGACAGGCAACACGGCCACCTTGCGTGATGGCGCCGGGAATATTATATCTCAAGTAATTTTCGGTAAGTTCTCCGGTTAGACCGAGGTCCTTTTGTCGTTCCATTTCTTATTCTTTCTTTAGTAACGTTATAATCAGTGACATGATACATTGTGCTTTACCGTATGAGGTTTGGGTGGCTTCAACTTGGGATTGTTGGTCGTCAGGACGAATGATCAGGTCTTGCATTACGATCCCATAACAAACACTGCTAAATCGACACACTCACAGGTTAACGAGGTCATTGGTTCCGTTATTTTAACCCTAACCCCCCCACGCCGCCGCCCCCCCCCCCCCCCCTCACTGGACCCGCGGCACGCTGGCGGCGTCGCTGCGGTCGATCGAATTGACAAAGCACTCAACGAATTTCATCGACAAAAAAAAATAACGAATGTTTTTAAGCTTTGTGTGTTTTGTTGTCTTTTTGGTCATACTTGTACGTTTTGAGTGACATTCCCATCATAAAGTCAAGGGTAACACAAATCCAGAGCGATACCGCTAGCGTACCGCAGATCCAGTGAGAGGGGGGCTTAACGTGTTTGTTTTATCCGGCCAGGTGGGAGCCAGAACACCGGCCAGGCGCTGAACGCGGAGCGCCTGTATGTGGGCGGGTTTGAGGCGGCTGTCCTCGGGGGCCTGTCCTCCGACATCGAGGTGACGCAGTCGTTCCGCGGCTGCCTGGAGGAGCTTCGCTTCGCCTCCTACAGCGCCGTGGAATCGGCACCCACACTAGTCAACTTCGAGAACCAAAACATCGCAAACAGGTCAGTTAATGACGAAGTCCTCTCCTTCGCATTCTTGAATTGAAAAAAAAACGAACTTGTACCAGACTGATCATTTCAGTAATATCTGTGGGAGACGCACAACGTCACGTAAAGAAGTAGGGTGTAAATTCTGGCTTGTTGTAGAGGACCACTATTAGTCTGATGGTGGTTAAAATTATACAGTCAAATATCCTTGTCGAGAAACCACCTCGCGCATGCAACCACCTCCAGTCATAAGCCACATTTAAACAGTCTCGTCCATTTTTACGTATAAGTTAAACCCACCCTGTCCTCAGAAACCATTTTCTATTCTCATATAAAAAATTTTCGTTCTGGGGTCTAGGGTAGCTTCTGCAAGGAGAATAACCATTTTCCTCAGTACCTAGAGCTGTTACTGAATCCAGGTTTGACTGTACCTAAAATTTGAGGTTACAATGCATTTTGTATCTCCATGAAAAATGGAGATATTGCTTTTGGCGTGTCTGTGTGTCTGTGTGTGTGTCTGTGTGTGTGTTTCCGGACTACTGTAGTCGGCATAACTCAAGAACCTCCTAATAGATTACGATGATATTTGGTATGTGGGCAGGTTTTGTAAAGCCGAAGTTCAAGGTTAATTTTGGGCCCCCTGGTATGTGACCTTGGTACTGCGGCATAACTTCCGTTTTTGTATCTTTTGACTTGGTCGTGCTATAATCTTGATTTTTGGGTGGCAGAAGTGGTATACATTTGGGCCCCCTAGTAGCTTGCTCTGGAACTGCAGGGGCGTTATTGTGAAAATTTTCAAGGGAGAATAACTGAACAAAGGAACGACGGATTTCCATGATATTTAGTATACAGGTTGCTTACACAGAGATGCACACAATGAAGTGCAAATTATACTCATTAGGACTAAATTTGCATAAATAATGAGGAAAATCTTTATTTCCAGTGTTTTCCATTATAAGACTCAAATACATGTAACATATGTACTTTATGGCAGGTGGAGCATCAACAGATACCAACTATGCAAATAGATTCCAAATTTGCATAATCAATGCAAAAACGCCATAATTAATATAATTGGAAAATTATACCTGTAGATTTATAGGACTGTCAATATTGCAACATGTGTAAGTTAGATAAAGGTGTTTATGACCAAGCATATATTATGTAAATGTATAAGTCATTTGCATAAACAGAATTCTTCATGGAGATATGAGGTCTCTGAACTCTTGTTTAGTTACTGCTTTCCTTTTTCTCCCAGTCATGTGGACTTCTCCTCCTGTCTGGAGTCTGCCAGCTGTCAGTCCTACGCGTGTACCGGAGAGGGTCAGCAGTGCAGCCTGGGCGTGTGTGAGTGTATCCATGGGTACGGGGTGCGGTCCCAGAACCCGCTCGTCTGCTACAACATCGACGACTGCAGCCCTAACCCCTGTCAGAACGGAGCGCGGTGTACGGACAAGATTGCCGACTACAACTGTACCTGTACGGTCCGGTACAAAGGTACGTCCATCTTGTTCTTTTTCTGATGACGTTGAAAGTTTCTAACTGGTGAAATATCTGTGATATAAAGTAGAGTGGATTCATTCCTCGAGCTAAACGCCATCTTTCACACCGCAATCGTCCCTATGTTAGACATCTAAAGCCACATAGTTCTCGTTTAGAACTTTAATTCATCCTAGTACCATTGACAGTCTTGATAAAACTTCTAAACGGGACCAATGCGGCTCTAGATGTCTTACTGAGGGATGACTACGGTTCGATAAATGTCCGTTAGTTTGAAGAATAAGTCCACTTTTACTTTATAAGGTAAAATATCTGTGTTTACTTTTTTATTGGTCAATCTAGTTTGTACTATAGCTAGAGAGCTGTTTTGAGACATAGATGTCAGTGCCTTGATTAAGAAGTCAGCTCAATGTGAACTTGTACCAACCCGTACGTAACTGTCCCGTTCCAGGTAAAAACTGTTCCGTCGTCCGGAACTGCTACAACTTTCCGTGTCTGAACGGAGCCGAGTGTATCGAACTGGACACACCGACACCTAGCGCGACTGGCCGAAACTGCAGCTGTGCGCCAGGGTACAAGGGCGTGGACTGTGGACAGGACTGCGACGAATGTAATGAACAGTGCAACAGGTGACCAGTGTTGTTTCAAGCGTCTCAGAAAACAAATGTCTTGGGCAGCCGGGTTATGGGCGGCAGTGTTGTCTTATCACTAGATAGCTAAGTCGAGTGACAACCATTTCTGACAATGCAATACCAGTACAAAGACACGTACATGTACATGTATATAATCGATGTATATCTCCAATTTCTTATACATGTAATTTAGGTCCTGTTGATTCGATTATATGGATGACTTCCGCCCTGCGCATCAAGTTCCGTCAGTTTTCACAAAAATAGATAATTTTTTGACAAATCGTACAAAGAAGACGGAAAATTAGCAAATATATGCTGTAAATTGCAACAACAAAAATTCGGAAAACGGATACAAAGTCAATTCCAAAACCAAAGAAGAAGATGCGAAAGAACAATTTCTCGGTATACCATACTCTTGTGTGTTTAGTCATTTGTTTAACCTTCCTAATTACTCAGTCTGAGATTTCGTGATGATGGCAACTGTTGTTTTGTTTTATTCGCACGCTCGCATCAGCTTTGGGATTCCCATGTGATGTCATCCATATATTCGAATCAATACAGCCCTAAGTCGCAATGGTACATCTATAACGTTTACTTTTGTCCCTCTAGCGGAATTTGTGTGAACTCCATCAGCTGTGAGAACAGCATTGGCGATTTTATCTGCGTGTGTAAGATAGGATACGAAGGGAAAGACTGCAGCAGTGAGATAGACTACTGTAAGGACAGCCCCTGCGGCCCGGGCATCTGTAACAACTTCCTCGCGGGCTACAACTGCACGTGTCCGAACGACACTACAGGAGCAGTGCAGAATCGTGAGTTGTCGCTTTCCTTGTCTCACGAGTCAAAAAGTTATTGAGAAATGTTTGATATTTTGATACAAAATTGTACAATTATGCCTGGTGTTGTTATTTATTCTACATCAATGATATCGCAGATAGTTGTGTCATTTGCAAGATAAAGAACAAGAGCTATCTGCCACTAACAGCTCACGAACATTTCATTGATATCAACAACTGGAGCCGCTGCATTACCGTAGAAATCCATTAGGGGGCCCATTATCGAACTGAAACTTTGACTTTTGTCTTCCCGATGGTCAATTAAGATATGCTGTTGGTGGACAGAAAAATAAACACACACACACACACACACACAAACACACACACACACACACACACACACACACACACACACAGACAAACGGCACCGAAATCATAAACTTCTTGGCGAAATCAAGGTATTCAACCTGTTATAACTGACCTCCTTGAGTATATGTGTGTCCCCTTACAGGGCAGAGCTGCGGCCCAATCAACCCCAGCGGCCCGATCGCGATCTCACCCGCCACTCTTGCAGCCATCTTCGTCCCTCTCGTCATCGTGCTGAGTAAGTACATCTATCTTAGCATGAAAATTCCTCCGAGACGGTAAATCGCATCATGAGAAATAAACTAGTCTCCAACTCAAATAATGGTCTCGTTGGTCACCTGATGTTTCACTTTGGTGAAGTGATGATCTTATCTTTGGTCCATTGGACAGCCATTTTCCATCTCGACCGGTCTTCGGCCTCTTCCCATGGTATGCCAGCTCTTTTTCGGCCTTCTTGGAATGTCTCAGGTGTTCATTGGCCTCCCTCTAACGAAATGATGAAAAGACAGATATTTTGGAAATTTAGGGGGAAAAGTGCCAAATTTTCCAGTAAATGTGGCAAGTCAACATTTTCTGGTGGCACATTTTCATACATCAGTACGCCCGACGACAGTAATGAACAGATGCTATTTTGCACAAGTAGAAAAAGACACACACTACAAATAAAGTTTCTCACAAGCGTGTTTCCCAGTTCTAAAATACTTCCCTTCATCCTAGCAATTCTTGTGACCGTGTTCGCGGCTTACCATTTCCAGACGTAAGTACATGCATATTCGAAATAAATCCCTCACATTTTATTCGCTGAATGCATCATTAACATTAAACATCGTTGAATTCAATATCTATAATCATTGTGTTTGTGGTATATAGCTAGAAGTGACGAATGCAACAATTGTCACGAACAGAACATTTCCGCATCCTCCTATATCTATAGATATCGTTCACGGATGTCACAGAAGGGGATGACCCAGGAGACTACACATGTACAGGAACAGCAGAACACCGTCCTACAAGAGCCTGTCTACCAAACACTCAACCCGGCAACTTACATGGTGCTACAGCCACCAAACCGTCACGCCGAAGTGTCGACACAAACCGAACACAGTGCACCAAGTGAGGACGATGCGTACCAGCCGCTGTCACGGGAAACTATGGAAGCCCCCAGTGGATACTCCAGTCTTCAACCCACCAACAACCGAGCCAGAAGCAGCATGAATCAAGGTGAGGACGACTACGAGAATCCCGACCAAGGCGACTCGAACCAAGAAGGTAACCAAAACGACGTAAACGAGATCAACCTGGATTTGGAGGAGGGTGCATACTTAGAAATTGTGGCATGAACACTTAAAGTTTGTAAGATTTAAACCATTCAAAAAAATCCCTCGTTGTTGTTTATCCCTGGCCACAAGGTAGTGACCACAAAAGGGCCTAAGACATAATGTCAACTTCAGAATTGTTACTTTTCTTTCCATAGAAATACTTAAATTGTTGCATTGTGATTATTATTTCCTTGCGATGTATGTACATATTCATGGATCCGACTTGTTTGCAAGTGCTGCGAGGGAAGCGATCCACATCTGCAGACAACGCAGCACATTAAAATAATTTTTATCAATGTTGATGCAAGTACTGTAGTGTAATTGTAAGTGTAATCACGTGTGTTATCATGTTAAAACTGCACTCTGTAAGATTTGGTCAATACAGAAAGTCAATTTTTCCACCATTTCTTTACATAGTATGTTGAATTAACATTGTAGAATGACATACCAGTATTCAGGAAGGAATGTTTCAACATCATTGCACCATATAAACCAGTTTGAAACTGAACTTTCAAAGCCAGTTGGCAGTTGGGGCAGTTTGGCCACACATGGCTTATCAGCCAAACTGCCCATTGGGGTGCCTGATTACAGTTCACCACAGTTTCTGCCAAACCTCCTTACCGGAGTTCTAGCAGTTTGGAACGGGGAAAATCCGCTTTATCAGTTCCCTACAAACTTGGCTAATATATTTCATCCTCATTCAAAAAGATATCGCTGTTATCTAGATCCACTGAAGTGTCGCTAAGTAATTAACCTACCCAGGGGTCCTGCCAGTGTGCGAGATGTTGTTGATTACAAACATTAGGCTCTAGGTTGAGGTGGTGTCACGGACTTTTACAGCTTATTTTTGTATAGTTAAAAAATACCAGACATGCCCAAAATAGACGAATTAATGATGGATATATGCTAAAAAGTGGTTGTCCATATCGTTTGTAGTAAGATTTGTTCACAAGAATATTTTCAATTTTTGCGTCAAAATGTTACATAGTGGGCATTTAAGTATTCTAATGTTTTGCTGTATTACGACTCTAGAAAGAGTAGAGAAGTATCATGTCTCTAATGTGGATTATCTAAATAAACAAATAAAGAAACAAATAAACAGTGGACTTCACTGTCTCAAGAAAACATATAATTGTTTCTTGTCACGTTATGATTAACATCATCGGTCACGTGATAAGAGTTCTCCATAGCAAGACCTGACTTACCTGGTTGGGGAAGAGACAGAGTACGTCACGAATTCTCCATCAATGTAGCAAACTCTCTTTTTGTGTGTAAGCGTTTTAACATTTCGTTTGAAATATTCCAAATGTCATTTCTCTGTATTCCACTAGCTAAATGGACTCCCATCGTAATAATTACAAGCCTCAGGGAATCCAGTCTGCCATTAGCACTATAAACAATAGGTGCAGAACACTGGAAGAAATCCAACTTACTGTTTAACTGCATTTTTGAAAAGCACTATATATTCGTTAGATTTCTTCAAGATACTGGCATATGTAACGTAGTGCAGAATGATGCAGACCATTGTAGAAAACCTGGATATTCAATACAATACAACAAAATAAACCATTTTTTACTCTTCATGGAAGAAAAATTCTACTTTTTGTATGAATTCAATATATTGTGGCCCTTTTTGGATTTCAATACGCCTTCATGAATTAAGAACCTTCTTTCGCTCTATAATGTGTTTTACCATGTATATGTAACGCTATGTGTTGATAGATTTATTAGAAATTGAATGATGTAATCCGTATCTCTGTTATCTTTTGTATGACCCTTAACCACATAGTAACCTCAATGAAAATTGGCCAGCAGGCTGATTCGAGCTTCTCAAGAACAAACAAAGACAAAGGTTCAAACAGTCACCTTCTCAGCAATGCTACTCTCTGTTACTTTGAGATATAGATACATCAATTAACTAATCTAGTACGAACTACAGGAAGGTTCCAGGCTATACAATGTTCTAGTACAAACTACAGGAAGGTTCTAGGCTATATGATGTTGTCAATGGTAGATATTATCAACTGGCTACTTATACTAATCTAGTACGAACTACATGAAGGTTTCAGGCTATACAATGTTGCTAATGGTAGAAAGTATCGACTGGTTACTTACATTGTATACTAATTAAGTACAAACTACAGGACGGTTCTAGGCTATATAATGTTGTCAATGATAGATAGTATTAACTGACAAATTAAACTAATTAAGTACGAACTACAGGAAGGTTCTAGGCTATATAATGTTGACAATGGTAGATAGTATCAACATGAGGTACTTATACTAATCTAATACAAACTACAGGAAGGTTCCAGGCTACACAATGTTCTAGTAGAAACTACAGGACGGCTCTAGGCTATACAATATTCTAGTAAAAACTATAGGGAGGTTCTATGATATACAATGTTGTCAATGGTAAAAAGTATAAACAGAAATTGGCCCAACCCGTCATTTTTGATGGACAAAAATCTGTATGCAAAGATATTTAGACAGAGCTTAGAATTTTGCAAAAACTCCATGAGATCAGCGGAAGTTTACGACGAGCTCGAGGCCGATATTGATAATTTCTAATGCCCACCGGCGACAACCCCAGCCAGACACATAGAGCGCCGTGGTGGTTGCCAGTTATAGTTGCTGGCCGTGCAGTTTTGGCTGGTCGCATCGGGCTGACGTTTTTTATCTATTTTGTCCCTCGCTGTTCACCGTCAGTTATTGTCATCAAAGAAGCCTAAAAATTCAGAAATACCATTTCTCAGAAATACCATGTCTCCGAACTCTAATTGCAGAAAAAATTATTTGTTCATTACAAATAAACATATCAAAAATCACACTTATGTACAGAAATGTACAGCCAGACAATGTATGGCCATATAATTGCTACATTTATTAGAAAATGTGGATTTTTTTCATCCCATCTTTTCCGATATAGCTGACTTTTTACCAGGTGGCCGACGAATTCGAAACTCTCGCCAGAATTCGAACTCAGGCCCTGTGCCTGGTCCCGTATGTACTTACTCAGCACGATGACGAGACACACCAGGATGACTGCAAGGTCGGCGGACGAGTTTGGGCCGGAGGGGCTGGTTTGGCCGGAAGGGCCGGTTGGGCCGCAGCTCTGACCTGTTAGGGGATACAAATTAACTGTGAGGTCCAAGAAGATTATGTTTTGGTTCCGTTTGTCTGTGTGTGTACATGTGTCGTTGTCTATCTATAACTCGAGAAGCTGTGGATAGATCCATATGATATATAATAGGTAGGTCAAGGTCGGGAAACGAAGGTTAAAGTTCAAGTTCGATAATGGGCCTTCTAGCGGATTACTGAATTACTGCAGCGGTTCTGGGTCTGATATCTGGACATGCAATGTTCTTGACTTTTTATTGGCAGATACATCTTGTCTTTCCTTCATCTTGCCATTAGACATAATTGTACAATTTTGTACCAAAAGATTTTGTACCATTTCTCCACAACTTTTTGACTCGTGAAACAAGGAAAGCGACAACTCACGATTCTGCACTGCTCCTGTAGGGTCGTCCGGACACGTGCAGTTGTAGCCCTTGAGGAAGTTGTTACAGATGCCCGTTCCGCAGGGGGTATCCTTACAGTAGTCTATCTCACTGCTGCAGTCTTTCCCTTCGTATCCTATCTTACACTCGCAGATGAAGTCGCCAATGCTGTTCACACAGCTGATGGAGTTCACGCACATTCCGCTAGAGGGGCAAATCTCAACGTTACAGATGTACCATTGTGACTTAGGGCCGTGTTGATTCGAATATATGGATGACATCACATGGGAATCCCAAAGCTGATGCGAGCGTGCGAATAAAAAAACAGTTGCTATCATCATAATCTCAGACTGAGTAATTAGGAAGGTTGAACAAATAACTAAACACACAAGCGTATGGTATACCAAAAAAAATTGTTATATCACATCTTCTTCTTTGGTTTTAGAATCGACTTTGAATCCGTTTTTCGTTGTTCTTCTGTTACAATTTACAGCATATATATGCAATCTTTTGGCTTCTTTGTATGATTTGTCAAAAACTATTTTTTTTTAAACTGACGAAACTTGTTGGAAGTCATCCATATAATGAGTCAACACATATCCTAAATTACGTGTAACGTTATAATAAATTGGAGATATGCATCGATTGTATACATGTACATATACGTGTCTTGGTACTGGTATTGCATTGTCAGAAATGGTTGTCACTCGACTTAGCTATCCAGTGATAAAATAACATTGCCGCCCATAATAGTAATACGGCTGCCCAAGACATTTTTTTCTGAGACGCTTGTAACAACACTGGTTACCTGTTACACTGTTCGTTACATTCGTCGCAGTCCTGTCCACAGTCCACGCCTTTCAACCCTGGCGTACAGCTGCAGATCCGGCCAGCCGCGCTAGGTGTCGGTGTGTCCAGTTCGATACACTCGGCGCCGTTCAGACACGGGAAATCGTAGCAGTTCCGGATGACGGAACAGTTTTTACCTGGAACCGGACAGTTACGGGTTGTTGCAAGTTCAAATTGAACTGAGTTCTTAGGGCACTGGAATCTTTGTCTCAAAACAGCTCCCTAGTACAAACTAGATCGACCAATAAAAACAAGTAAACACCTTATTTCACCTAATAAAGTAAAAGTGGACTTATTCTTCAAACTAACGGACATCTATCGAACCGCAGTCATCCCTCAATAAGACATCTAGAGCCGCATTGGTCCCGTTTAGAAGTTTTATCAAGACTGTCAATTGTACTAGGTAATAAAAGTTCTAAACGAGAACTACGTGGCTTGAGATGTCTAACTTAGGGACGATTGCGGTGTGAAAGATGTCGTTTAGCTCGAGGAATGAATCCACTCTACTTTGTATCACAGATATTTCACCAGTTAGAAACTTTCAACGTCATCAGAAAAAGAACAAGCTGGACCTACCTTTGTACCGGTCCGTACAGGTACAGTTATAGTCGGCGATCCTGTCCGTACACCGCTCTCCGTTCTGACAGGGGTTGGGGCTGCAGTCGTCGATGTTGTAGCAGACGGGCGGGTCCTGAGCCCGGACCCCGTACCCATGGATACACTCACACACGCCCAGGCTGCACTGCTGATCCTCTGCGGTACACGGGTAGGACTGACAGCTGGCAGACTCCAGACAGGAGGAGAAGTCCACACCACTGGGAGAAAAATGGAAGCAGCACAACCTTTAAAAAAGATCATTGTAACCTGAAATTGCAGATACAGTCAAACCCGGATTCAGTATCCACTCTAGGGACTGAGGAAAACAGTTATTCTCCTAGCAGACGTTAAAAATCGCGGCCCCCAGACCGAAACTTCTGCTATGAGAATAGAAAATTGTTGCTCATCATGACAGGATGGGGTTCACCAATATGTAAGAATGGAGGGGACTGTTTTATGTGGCTTGTGACTGGAGATGGTTGCCTGCGTCAGGTGGTCACCCGACCAGGTTTGACTGACTTAACATTTTGTTAAGCGCCAGCATACTACTACGTTACGCTAAGGTGACATTTCCCAACTGGGGCCCGGTCCGTTTGTGGGAACGGAAACTAAGCAATTCATATCAAGAATACACACTAATGGTGCTCATGATTAGTTTTTGCAGCTTTTCTTCTGCTTTGCTGTCTTTTATATCATTTCGTTCCCGCAAACTACCCGGCCGGGCCCCTGGTTGGAAAATGTGACCGTAGCATTAGTGGTCCTCTACAACAATCGAGAATTAAATGCCACCTCTTTTCGTGTAGATCGTTGTGCGTTATTCTGTCTTTAATCCCTGAGATATTACTGAAATGATCGGTCTGGTACAATTTCGTTTGTCAATTGTACAATTTAAAGGAGAGAAATTCGCCTTTATAACCTGGCATCGATGTTCTGGTTCTCGAAGTTGACTAGAGTGGGTGCCGATTCCACGGCGCTGTAGGAGGCGAAGCGCAGCTCCTCCAGACAGCCGCGGAACGACTGCGTCACCTCAATGTCGGAGGACAGGCCCCCGAGGACAGCCGCCTCAAACCCGCCCACATGCAGGCGCTCCGCGTTCAGCGCCTGGGCGGTGTTCTGACTTCCACCTGGCCGGATCAAATAATTAAACAAACACGTTAAGACCTCCTCACTGGACCCACGGCACGCTGGCGGTGTCGCTGCGTCCTAAACTGGATTTGTGTTACCCTTGACTTTATAATGGGAATATCGATAAGTATGTACAAAGGGACAACAAAACACACAGAGCTTATTAAAAGATTCGTTTTTTTCGATGAAATTCGTTGAGTGCTTTGTCAATTCGATCGGCCGCAGCGACGCTGCCAGCGTGACGCGGGTCCAGTGAGGGGGTTAGGGTTAAAATAACGGAACCAATGACCTCGTTAACCTGTGAGTGTGTCGGTTTAGTAGTGTTTGTTATGTGATCGTAATGCAAGACCTGATCATTCTTCCTGACGACAAACAATCCCAAGTTGAAGCCACCCAAACCTCAAAGGGTAAAGCACAATATATTATCCTTACATGTTACTGATTATAACGTTACTAAACGATCTGTTTGCGACACCATTTTGAGTCCTACGACATCAGAAATGGAACCGCAAAAGGACCTCGGTCTAAACGGAGAACTTACCGAAAATTACTTGAGCAATAATATTCCCGGCGCCATCACGCAAGATGGCCGTGTTGCCTGTCCTCGTCACTGAAACTTCCTGCATTCTGCCATCATTGAATGATGTCCTGGTAGTTTTATATTCAGTGTCGCCGCCGCTTCCCTACACGTAGTTTTGATAGAAACCCACAAGAATAAAACGCTTGAAATCAAAAGTGAAAACATAAAAATCCATGTCTTCTACACATCCCTCAACTACGAGGATCATATTTCTAAAAGTTGCATGAATATAATCCATAAACAGATTTTTATTTCAAAAGCCTACAACCGTAGAGTGAAGACTGCACTGGACACTGCTAGCTGGAACGTTAAATTTCAACTTGAGTCATAAGAATTGGCTGCAAATTACAAAATTGAGAATACATGGCAATGTATTAGGCTCTACCAGGCTCCACAGGTTGCTGAAAAAAAAGGTAGAAATTGGCTAAACGGACGGATAACATGACAAAACAAATTGGTCCGCTATAGAATTACACTTTGCCACCCGCGGCCGTGAAAGGCAAGATGGTCCATAACTCTAAAGCCGACTCCCTTAGCATACTATTCACCATTTGGCCAATTTCTACTTTTTTGTCAGCCATCTGCGGGGCCTGGTGGAGGCTGACAATGTATCAATGTATCGGCGTGGTAGTCTTACCCTCATGTTGAGTCTCAGCACGAGTGCCCCACCCTCCAGGTACAGCGCCACGTAAGCCGGGCCTCCGAAATAGAACAGGAGACCGTCTGGAGCCCTGGAAGACAGAACGTTATCTGAGACTTCTTTCTTCGCCTACTTTTATTTCAAAACATTTGACCACATACGTCACATAGCTCTGCTTCATTCAGCATTTCAATCGTTTTTAACAACAGTGCTCTTTACGGGATTACACTTCGAGACAAAATTAGCGTATTCACGTCCTTCCATGGAATTCGAATTATGTTCAAGCATGTACACGGTGCAGTATCAGATCAGACCTACTTTGTCCTGAACTTGAGACTGATGATGGTGTTGGACCGGGGCGAGTTGTCCACACGCATCCGCAGGAATGAGTCGCTCCTGGTCAGAGTGACGGACGACGGTGGCAGACAGACGGTGCACTGGTCTGACACGCCCAGCTGACTGGACGGGTTGTCCAGATCGATGTCTGTCTGCCCCGAACGGATGAACGTGAAACAGGTGATGGGGTAGGCTTTCAGCCGCAAGGTGTCGAGCTGGGTGGGACGGAGAAATGTTATATGACGTTAGCCTCTACCAGGCTCCAGAGGCGGCTGGAAAGAGTAGAAACTGGCCAAATAGACAGAAAAGCATGAAAGAGGAGTTAGTCTGCTATTGGGGTACAGTTTGCCGCTCCGTGGATGGCAGATTGGACCCTCTGTCCGTAGCCAACTCCCTTGGCATACTATTCACTCTATTAGGCCAATTTCTACTATTTTTCCAGCCATCCTGCGGGGCCTGGTAGAGGCTAATATGACGTTCGGTTCCCATGTCCATGTCGGATTCATTCACTTGCACGAACTCATGCCCTCGCTTAATGATGTTAACTTTTCGAGTGAAGTATTATAAAGTTTGCTCATTGATTATACAAAAAAGGTCCTCATTAGCATACACTGATTTGTGATTGATTTTTGATTATTTTTCACCTTTGCTTAGCTTCTAAATGCCACAAGAATGAAAATCCCATTACTTACCACTAGGTTATTATAGTATTTACTCTTCGATTATACAAATCGGGTAGCATTTCCATAATTGATGTCTCTCGGTAGTTCTAACTTTCTCAAAACATGTTTAAAAGTCCTATCACGAAACACAGCGGATCGATTTGTAAACGTTCTTATTGATCATGCAAACTATCTTCTGATTTGCATGATTAAGTATTAGTCGATTATGTACTTCATCACTTAAGCTATCTAAAAAAAACAATCTTGACGATCCGCCAACTAGGAGGTCGAAACTTACACCACTTTCTCCCCTCTCTCCAAAGCGCTGAAAATCACTTAGAAATAATGATCGTAGCACTTCCTGAAATTTGCACTCACACTTTTAGCCTCCACTGCAGTACTATTAACAATGGTTGGGATGCCAATTACCAAACTTGACCTTTGTTACCCCTACCCGCCAACCGAATTTAATGATGATCCATTCACAGCTCTTCGAATTATGTATGCTGACCACAAATACAGACAAACAAACACACAGACAGTCCACTGTAATACCGTCAGGAGACCCATTCCAAAACTTAACTTCCATCTTACATTCACCTACCAACCAACCAAATATCAGGAAAACCCATCCACAGCTTTTCAAGTTATGTTGTTTACATCGAATGCACATGCATTCACCACAGCCACTCCGTCATAGCATATGGGAAAACATAACATTCTGACAAAGGTAAAGATAGAGTACTCTAGATAAACACAAAAACAATATTTACCCTGAGTTGATCGATGGATACATATCCTCCAATCTGTGTTTCTCCAACGAGCATGCTGCTGCTGAAGTCCAGGCTCACCTCCACGTCCGTCAGGATCTCGGGTGTGTAGGAGATCCCGTTGATGATGACTCTCGTCTGGTCGTTCAGGGTCCTCAGGCCTGTGATGGTGACGTCATGAGTCTGATTCCTTACAACGTTCTCGCCAACGTACATCTGCGAGGAAGAGAGAATATCACTAACCATTCATTAGCGCTAGGATTAACGTTTAGGGAAGGGACATCAATTGACATTACATTGCAACACATGGTTTACCCAAGCAAAAACAACCACTTCAAAACACATTTACCTTCATTTCGGACCTTAACCCACATTGTATGAACGGATTATGGATCGTCTTGGCATGCAGTATGTAGATATTAAGTAATGATTGACAAAATCATAAGCTAATTAGGCAAACCTTGTTGCGATTTGCATGATTAATGTAGAAAGTTTATAAATCCACTGCGTTTCATTATAGGACTCTCAAACACCTGACATATGTAACTCTGAAAGAGAAGAATATCGAAAGTTTGAGAATGAGTACCTAATTTGAATGATTAATGGCAAAATGCTATAATTCAATAGTGGTAATGGTGGGGTTTTCATTCTTGCAGCATTTGGAAGTTAAGTAACTGTGGACATTATCAGACATTGCTCATGCTAATAAGGGTCTCATTTACATAATGTATGCTATTATGCTACAAAAAACCTACCTTGCTAAGATAAGACTTTCATATTTGTCACTTGGTCATCTAACATGATTCTTGCAAATGAGTTCTTATTTGCATAATAAATGGGAAACAGCATAAACTACTCGAAGAAGTTAACATCATGAGTCGGTGAAGGTAAGAGGTCGTGGAACTATAGTTAGCTTTATTGTCTTGAATCTCTTTACCTCTGGTATACATATTCATATTAACGATCCCGTACCGTGTTAATGTTATTGCTTGGATTATGTTGGTGGTGCTGCTACTATAAGCGCTAAACTAGAGTTCGGCACCAATTTGTTTAAATCTTGTTTTTGTTTTTCGCAACAAAAGGAAACAAAAAGATGGATTTGTCTGGTAGGTTTGATTAAGAAAAATAGTGGGAGGTCCACTCCGGCATTTTAAAAGCTACAGTCAGAAGATTGAAATGACATCTGATTTCACTCCCTTGTAGCTGTCTTAATGGGTTAGTCCAACCAGTCAGAAATCATTATTCGAAGGGCAACTACAGATCAAAATATGCAATGGCAAAGGTCACAAATTGTTTCCAGATTTCAGAAATACACACCCTTCTGTCCTCTCTAGCAGAAGACTGGACCTTTTTCAGCAAAATATGCCCATGAAAAAAATCTGTAAAAATAAGCAAAGAAAAAGAAATTTGAGCCCTTACACGGTCCCGTTTACACCTGAGCATATATTAGAAACCGTATGAGTTGCCCAGTAACATTTTCAATGTCTAAGGTAAATTTTGCGGCCAAAAAAATCAAGTTGTTTCTTTTCTGTTCGATAACCAGATTGTACAACTGTGCATGGGTCAAAGTTAAAAACAACTGTTTTCCAGCAAACTTTACCTAAGCACCCCAAAAATCAACACGCAACGCATACGGACATGAATACACCCAGAAGTTGAAATTGACCTAAGCAACTCAAAAAGCTAGAGGCTTATTGAAAGATTAAAGGAAACAATGGCAGATTTGACTTTGAACTACTACTGTTAGTCAGTGGTAGAAAATACAATACGTCATGTCATGACTGTTACAGTAGACCTTTAAGATTACCTCCACGACTGATCCATCTATCGATGCCTCGATGTACAGTCTATCATTGTTGACTCCGAAGGCGAAGAAGTTGCTACCCTCCCCCTGCTGGTAAATGAGCACGCCCTGCTTGTTACAGTAGCGGAATCTGAACTCCAGTCTGTCCTGGGCGCCCTGTAGGACGTTGCTCCCGAGGTTCCACTTCAAGTAGCCGCTCTTGTCTATGTACTTCTCACACCATGCTTGTTGTATGAATGCTACCAGAAGAACTGTGAAACAGGAACATACCGAGTAATGTCAGTGTTACCAACGGTGGAAAAGTTCATTAGAAAACATTATTTGAACATAGTTTTCTTATGTTTACCACAACCTTATTTTTTCTGTCAGTCAATTAGTTAGATCATTTGCCAGTTTGCCAGTTTTTTTGCTGTTTGCAGTACGTTTTATTGCTGTCAATTTTAGTGTTTGTTTGTTTGTTTGTTTGTTTGTTTGTTTGTTTCTTTGAGCAAAAGATAACATAAGCAGCATGACGCTGGGTGTTGAGCTGGGAGGGGCGGAGAAAATATTTCATGAGGTTAGATTTTCAAATCACACGACATTACTTCATCGTTGTATTCTATTTTATTCCTTTGTTATGAACTTCTTGTGTTTTATATTTCCGTCACATTGATCTGTTGTTGCAGGTTAGGTCCTTTTATAAACCCGGAACCTGCATGTTTGGATGATAATCAGATAAGCAACTAGAGTTCCGCGATCTCATACCTTCGCCAAATGATTTTAACCTTTTCGACTGATGTATTATGAGTGTTTCTCATTAATCATGCAAATACGGTCATCATTTGCGTAGATTGTATCACTTCATCTTCCCACACAAATATCAGAAGTTGTCTTAAATATGACCTTAACAAAGAAGGCTATTCCAGCATTTTCTGATCAATTATGCAAATAAGCCCTCATTTGAATTATTTATATTCAACAATGTTCACCTTCGCATAACTTCCAAATGCCACAAGTATGAATATCCTGTTAACATGTTATTTACCAATATGGAATTACAGTATTTTCTCATTGAACATGCAAATTAGGTCTTCACTGGCATATCTTTCATCTGCCAATGTCCCTTTATTTCTTAGTTATATAATTTGCTTTTTTTAATAGTCTAATCATTGAATGGAGTGGGTTTATAAACTTTCTCCCCTAATTATGCAACTTAGATTCTGATTTGTATTATTACCATTTCATTATATCAAGCATCACTTAAAGACCTTGCCTGTACTATAAAACCAGCAAGAATTCGTAAACATTATACAAAGTAGAAGTATAGAATAAAATTTAACATCCTAATTAATGATACAATACAATAAGGGCTAGCATACATTTTGATATAGCATCCTAATCACTAATACAATACAATAAGGGCTAGAATACATTTTGATATAGCGTAACAGTTATGATCGAGTTGGTTTAATCATTAGTTTCGGTATTTTTCCTAATGTGAAAGCAGTCGTTAAGATATTTACCTATTTTCGTATTGTGGGGATTGTTGCATTTAAATATATACTCAAAACGGTAGGTAGTATCGATACTCTTAAAATTTGTACTTGTTTACTTGTTTTGAGAAATGTGAATAACTTATAACGTAAAACATCATATCTAGAGCATTCCATGACAAAGTGAAATTCATCTTTAATTTTCACTGGACAATATGGGCAAAACCTTTGGTCAGGGGCTACATATAACTATCAAAGCTAATTCAGCTGTTAGGAAGACATTTTCAAGTGGCAAACATAGATAGAATTAATAGACACTTTGATACAAGTCTGACAGCTGGTTTGAAAGTTAATATCTGGAAGTTTCATATAGTATTGCCTTGATATGGTAACTTTTTTGCAACTATTTGGGTCATTCTGCATGGTTGAAAAATGTTTCATTGAAAACGAGTAGAGAAACATATTTGAATGTTCCTCTTTAAGCTATCCACATTGTATACAGGTTTGGTTGTATATCCATAGGTGTTGTTAGCTGTAGGTCCCTAGCCTTTGTTTACACAATCTCTTGCTGGCAGAGGCTAATGACCCCTCCCGAATGATTGAGTCCGGATAGACTTCCAGCATGTCCTCAGGGAATACTTGTCCCAGTTTGGCAACTGATGCGTGTTAGTGGTGCCAGGTGAATGAGTCTTTATCATGCAATATAGCAGATTTTCAAACTTTGCTCATTAATCATATGCAAAGTTGTCCGCCCGAAATCTAATCATGTTTTATTTTTATTAGATTGCAACAGGCAATACTAGACATCACAGGCAGCAATAGCTGATGTCGGGCGTCTAACACATAGCAAGTACAAAAACAATGTTGGAATATTATGCATGTAGACAAACATCTAACCATCTTAATAATCTAATAATCTAATCATCTTGATATTCTATACATACCTACCGGCAAACTAAATATGAAGACAATCCATTTAGGCGTTCTTGACTTATCGTGTTCACTAACAGACACACAGAAATAGCCCCTGTAAAATATAACTATCTTGGCGAGGATAACAATGACTCAACGTTCTCCGATAGGTGCTAGCGGAACAGACGAAAACATACCTTTGTTTATGTGTGCTGTTGCCTTCCTGTTGTACTCGCTCAACCACACACCCAGACCCTGGCCATTCTGAATGAGCAGTCCAATTTTGTGACGGAAGCACATGACATATTAACCAACAACCGTCATTTTATATGTCTGCTGACGTTACATTGAATTTCTTCAAAGATCTGAAGACCAGCATTCTCAAAGGCAGAGCTCAAAGGTCCCTTGTGTCTACTCCATCCTTTCTATACAGGTGTAATTCACTTTGATCTCAAGGTTGATTGGACCGTGAATAATTAGACAAATGCTTGTCTCTATGTCCCTCCCTTTCCATAGTATTGAACAACCAACGTTACAACGTCACAATTATAGATTCTTTGTTGACAGAGCACCAAGCTGGTAGGGGTCCGGTCACGTCCACCGTACGATTTGTTTACGACAACAGATTGCGGACATTCGATGTGGCGAATAGAATTCTGTTGTTGCTGTCACGAGACAAGACTGTATATATATACTTAGTACTAGATTATTGTCGGGTAGATTCAGTCGTAGTCTTGTTGAAAACCCGGCCTAGTACGACAAATGACCACACCT
The DNA here is from genome assembly GCF_035083965.1 of Branchiostoma lanceolatum. Taxonomy (NCBI): domain Eukaryota; kingdom Metazoa; phylum Chordata; class Leptocardii; order Amphioxiformes; family Branchiostomatidae; genus Branchiostoma; species Branchiostoma lanceolatum. Next base: position 10,208,482 of record NC_089739.1, read on the forward strand.
TGAATGTGACCGTGTTGACGACAAGGACAATGTAAGGTTGCCACCCTGCTCGTATCGGAGAGTGTTGTTGGAATGGTGGGGACAGAAAGAGCTGTAAATATGACTTACCTGTGACAACAACTTGTAAGCTGTACATGTTCGGTACTGCAACGCCACAGAACAACATGGCTGGATGAGGGGTTGGGGTATATACTGAGACCTGTTTGCAGTAAACAGCTACACTTCCTTGTTGTGACGACATAAACTGCAAACCAAATTTGCAATGATGTCACCCTCCGTGTGAGTACGCGGAGCAAAACTAGTACATTTGAAGCACAAATATTTTGGGGAAGAAAAGGGACAAATTGTTCAAGTAAATCTTTTAAAATCCTAGATAGTTACCGTAGCTCTGTTTTTATTCTGAAAAAAATATCTAAAATTTGAGAAAGGTAAAATGGTCTCGGAAAACGAGAACAAGTAAAAAGCTGCAAACAATACCATGCGCACTATGTTAAAAATAAAATAAAATAAAGTTCTGAAATATTTTTTCATGTACATTTTTCTTGGTAAGGTCGTGCATTCGTCAGACTGAATTAAATTTCTATCACTGAGGGCAGGGACAACATACATTCGTTAAACTGACCAAAATCTACTCGAACCTAGTTTCACTGGCTTTCAGCGTACGCCTGTGTGAGGCGCCCGGCCTTATTACTGTGCGGAGTGATCCATGTTTGAAACTTTCGGCGGGAGCTCTTGAACTAGAACACTAGTATCTAATTTGATACGAGGGTGAGTCAGAATAAAAAAAAAATCATTTTTTTCATGGCAGGTTCATTTTTATAGGAAATGAGTTGCAATTTGGCGCACATGTAAAGGAACATTGTATTCCTGAGATGTTTCATTCTTAAGAAGATATGTCCCTTTACATCTGTGCCAAATTGCAACTCATTTCCTACAAAAATGAACCTGCTATGGAACAAAGGCTTTTGATTTTATTCCGACTCACCCTCGTGCCAGCCCAGCATGCCCCTATTTGGACAACGGCCATGGAAGATATGGTTTCTGGTGCAACACATAGAGCAAATACTTCAACAGAACGTATCGAATAAGGTCCTGTGTTCGCGTATATAAGGATGAGTTCCCGCCTATAGTTTCCAAATGTTTTGTCGTAAAAGATGTGATTGCAAGGGACAAAATTCTGTGTAGCGCTGACTACAGGTCGAGCAGAAACTGTGACGATGAAGTCTGTCGTAACTACAGGGGTGACCCCAAAGACGCATTGCGCAGTAGAGTGCACAATCTTTGAATTGCTTTATAGTCCCTACTTAAAATCTCTAAAACCATTCTTTCCTTGAAATTTTTTGACCAATCTGGAGACTTTTTTGATCAGAGGGAACAGGTAGGGTCTTAGCTTTCCCATTTTGGTTGAAATTTGTTTAGTTTGCCATTTTGAGTTGGCGTAAAGATAGATGTGAGTTGTTGGGTCATGCGGAGGGATACATCAGAAATCTGGGGTCAAAGGTAGGGTTTCCTAGAAACTGGTAGATTTTCTCGTAGTTTGAGCTGTACAACCCTCTGTTTTCTTTGCATGCATATGGTTATCAACTAAACCCTTGTGACTTTCCAGTGTAGAAGAATTTTTAAGATTGAAGTTTGGGTTTACGTACTTTGATCAAGCCTTGTTTCAGTGTATCTTAACATGCTTTCCTATGGGCAGCCATGCATTACTTAAAGGTCAGTCCTACAAGACTCCTGTACATGCCTGATAACACACTGCAAACTACCTCGGAGGTAACGTTACTATATATGCTAGTCAGAAGGTGTCTATTTATTTTAATTGACCGCCAAGTTTTCCACTGATTATTGATAAAAATACAAACGACATGTATTCAACAAACAGGCTGACCCGACTTTTAGCTCCTGCAGTTTTAGTAAATATTGCTTAGCGACGCTTTTGATCCACGAGGATGAACCATTGATTTACCAGAAGATGCCTGCAGTCCTAGTATGGGTTGCCAGGCGGCGCTTTTGACATACGCAGAGGTTGTATTACAGAAAACCTTCTAATTCTCCTCCCCTTACTTCCCTAATGTGCCAACCTGCCTCACCTACCGCATAGTGTAAATATTTACCCGTCAGTCGAGCCGACTCCCAGGGCGTCCCGACTTTGTTCTCACCCAGACAAAACGTTACTTAAGTCGCTTTATTGTAATGCTGCTGAGAGGCTTCTGAATGTCGCATTACCTTTCCTGGGTCTTACGAGTATGTATTGATTAGTCTATTGATCTAAACCGTAAATCGATCTCTCAAACAGATAAAATGCACAGTGTGCACTTTTTGTTGCGGCCAAAATTTCCATATTCGTTGTAATATAGCATGTCTCCTTTAAAACCCTTTCATTTTGCCTAAAACGTATAAAAATGTGTCTATGCTGGCCCGGTTACCATCGTACCGTGAGCTCTCCTGGATCTCCTCGGAACTGAGAGCGTTGCCCGCCCGCAAAGATCGATGAGCCCAACCGGAGGGATTTTTGCGGGGTGTGACTCAGTTATATCTAGCCACGGCTATGGCCCGTATATCAGAAATGTGCGTGCGTGTGTGTATATATGTATGTAAGTATGTATGTTTGTGATTGTTTCTGTGTGTGTGTTTGTGCGCGTATGTCTGTCTGCATGTGTGTCTGTGTGTGTATATGTGTGTGTGAAAGTTTGTATGCAAATGTGTGTGTGTGTGCGTGTATGTATGTATGTATGTGTGTGTGTGTGTGTGCGTGTTCGTGTGTGTGATTGTGTGTGATTGAGCGTGCGTGCCTTTGTGTGTGTGCGTGCGTATGCATGTGTGTGATTGTGTGTGTGATTGTGTGTGCGTGTCTGTATTAGTGTGTGTGTGCGTGTGTGCATGTGTGTGTGCGCGCGCGTGTTTGTGTGTGTGTGTGTGTGCGTTGTTACTAGTGCACCATTTTTCTAGGTATTGTACGTTGATATCGATTGTACGATATTTGTATGACTTTCCAGAACTTTTGTCACGATCGATAAACAAGTACGACTAGACTAAAAAGGGCACAGAATGAATCGCATGTCTCTTCATGTTTCCTTTCAAACTACAGCAGCTGTTTTCTTTATTCATTGTTAAAGTTTATAAATATGATATCTCAAACTTATACTTATCTCTTCGCTTTCTTGGATGTGAAAAAATCTAGTTCCAGCCTCGATGTAAGTGTAGTCTCTACCAGACTAACCGCGTCGGCTATAGAGAGAACATTTGCCGGGGGACTTTGGCCATGGAGGGTTTCATTCCCATCCAGGGTTGCAATATTGGACGCTATCTCCATAGCCGACTCCCTTCATACAGTTGACTCTATTTGGCCAATTTCTACTATTTTCCCAGCGACCCGTGGAGACTGGTAGAGTTTAATGTAAGAGTATGATTGTCCTTCCTTTGTTATAAAGTTGGTTTGCGAACACCGGGTGTTTTTAACAACGCCACCCAGCGTGTTGTAACATGATCTGCCGTGTCTTTTTGTCGGACAATGGGGGACATTTTTCCTGGGGAGGCGCAGCATTTTTCTGTGTCAGAGAGTGAGTGAAGAGGCCAAGAGGGAAAGCAGGGGTGACGCGGCGCGCAAGTGTTGTGGTTCGGAGTTGTGTTGCCATTGTAAGTTGTGGTGGTGACTACAAATGAACCGCAGTGGGAAGATATTTACCTCCAAGTAGATGTGTCAGGGTATTGGGCAGTGTCTGTAAAGAAGGTGTTGTGGTGCCACTCTCATCACCAGACAAAAACGTCAAAACACCGACGAATACTGCGTGCTTCCATCATTTGCTTGGAGAATAGGAAAATGTCGTTTTCAGGGGGTGAGATAGAATGATCCCTCCTTGGAATAACTCATCAACTGGTTGTTACATGTACGTACCCTGTAAAGAGGGCCTGCATGGGGGGGTCCCGACAACGCTCTACGCTAAATTCGGTGGGCCGGCTACGTAATACGCTAAATTCAGAAAGCCTCCCTACGCTCTACGCTAAATTCAGAAAAGCCTCCCTACGCTCTACGCTAAATTATGGAGTGGTCGGCAACGCTCTACGTAAAATTAAAACGGCCGATTACGCTCTACGTAAAAGGGGCATGCAGGCCCTCTGTAAACCGTATTGGGGAAATGATCACTACAGACAATACGACCGTCGGTATGATACCTCAATGTGTCAATTTTTAGGTACGATGATATCCTTTAACGTGAAATAAGTATCAAAGAAATTACAGACTACTTACTCTATCATTCTTCCTCGGATCAAAATAAGCTTGTATTGTTCAATGCGTTGTCTCTCTCCCCCTCTCCCCTTCTCTCTCTCCCCCCCCCCTCTCTCTCTCTCTCTCTCTCTCTCTCTCTCTCTCTCTCTTTCTCGGTCTCTTTATCTCTCTCTCTCTTACTCTTACTCTCTCACTCTCTCTTAGTCTCTCACTCTCTCTCCCCCTCTCTCTCTCTGTCTCTCTCTCTCTCTCTCTCTCTTACTCTCTCTCACTCATTCTCTCTCTTAGCCAGTCGTAGGGTACCTGACCGGGAATGATAAGACCAGTAACGCCGTTCCGAACAAGCTTCAAGTTTACTTGCTTGGTTCATCCAACCTCAGTAGTTTCCAGCTTATGTCATTCTGAGTTTACTCTATGTCTAAATCCTGTTCCTTTTCTAAGTAACAGGAACCCTCCGGAACCCGCACGTCATAGTTGTGGCACGTCACACGCGCATATCGGGAGACACGTGGATCAAGTGTGTGGATTGACTGGCTGCCATGTTTACTGTGACGTCATCGTCGGGCAAGCATCCTATTTGATACAGTATAATCTAATTACAACGCAGCCCGGAAATCTCTAGGTGAAATTTTGTAAGGTGCAATGTGTGCAATTTTGGCGAAAACGTGTTATACATGTATTTCGATTCAATGATACCAACAACGTTGAGTATGATCATGAAATGTTTTATTTTGGTGTTATTGGTGTAATGAAAACTTTATCAAACCTCATAGATTTATCAGAGAAGAATAGGTAAATTATGCATTATATATCCCTATCTAATGTCCTTGAATTATGTCACTTTTTCTCCGGGTTTCTTGTATTTCTAGTTTGTTAAACCATTACGTATTTGCATTGATTTCATTTTGGTTTTGTAATTGAATCGAAGAAGTATCACAAAGAATGCGTAGCCAATTGCTGGATACGACACTTTGTTGCTTAATTTTGTGTATGTGCGTAATTATGTAGGCCTTGTTATTACATTCATATTAATGCAAATCTATGAATATTCGCTTAGATACAATATCATGATGGTGTCAAAAGAATTTTCTTTAAATTTCAGTTTACTTCTTCCAGCCACATCCAGTTTTGGTGAGGCTACTGTAGTGACGTTTAAAAACATCATCCATAAGTTTAAGTCGAAAACCCAATTTTGATATCATTAATTGGTTCATTTGCATGAATTGTCTATTTTCGTGGAAAATTATATTTGTCATGAGTCGATCCTTTTCCGGTAGTGCGTCATTATTTCCACTCATGATCAGATTGTTTACTTGGACCAACCGACCAGGTGTGTCAGAAAGGTATGAAATAAACAAACATACAGAAAACGACTAAATCGCTCATATTTTATATATGGGGAGATTATAGAATATTTAGTTTAATGTAATGCGATGACCTCAAAGTTTAGAGCGTGAAACTTATAAAAACAAAAACACGAAAACAGCAAAACAAAGGTGTAAGGAGTCACGTGACATTTTCCGTGGAATGTGTGACGTCACTACCTTTTGTGGCTGGCCGGGAAGTCCCTTTCACCAACCATTAGTCGTCCGCGATAAAAATAGATCTGGGGAAAAGAAATCTGAATATAATCAGAAAACGAAACAAATTTATGTTTGGTTTCGGGTATTTTGAACTAAAAGGGGAATTTCAGAAGATATAGGTTTAAGTTTATTGCTCGATTTATAGTTTTTTTGGGCAAAAGTCGCAGATTTGATGCGGAGTGATATATCCCGTAATTAGGTTGAGTGTCTGGGTGAGGAAGAGGCCTGTAGGAAAAGCGGGACAGGAAGGGCGAAAATCATTTTTACGGACACATCTCAACGTTACAAACTCGTTTTTTGTCGTCTTTTGGGCCCAAGAAAGGACGGCAACACCAGAGAGGGCCCAAAACTTAGGAAGATGGTGAAGTGGCGGGCGATATTCCTGCTGTTCTTGGCGGCTGCCACGACAGTGTGTGGTCAAGAGAAATCGGTAAGTCCGTGCAGCTGAACAGTGGTGGTGGGGACCATGGTGGTGTGGTCCTCTTTGTACTATTCTTACGACATTTTTAGATAAAACATCATTCCAAATGATAGTCAAACCGGTTTTCCATAAAATTTACGAATCTTCTTGTATAAGACAAAGCCGGTATAGCTTTTACACGGCGTTCACATTCTGTAAAACAGTACTAGAAAATCCCGTTGTTCACTTGCGACATGCTTTTTTCCAGTGTCAACAAAAAAAATCACAGACGAAAAATTGCCGAGAACTTTATGTACAAATTTTCTCTTTGCTATAACAGCGTCAACTGATTTTTATCACTTTTCTGTACTACATTTATGTAGATTCTGACAGAAGTCTTGTTCTGCTTGCCACGAAATGGCTTTTGACAGAAACTAAAGATCGTCTGCACATGCACATACACGTTTGGGCCACAACATACTGGTTGACTACCCCGACATTTCTGTAATTTTTATCAAATTTTGACACATTTAGTGGTAAATCTTTGGTCAGATTATGTTGTTGACGTGTTTGTGGATGTGATTTCTGTATTTTTGGCGTTTTGGAGAGAATTTTGAGGAAATGTGGCGACAGGAAGTATTGATGTATGGGGGAGGGAGGGGGAATCCAAGATGGCGGTCTCACTCCCTCACAGTAAGGGGATCACTGACTTCATAAAATATAACACACGGCGGGATATTAAACAAATCAAGATATAATTCTACACCACACATTGATAGAAAACAGTGTCACACATATTATGTACGGTTTTAGGGTAAAAAGATTGACCTATGGTCACTGACTTGTCCACTAAACTGAACAGGATATGTTGGTTGTGTGTCTAAGTGTGACTAATGCAAATAAACAGGGTCAAAAAGTAAAGAATCCAACAGTTGAGATCATGAGATGTTTTTCTGTCATTAAAAATAGCCAAAACTTTTCTTTTTTTCTTTATCGTCGAAGAAAATAGCCGAAATGCATTCTTTCTTTGTTGAACATAACCGAAATGCATTTTTCTGTTGTTAATCAAAAATAGCCGACATGTTGACTGGGTTGTCTTTGTCATAACTGTACTATTACTTGTGTTGGTAAACGTATGTAAATGTTGGTAGAGATTTTAATATAGAGATAGGATTCATATTCATAAAGCTGTTGCTTCGGTTGGGACTAGGAAGTTACATGGTTTTTGGAACAAAAATAGTACCTAAGCTGCTAAGGAGTGACCTATTGTTTTGTATTATCATGGTTTCAAAAGTGTTTGTTGTATGTTTGCTATCTTGTGCCATATGGCAACAATTGTGTTGAGGAATCAACCTCCCCAGGGGGTAGGGGAGGTCATCCTCCCCAGGGGGGTAGAGAAGGTCACAGGGGGTAAGGGAGGGCTCTAAATTTTTGCAGCTTACACACAAAAATATACATGACCCTTGGCTCGTCATGTGTTATATGCAGCCAGGTTTTCTTTTATACATAATCTCAACTAAAAGTAAAAGCTTCAAATCATTTCAACAAAATGTTATTTTGATAAAAATGGCTTATTTTGTTGCATTGGGAAATAATTTGCTAGCAGTACAGACAACCATTTATTCCGAGTAGACAGAATAGTCCATGTAGGTTGGGAGGTCCTGGTCAACTTCTGCTGACTATCATTATTTATCACCTACCTAAGTGGAAACAGGCTAAGGGGAAATTTATAACTTCATCTTGGAAAGGTTTTACAGACAGCACCATGGGGTTGTCTATTAATGGTAATGGGGGAGCTAGCGACCATTACTACTACTGTAGATCTTAGAATAATCACTGGTTTTTATATTTCCACAGACGTCGGCAAATTTACGTCTGCATTGTATTGCTAGAACTTAAAACCCTGCAAAAAAACACACCATTCGTCCAGTAGCAGTCCACTGTGTTCCTCTTTTCCCACAAATTAAGTCCTTGCAAAAATAAATGAATTAACGGTATATTTTACCCATTCTTTGGTCATGAAATACGGTAGTACAAGCGAAGAAAAGCCCTAGAGAAGTGACACAGTTATCATGTCTGGTTGGATAGGTTGATGACAAATGTTGTGGTCGGAGATGAAAGAGGTACAGTTAGGGGGTTTCTTTCCTAGGTACGATTTAATTTGATTTTGTAAGGATAGATAACCAGTGGACAACACAGAAATTTCTCCTTTTTACCTTAGGAGCATCAAATAGATTAGTTATTGTGCAGTAAAAAGCATTTCACATCAAAACGTAACCGATAACAGACAGCAACAGAGGGAAAGGCAACATGAAAAGGAGATTTCTTGATCCCATTTTGGCTGAGATGTCTGTTTCCTCTAGGGACTATTTCATTACTGGTTGATAACAGCTGATATAACTTACAAAGATTCTGCAAATAATGGCTAAATGTTACAAGTTGTTAGAGGGGAAATATGGCTGGGAATTTTCCATCCATTCTATACGGCAGATTTGAGGAATATTTTGGTAAGAATATCAGCAAGGCTGCTGTTGTATATGGCAGAGGACATTGTTCGATCACAAGTATTGAATATCTATAACGGATCCAGCTGGGTTTGCACACTTCATGCGCAGGGTATTACTGATGAGGATGATATGATATTGATAGTAGCAAATATCATGGTTTGAACCACAACAAGAGTTTATCTATTAGTATTACTTTGGCCAATCAGTAGTTTATTACGAACATGCTTCCCTATTCCCCATTTTGGAAAAATTATCTAAAAATAGATGTGTTAACTGTTTATATGTGTAGCAAGGTTGTTTTTTCCTGACTTGTGTGTGATTCCACGAAGATTGAAGAACAGGCAGTGTTGAGCTGGCAAAGCTAGTATCTGATTGACTAAGTTCATTATAACTTTGCGATGTTATCGATCACTTAGGATCCCATTACTTAGCTGTTATGGCTGTGTTGTCGCAGATAAAGCTTGTAATTTGATTGGCTTATGTGGTGTGATTACTGATATGGGGTAATTTGATTGGATAAAGTCAGTGTCCATTGTCAGGTAAGATGAGACGAAGGCACTGTAGAAAGGAAGGTCATGTAAAATCATACTACAGGAACTGGAGTTTGTGTCAGTATTTCAATCTGCCACCTTGCATAGTGGGCTATTTTCCATGCAATTTGAGTAATGTATTTGTGTGGAGACTATGCTCTACCAGTGGGAATTCACCGAAAAGTCCCCAGCCCTTCCCAATCCTGATACATTATAGGGAACTAAGGCCCAGTTAACATGCAAATTTTGGCAATTTCACCAGCAACAACTTCTCCTATTTTTCTGAGATGTCGTAACAGGCTAGTGTACTTGGGAAAGGGTCTTTGATGGACATACTAAACCTTGCACTGTCCTTTTTGATTGAAGTTAAGAGGATGTGTACAATTAAAACGAATGCTTTCTTCTTTAACGTCATACCTTTGTGACGTGGAAAGACGTATAGGCAAAGGCCATCTGAGAATCACCACACTTTCTTGCTTGGTTTTGTAACAGTTGCTAAGTGATTTGCGTGGTTAGTAATCCAACGTTCCAAGAACGCTGGTTTGTGTCGTCACAGTGCCCCAGGTGTTGAGACTAGTTGAGGATGTGTTACCATGACAAGGTGTTTTAGAGAGGGCTCAGGAAGTTCCTGTCTAAGTTGTTTGTCTGGTACGACGGCCACAAAATAAGTACGGGTACAATATGTAGGATCAAGTCTGAAAACGTTGGCAACAAATTATGGTATCCAACAGAAGCGTCAGTGTTCTAACAGCTTTATTTAGGCTCAGATTTGGATGCCAGAAAGTTTGGCCCTGTGTGAAACGTCTTCCAGATCAGTGAAAGATTGCGTTGTATTCCGTGGTAGATTCGCTGGGAAGCCAGGTGCAGATAGGAGACCTTTTGACTTCTCTGTGAACAGACATGTCAGTGTCACTAAATAAGGTTGACGTGTGGGGTTCAGCTTGTGTGTTTGTCATCTGACCCAGAACTCAACATTGCACAAAGGGAAGTCCTTTCTATTTGAACCCACTTATCCTATTTGTGATGGAATCTGTAGTTGACAATAGGTAATATATAGAAAAGTTACAGATGGAAACTTGATATTCACTGTGTTTTGGCTTTGCTACCTTTCTCCTTGTATCGACATTTGTTTCAAGTTTTCATACTTTGTGAATTAAAATCAAATGCTGCCATATTGTGTTTCTATGGCTCAGTTGATTGCGTTCACCCACATTAATTAAGAAGTCGATAAAGGACTATTATGAAGCATTCATGATTCCATGTCTGAGCAAGGTGATCGTCAATGTGCATCTTAGCATAAAAGCATCGGTGACTCAGATGACAACAGCTTTTGTTTTTAACATGACTTCGCTTAGGCCTTCCACATTACTTTAACTGTCATATCCAAAATGAAAAGAGTTCCCACCCAATAAAGTGCAGTAGTTCCCTGTCTATGTTTCCTTCGAAATTGGATGAACTCAGTTGCCTGGGTGTCATCAGTATTTAGATATGAACCTCTGTAATGGTAATTTTCATGTCAACAAGTCTACTGATCATGACTTTATTGAAAGCAAGCCAAGTCAAATACACATTTTGAAGGCCTTTTGGCTTGTTGCAAAATCAGTTGTGAACCTCCGCTTGTGCGAGATAGACCCCGTTCACACTCATTTTTTTCAATCGCGATTGAAGTATAATCGCGATTGAATCGATCCGATCGCGATTGATTTTTTCAGTGTGAACGCTCCCAATCGCGATTGGAACGATCCAAAACGATCCAATCGCGATTGGATTGTAACTACCTCCGGAGGTAGTTTGATTGGATTAATCGCGATCGGATCCAATCCAATCCTATCAAATTTTGAGTGTGAACGCAACTACGATTCATTCCATCGCGATCCGCGGGGATTTCGGCCGGTTCAAGGCTAGGGTCGCAACTTATCACATAAGTAATGTACCAAGTACAATGTTTTCCCACCAATCGTCGCTTCATTCAAGCTCCCAGATTGTCCTGTCTACAGCACTTGTCGCGTTCATTACCCGTACTACAGCGAGGCCAATATACAAAAGCCTTCGTCGTTCACGCCTTCTCGCGATCATAGCCCGCCGATTGCGTTCCCTTCCACGGCTACAGAACATTCTCCAGAGATACGAAATCATCAAGAGTTGGGGGACTCCCGCCATTTTGTTAGCCTGAGTGTCATCCTGTTTCAGTTCCAGGCTCTACTGTTTGGTGAAGGTAGAGCCTGGAACTGAAACAGGATGACACTCAGGCTACCATTTTGTAGCAAGCGACGCCGAACCTTTGACCTGTGCTTCAATCGCGGTCGGATCACGGCGTACTTTAATCCACTTGGCGAAAAGCAGTGTGAACGCAAAAGTTTCTTTGCGTTCAATCGCGATCGGATCGAACAATCGCGATTATACTTCAATCGCGATTGAAAAAAATGAGTGTGAACGGGGTCATATAGAACTGAACTCCCCCTTTGAGGCCCAGGTAAAGTAGTCTGTCACCATTCAAGCAGGGCAGGCAGGCATGCTTGGTCAGCAGAGAAACCAATATTTGTAGATAATTAGCTGTCATCTTCACCAAGCTAGGGACGTATAAGTTTTAACATTTCATTTGTCACTCGACAATAAGCGATGCTTGGACTATAGCAAAAGTAGGTCACATCCTTATGAAATGTTTCCATTCTCTTCAGGTGCAACAGTTAAATGTACACTGCGGGCTGATTGCTTTTTGAACATTCTTTTTTCTGGCTTTCCCCCAGTTGATTTCTAGCTGCGGATCTGAAATGTTGTATAAAGAGGTCAACCGCTTTCATTGTTGACGGTGTGTGTGAAGTGAACTTTATTACATCACTAAACAATGTAACTCAAAGGATTGTATACACATAAGCACAATAAAGATATCCCAGTGCTTGTTTTTTGCCCGTCAACAAGTGCAAGTCCAATTCATACATGTTTATATGTAACCTATTTAAAATAAGCCAATTGGAGAACTTGAAGTACCATAAAATTGCATGGTTGTACAAAAACCATCCATACTCCAGTACAGAAAGTGAAAAGTTTGGGTGTTTGGAACTGCTTATATGTCGTCCCATCCAATGGCAAATGTACTACATATGGTATGCTAGTAGTACAAAGTAGGACATAGTAACATGCGGAGTTAAAAGAACCTGGTAGATCCTGGCAGCTTGTCTGATACGTTTAAAGCTAAACCCTTTGAAGCCAGGAAATATGCAGAATTGAAAGAGGAAAGGTCAAAAAGATGCTGACCTCCGAGGGGATGCCAAGTCCAATCAGAAGGGGTGAAAAGACTACAGCAAGACTGGACAAAGCCCTTGTCCAATCAGTTATTCATGCATGTGCAAATTAGACCAGCGCAGTCCAGGACTTTTGTGTTGTGAGTATGACCAGGACTGGCTGTGAATACGCGCTGGCAACATGTAACCAAATGGACGTTGTGCCCTTGTAGCTCATCATGCTAAATGTGTGCCCAGCATGTCCTAACCAAACAGTCGACATCTGCATCCTTTTCCCTCAAACAAAATCAATATGTTACAAAGTAGTCCATAGAAAACTGAAACGGAAATAATTTTGACTAGTGAGAACAAAATGTAGCAGATTAAGGTCATTTTCCTTTTGTTACAAAATTTGTACCAGAAAAAAAAGATAGACAATATTTTTACACATTCAACATACCAGTGAAGTTATACTCATGTTGTGTACATTGAAGAATGTTTTCTATGATAGCTTACAATGTCTGTATGAAGTTCATATTTATGTTCAATAAGCTGTTTCCTTTACAAAGTCAGGGTTATAATGAGATGAGATTGATTTGAATACTGTCTAAATATACATTTGAAGTTCAGGTGACATCACCTTTTTTAATACAGCTTTGAGGAAGTTTATAAGACTTGTTTTAATCAGGAAGGTAGGTGGGTGGGAAGTTATTTCTTTAGTGTATGTCTGGCAGACTTCCTATTGAGCAATACTTGCTAACATTTGTCTAAGTACATACAGTTCTAAAATGAGCATTTTCATGCTAAATTCAAAACCATGTTAAAGGCACGATGCACATTTGGTATACAGTAAATATAGTTTGTAGATCTAACAGGTTTCCAACAACTGTTTTTGGTGAATAGATTGAGACTGATATTGAGTTGTGATTTTCGTCTCTGCTAATCTTACCCAGCAGTTCCAGGTTATGACCTTTTCAACCTTATGTGTCCTACTACAGAAGAATTGCTCATGCAGTCTTTGCATGAGAAACAACAGATGGTCTGGTCAGAACTGCAACAGCACTGCAGACATTTATGCACTAGCCATTAAGATTCATTGTGGGAAAATGAACATAACGAATATTTAGTTTTCGGAGACCTTTTTTGGGGGGGGGGGTGTCTTTTGAGCTTAGATATGCATTCCGACTTCAAAGCTCTTAAAAGGATTGCTCTACCATGACAAATGACTTTAGCCTTGATACCAGTGGTACATCATAGGTTACTCCCATCTTGTATTGATCAGTGACCTCTGTCTGTTATATGGTGAGGCCTGTGACCAAAACATGCATTTCTCTCTTCTTTTGAATACGTCCTTCCTATACAATCTTAATCCACTTCAAGAAATTTGAGTCACAATAAAAGACTGTGTGTAAAACCTGCAGTCCGAAGAGTTTTAACAGCCTAACTTTTCAGATGTGAGATTTTCCATTGGTCTAAATGCATCCTTGTTGCTATGCAGAAACTAATCAGGTTAACTGAAGGTCCTGATGTTGTTTTCCTGTACTGTCAATCAAGTTGAGATAGCATTGTAATAAATCTTCAAGTGTTGGCGGTCATTTCATTTTTGCCAGTTTATGTGTTGACCTTTCCACCGCAGAATCATGACACCGTGAAGATGTGTTTCTTTTGTTACACTACTATACTGAAGAATTGTAAAATGAAGTCTTGGTGAAATTATAGTTGAATTTCCAATTATATTGACTCATTGGTCAAACCATGACAATTGAAATAATAGTTTTGCCAGAAAAAATGTTGCATAGAAGTTTTAATTTGGGAAAGTTAGAAAAATACAGGCATTAAATGTTGGAAAGAAGTTGGCACTACCACATTGGTAACATAAACTAAAAGATATCTATTGCATAGAAATCCGGAAGAATGATGATGTTGATGATAATGATGATGATGATGATGATGATTGCATATGATTTTGTAGCATGTACTCAGCATTACGTCAGCTGTAAGGCAATTTCCTGAATATGCTTGAAATGTACTTGGCTCTACTTTAACTAAGGCCACACCATCTTAATTTCTTGGTTTATCTCCCTCTAACTGACCACATGCCATTATTTAGAAAAAGAACAATATTTAATCAATGTTATCTTGTTATCATTTAGAGTCATTAGGACTGAAGATGGAGGTTTGTGCAGTTGGCCTTGTTTAAACACGGAGCTCAATTAGCCATCAGTTGACTATTTTGTTTGGAATGGCTTGTATGGGTTTGATGTAACATACCAGTCTGATATCAGGGATACTGTACATACCATATCATACTGAAATGACATGGGAGATCCACACACATGGTATGGATGGAATGGTAGGGTTATGGGTGAGTCATGTGGCAGGCATGTGCAGATGCATGTCTGTTTCCTTTCTTAGAACTGTCTGTGTATGTTTGGGAGGGGGGGGGGGATCCTCATATTCCAGTATACAAGGGCCATGGATAAAAACTGTTCTTCAACCCTAATCATGTCAGAGATGGTATATTTGAGAATAGCTACAAACTCCAGCTGTCCAGGGATTTCTGTCCCCTCCCAGCGGCTATGTGGTTACAGGGCGGCAAGCCGTTACAGGAGCTTGATTGAGTTCAGGCTACATGATGAAGTTCAACTTCCAGCTTGTTCTTTTGACCCCCTGGTGGCACTGTCAAACCTACCAAAATTTACAACTTGCGCTTCCACACTGTCCCTCTAAGTGAAAAGTATTTATAAACAGCAGATAGCGTAAGTACATGCACACTTAGGGAAAACTCTGTAACAAAACCATTGTGTGGTGAAGCAGACAAATTTAAATGCTAATTTCCTATTGAGTTGTATGTAGCTATAGTTAGCTGGTATACAGGAACTGTCCAGTCCAGTGTAAGAGCATAGAGAGGTTCGGGAGCTGGTATAAGTAGATCCCATTTAAGTGTATCATGGATAGTCCCCCTCTGTTGTTAAAAGGGACCAGGTTTGTTACGTTTTGCTGTCAGCATTTTAGAGTGAAGTCTGACACAGGGCAGATGTAGACTAGAGATGTGATAAAAAGCAGACCCTCTAAGAAAAGCTAGTGTTATATATTGTCAGGATCTCTTTTGATCCTCGCTCATAGGTCCCTAAGGAACACAGGTGTGAAACACACCTGTCCAGGTATGCCAGACATGCAACCCTTGTCCTTCAGGCATTGCATAAGAAAGAAATCACTGTTACAATGAATCAATGTTTAATTGTAGTTGGCAAGTCTGTGAACGTGGATACAAACACTACAGATGTAGACTCATATAATTGATTCTAGAATTGATACAAAAAGTAGTAGTTTCGTTCTGTAGATGTGTTTGCAAAGAATGTGGAGTTTCCAAAAGTGCACCCAACAGATTTTAGTTGCCATATTCTAATTACTCTATAATTAACCTTTTGAATGTGTGACACCTGGCTAGCCAAACCAGGTGGGGCTATCTGATGAAAGACTAATTACATGTTTATCACTGCTTAGAAGTTAACAACTGGATTCCTCAGGAGATGGCCTTCTAGAGGGGTAGGTTCTGAGTGTGAGGTCTGTGTCTGTGTCCAATGAAATAGAAGACCCCTGTAGAATAGATATTTGACATCAAACGTTTCTGTAGATTTAAGGTTTTTGTGGTGTTTTAAAGTTCCTTGTTGGAACAAGTCTGTAGTACAGTTTTGATACATCGGAAATGCACATTCCCAGTGTTAGAATTTACGATTGAGAGGTCACCACAAAACTGCAAAATAACACGGCAAAATGCAAATATTGAAGATTTACAGTGAATCTTACTCTTCAACTATCTGTTACACAAACCGACTTCTGTAGATGAAAGAGCTTTTTGCCTGTGGGTGAAGTTTCCAGCAGTCATAACAGGATAACACTAGCTGCCACTGTTCCCTTTGTTTTCATGCCACCTGTGGTTACCTGGGTTAAGTATGCGCATGTTTAGCGGCTTTTTGACACCGACCCCACCTAAAAAATGTATGAATGCATCTTTGCCTTTATGTTGGGCCTTAGTGCTACAATGCTGGTAAAAGATATGATATCATAGCTGTTCACTTTGTGAAAGAACTAAAAAATATATGAAATCATCTCTATGTAATCCAAGTGATTTTTACATCTGAGACATAACTTGTGAAATCAGCAAATATTTTACACGCTCGTTTGATGAAACCATTGACTTTTTTTTCTGATTCAGCTGGTATACCTTTCATGTTTTGTACTTAAGTATGGATTCTCGTAGCCAATTTTCTGTCTGCATTCCCTGAAGGTTTCAGCTTTGTAAACCCACCTGAATGTCTAAAGAGCAGGGAAAAATGCGGGTTCTTTTGTTCCCTTCCTGCGCCTGAGGCAGGCATCGGCCTCTGTTGTGATTAGTCTACAGCTGGGATTGCACAATAGAAGCACCAACGCTCCGACAGGGCTCGCTGTATATACATTATTTTTTTGAAAAACTTGTTCTATCAAGTCTTCACCTAAGTGCTAGGACCGTGTTACAATACCCATTGTTACCATACCCCATTGATACTATACTACTGTATACTATAGTAAATTAGTATATACACAAGTGCTTGTTATGAATTAAGAAAAGGGAATGTACTTCAAACCTGTTTATATTCTTGAGGACTTATTTTTACTGTGTGAGGGGACATGAGCTTTTCGTGGTATAATCTTCTCCCTGCTGCCTAACTGTGTAACTAATAGGGAATTGAGTGCCAAACAGCTACTTCAGAGTGCTAGATGTTAAGTTTGTTGTTGAAACACAGTAGTAATACCAAAGAAAGACACCTCCCCACCATGAAGATAAAACCACTGCAAACATTTTAAAAGTATTTCGTTAAGCTTATCAAATTGTAAGAGTGTATTGAAATGGTTTTCAATGACTTGAGTGTGTATTTATACTGTACAGATACTCAATGCATCTTCTTAAAAAGACATATTTTTGAACTGGTGGAAATATTGATGTGAGGCCTGGTGTTCCTTCCTACCTCGTTTTTTTTTAATAAAGTTTCAATTTTTTTTTTTATGACTGCCATTTTCTCCTTCCAGTTTGTACCCTAATTTGAAGTCTATATTGTTCTTTTTTCCCATTCCGTGGATCCGAAGGGCCCACGTTCAAACCTCAGTAGTCGACTCGAGCTTGGACATGTTGTAAGGGATTGCATTCGTCATTTCGGATGGTGACGTAAAGCCGGCGGCCCCATGTATGAGGGAGCTTTGGGCGTAAGCCTCAAGCGTCAAACCTCTGCACCTAAAAGAATCCAACACACTTACCGAGAAGAGTAGGGGTGACCCGGTATGCTTGGCCAAAAACGCGAGCCGTGGCGAAGCCGCATTGCACTACCACTAGCTACTTCAAAAAGCATCATGCCTCACCTCAGTTTAGGATGCCTGCTTTACCTTTTTAACCTTTCCCCATGAGTGAAACCTGTACATGTTGTGTCTTGTTCAGGATGGCTTGGCCCTGTTGTTGAACACCCAGAGTTTGGAGGATGGGGAGGAGCACAGGCCTGCCACCATGTACATCGATGTGGACGGGGGATCGGGCGCGGGGGCCATCGACGACTTCGTCGACCACGAGGACGGGTCCGGGCTAGGACCCGACGACGAGGACGGATTCTCCGAGGAGTCCGGCTCAGGTATGTTTTCATGGTGGGAAAGATGAGTTACAATGAGGGGAAAGATGAGTAAAAAAATAAATCTACACACTTATGTAATGGGTTCACTACTACTACTAGTAAATAGCACCAATCACACCACTAACATACATTACAAGCTGTACATTGTTTTTTTAACAAATCAACTACTAGCACATTGATAAAAGACGTTGGTTTCTGAAGTGTTAATGTATAATTATGTGAAATTAAGTTGCTTTTGATGGTGACGTAAAGCTGGCTTCCCCGTGTATTGTACTAGCTACTTGAAAAAGCATCAAGTTTCATCTCAATCGAGGATCACTGCATTATTTGGCACCTGATTCGTTTTAAGCATGACTTCCCCATTACTTCCACAGGCCTGCCTGAGACAGATATGGAAGAGACTTTCACAGGCATTGTGGATACGATAGTCACTGCCAAACCCGTGGAGGAAGTCAACAACAAACCTCCGGAGTTGAAACCATCTCGGGTAAAGCCACCCAAACCAGACCCAACCAAGCCACCAAGGCCAGTCAAGACCTACCCTCCAAAAGTAAGCCAGACATGTCTGGGGAAAAATCAACTGTTCAATTTGTATTTTGTTGTAAACATTTGATTCAGATCTGCTCGTAGAATCCATTGAAACAACTTTTGAAAGTGTTTTTAACATATTTTGGACGTCGGAAATCGTAAGACTCTACACTAGTAAACTATATGTGTTATAACATTGTTAAGTCAAATTAACTTAGTTTGGTACTTTTGTACCATAAATTTTGAGATTTTGTAGTGCTTTAATGTTTGCCTTTGTTGCCGTGTCCTCTTTACCACAAACTTGAAACCACCCGAAAAATGCTTGTTCTGTCCTCTGCCTGCCTACCACCTCATTTCAGCCACAAACTTAGAACTTCTCTTAGAATTTTCTCCTGACTGTGAAATTAAATCACTGCAAACTTCCAGTATCATACGGTGATGATTTACTAGGTCAACTCAGACAACACAAATTCAAGGACCCATGGTAGAATTAAATGGCATTTTCTCAGCTCTTCAGTTTATGTAGGATATTGATCATAACTGTTTACATTTCTTCTTTTAAAGCCACCCAAGAAAGAAGAACCTGTCGAGAAGGTAACAAAGAAACCAGTCATCAACCACATTTCCAAGGACCCAGAGCCTACAAGGGAAAACATAAAGGTATGTAAATCTCTTCATTTTTGGCCACACCTCAGAGGCGGAGCCATTTTATTTCTATTTTGCAGAATATTCCATAATGATTCCCATACTACTCTACTCTTACATTTCATATTTTTGACTGCAAGTGTCCAAAGCTTTTAGAGAGGTGCCATGTTAAACCCTGAAGCAAATATGAATGAGCTGACAGTAACTCTGAAACAAAGTTTTCTTCCTTGTAACATCCCGCCTCTTTCAAAGGAATGAAACAGAAGACGTGTGAAATTTGCCCCTGTGAAAGATACCATTTTGAAAAACGGTTGATGAAATGACAACATGGTGAAAAGACTTCAGTAAGTAGAGTTACCGATGGGATGATGTGAGTGTTTATGCTGCAGTACTTTGTTAATTTGCTAGGTGGAGACCCCACTTCCTACCAGTGAGGTGCGGGTGAACATAGTGGAGCAGCGTCACAACACGGACAACCAGTTCACATCACTCTTCCGCCACCCAGGGGTCATGGCAGGTAGGCAACCACTCCTAAAGATACTGCTGCAAGGGAGAACATGAGACAATTGATTGGAGTATCGCGTTAGAGATTTGGGGATATTGCTGAGAGTGAGGATTGTTTTCGGGGTGATAAGCCTTGTCTGATTGTTGCCTAAGAAATGAGGTTTATTCCAGGGGAAGGGAACCTTCTTGCAAGGGTGGGGACCCTGTCCAAGGGGTAGGGAACCATGCCTTAGGGTTGAGGATTTCTGTCTGCCCATTCCACCAGTTACCAATCATTTTCTGTCCATTTGAATTTCTTTGTCATTCATCACTGTTTGATGTTACCATTCTGTTTCATTTGTATTATTCTACCCCTCCCCGTGTGTGTTTTGTTGACCTCCCTCTGCTTCTGTCCATTTTGCCTCCCCGATCCCTTTGTTCTATCTCCCATCTAATCAACAACTCCCTCTATCTTTCCTTACCATTATTGCACCCCCATTCCTTCCATCTTGCTGTGCACAGTTGTGACTTTAGCCATAGCTACTTCTGGCCATACGCTGTCCCCTTGGTACATAGCTGGTGAGTTCTTCCTGTTTCTGTTTTTATCTTCAAAAATCAGTGTGTGAGAAATGGCAGTGGGGTTAATAAATTATCAAGTCTCTGTGTCCCTACATACATTGTTATAAAGTTATAAGAGAATGATTTTCAAACAAGGCTATAGAAGTTACTAACGTTTTCTTGTAACAGCAGCAGGTAGCTATGGTTTTGAAACATTGTAAACCCCTTCTTCCACCCCTATTCTGACTTGGTCTGATCCATATTGCTGTGCATGCCTCCTTCATTCTGTGACTTGTGATTGATCTCTGTCTTGTTCATGTTGTTGTCACACATGAGATGGGACGCTTCAAACCCCCTAGTCTACAATGGTACAGTCCACTGGTTCGGGCTGTTTTTAGAGGTGGCCATTGACCATTTTAAAAAGCGGTGAACAGAATGAATTGGTGCGGTTTGGAGCGTTCCATGCCATGTGTAGTGATGTTGTTCTATATTGTGCTCTTGTGTGTTTCCATATGTGGCCCGCTCCGCCCTGTCCATCCCCATTTGTGGTACTGGAATTGTCCGGGGCAGCGACAATAGTGGACATTGCCATTCCGAGTGGTTGTCTTCTGCTGATCTTTGTTCCCCCCTAAATTGTTCAACATGGTTTGACCCAAGTGGGCAAAGTATGGCCAAATGGACCACACCATTGTGTGAATGGGGTAGGGCAGGGTGGCAGGATGTGAAAACTAACCAAGCTAACAGCTGTCCCTCCGCTCTCTCCCTGTGACAACTGCTCTGTCCTAACTTAAAGTTGGAAAGTTTGAAGGTAACTGGCTCCCCCTTCCAAACTTAACCTAACTATAGACTAGTACTCCAGCCACTTATTCCTTACCGCCTATCTAATGGCTGTACTAACTCCACCCTGATCACCCCCATGGAAAAATCTTATGGTCCAAGTTAACTTCTCTTCCCTTGGGTGGAATTTGTGATACCCTGTTACCAGAAATGGTGTTGGTGGGAAATACAAAATTTAGTTAATCCAGCTGCTGAGTGACTTGATGTTTACTGCTTAAGGACATCTTAAGCACTATTGGGATAAACGTCACGTCACTCAATCAGTCACTTAAGATAGTGACAGTCCCTTTGAAAAGTTACAAGGGTGTTTCTTACTGGCAGGAAGTCTAAAAGAAAGGGAAAAAATACAATTGCAGATAGTGTTGTTTGGACCATGGGACCATGGGTGTGATGGTAAGGACTTCACAACATTGATGAAATGCATCTACTACCTTCTAGTCACTTCCATACTTAGTGTATTACTTCCATGCTGCCTCTTCCTCCTTTACACAATGAGATCCCCCACCTAACGGTAGACTTAAAATCCTTCCCCACACATTTCAAGGAAAGCACATCTTCCCTAAAAAAGTTACATTCTATATACATTGTTTTACCCAATAGATTTTCTCTTACACAGCTCTGAAATTATCTTTGACACCCTCCCCCTCAATATACGGTATAGATCCTCCTATTGGTTGAATTGTAACGTAATGTTTAGAAGAATGGGGATGGCAGGGTCTTGTGATGTTTTGTACTTGTTGTTGTTTACGTGTTTGTCACGGCATGTTCCATCCATCACGTTGTCATGGTAATTGTTTATTATAATAGAGACACAGCTTCAAAACACTAGTATTGAACTACCTGTTAACTAACTCATCTCTATGAATTCAATAATATGGTAGGTGACTTGTCCTTTAATACTTTTGATTTTAGAGAAAGAAATGAAAAATGAAATAATTTTTAACGAACCAGGTATTTTAGACTGTATGCATATAGGAGTAATAAAAGGCTATACTTTTTGATATGGTATTGTAAGAGAGAAAAGAGGGTAATGTTTAATTTCTTGAGTTACTTGGGTCTTATTGCAAAGAAAACGAAGCAATCTTACTCAAAGTATTTGTATAACTCTTCAAGTGCTTGTATAAGAGGTCCATGTAGTATTGGGTAGAAAGTGAAGTTATTTGTTTACTGACAGTGTTTTGTTGTGTTGTTTAGCTGTTATTGGAGGAGCAGTTGTTGGTCTCTTGTGCGCGATCCTGCTCATCATGTTCATCGTCTACCGGATGAAGAAGAAAGACGAAGGCTCCTACTCGTTGGAGGACAACCCTGCCAAGAAGCTGAACACCAACGCTTACGGCAAAACTTCGAAAGAGTTCTATGCGTAGAGACCACGCGCCGGCACGTACCAAGGGCCAGGGTCTGCTTTATTTTGATAAGTGACTTGTAGAGATGCTATGATTGGCTAGACACTTTGCCGTACATGGCTGGGAGAAACAGCCAATGAGATGTTTTGGTTTATCAACTACAAAGTAACTCCCATGTATGGTAAAGAAGCACAAGCGTAAAGTAGCATAAAAGAGACTGTGTGATTGGTTAATGGTACATCCTTTGCCGTATACAATAGTGATGTGAATTGTTTATCCTTGACTCTGAATCTGTAATTTGTCACTTGCCAAACTGTGATGATTATATATATGGTCAAACACGCTGTCAATTAACCAATCACAAGTGACCATTTTAACAAGAAAAGTCACCACGCCTGCGCCACAACCTATGCTAAAATTCTCCGAAAATTCCTGGTTGCTATGCCAATAAGAATGTAAACACAACTGAATGCCACTTGCTGTCAGGTTGGATTTGATTGGTTGGCTTCATTTGGAGGTGTGTGAACTGACTCTCCTTTGATTTCATTGGTCAATTGTGTATTCTCAGTTTACATTGGCTACAGCCTGATTGGTTGAGATTTTAAGTGTGCCTTCTATATTTTGACATGAAAGAAAAGCTGCTGACCAACAGGAAGTGAAGGATTCAGTTGCTGGAAGTAGTGATATTCTTGTTGCCATGGCAACAGTAATGAAAGTTGTCAATCTTCCACCACTGATGATTAAAAATTAGTTTTTGTAACTTTTAAAGATTTTTTTCTCTTTTTATCTATCTTAAAATAACGTAACTTATTCTTCACTGATATATTTCACCTCAAGTTGTTTGGTATCAGGGTATGTAGAAATTGTCTCCAACCTCAGTATAAAAGCCTCAAACACTCCCAGGTTTAGAAATGCTTTGTCTGGGAAGTCGTAGACAGCTAGAAAATAAGTTTAGTAAGTCTGGAACTGCTGTTCTCAACTGTATGTAGAAAAGTTTTCATCTTTCATTGAGGAAAGAATGACTTAGTGGTAGGTGGTGGGATTCCTTCTGTTCTTGATTAAGACGTGAACTTTTAGCCAGCTGGCTGGGAAATAAGGTTAGGAATCATGTAGGTCTTTTCAGGATGGGAGGGGGGCACAAACTACAGGGGAAACATGGGAATGAACACATGTTCGTAACCTTTACAGCCACAGTTCCTACTTGAACTCACCTAGTATCATGCTTGAGATAATTTTGCATTCAAATTGCTGAAACTGTTCTGTCGCTGAATTGATCGTTGTATTTATTAGATGGCCATTAAATCCCTCGTGACAGCTTGTTATTTTCTTGTTGTGAAAGTTGACATGCGTGCAATTAGCATGCGGAAAATTTTTTTTGTCCACACCCTTGGTGATACCTGGGGTTCGCACTATATTTGTTGTAGAGGAAAAAAGAGAAAGCTTCTAATTTGTGTGCTTGGATGGCCTTTACTGAGTGGCTAGCTGTGTGTAGATTTTTTGCTTGGCATTCATATATATATGTAAGGTTGTATACAATTCAGTACTTTCGGCTTGATTTTTTTGTTCTTATTAACAACTACTAGTAATACTATGTATGTAACGTTAAGTGACAGTCAGCACTTTGCTAAGGCTTTGGTCCACCCCCATATCAAGTATTGGTACAGTCTGAACATGTGGAATATACCATCAGCAAAAATAGGGAAGTCACTGTTTTGTACATACAATCCATTGGGCAGATTCTTTTCTGCACTTCTGGAAGTCAAGTTGGAAGATACCAATTCATGCATGGGGATGCACCATTGAAAACCAAAGGAAAAGTGTGGTCTGCTCAGCTAAAGAATTATCCATTCCCGATAAGTAAGGATGCTTAATATATTTTTATAGCACGGAGTGATAATTGATAATTGGGCCCTGATTAATGAAATGGCGTAATTCCTACTTAGTGACCGGGCTGGCTTGAAACAATTCAAAATGTTTGAAGAGTTGTGTTAAACAGGAAAAGAAATATATTGTTATGGTTGCCATCTTCTTGGAGATAGTGTACTACTTCAAACTCTGATTGTGTTCAAGCCTGCCCCCTGGTGTAAGAACCCTGTAGTGCAGGTAAGAAGGTAAGAACAGATATGTGTATATTAGCTCCCAACAAATGTTACTCTTCAACTAATAGGTAGGGAATACCTCAGTTTTTTCTGTCCCTATTCTTCCCTCTACCTCACTCCCCTAAAATCACCAGTGGAAGTGCCCAATTGCCTTTGTTGGACTGCTCCATTGGTGGGATATGGGGACTGTAGGTTGTACAAGAATGATTTGACATATTTTTCACCAACCTGTACCAGTGTTATAACTGAAGTATGTTGTCTCTTACAATCCAATACAAGATTTTGGATGGACCCAAGATGCCCATTTTTTATTGCAAACTTTCACATGAAAAAAAAAAAAAACTCTTAAAAGACTGCCTCTTGGTATTGCAACACATCCTATTGGCTACTGTTTCCCTGTCAATCAACTCGCCACAGCCAATGAAAACTGGGCATTTGGGTCTGATACATGAACACTAACTACATTGTATTTACCCATAACTTCATAACATGAAAACTTCAGTACATGTAGATACAACAAAATAGCAACTTTGTAACACAACCGTCCACACCTATTCTATGAGTGGAACTGTCCGTTTTGAACCATTGGATCATTCCATGTAAGAGAAATAGGTATGTAACTCCACACGGTTTTCAAGAGACGGGTCCACAGTTTGTGTTCTACTCACCGAACTTCAATAAACACCTTTACTTCTAGATCGTTGTCTCTTATTTTACTTGTTGGTATGCGTTGACTAATATTCATCCATATAATGTTAGGACACATTGTTTCTGGTTGCCCGACCGACTGTAGAAAAACCAGCCGACACACCTTTTTTTTGATCGACTGCTGGCAAGGGACTTTAGATTTTTGATCTGAGTGATGATTATTGAAAATAGAGTCCAAGTTTAGCATATTTCTTCAGACTTCCTATATTTCACACTGTTACCAGATTTGAGTCTTTGAACAGTTGATGTAAGAATGTGTAGTTAAACTGTATTTGTTGGATTACTTTGGAACACGAAATCTAGAAAAAAAGCTTTTCTTATAGTACTGTAACTGGAAACATGGATGACGTCTGTGCACACATAATGTTTTTTTTCCCATTTCCTAGAAAAAGTTAGCATCCATACTGTAAATCATACAAAGAAGCTCAAAAATGAGCAAAACTGAATGTCAGACTGAAAGAAAAGTATCAGAAAAAGGTTACTATTGACCAAAGTATTTCTAAGTCAAAAGATTTAACGTCCTATCCGAGGGAAGTCCCTAACCGAAGCTAGGTACTCATTTCCACCTGAATGAAGTGAGGAAAGGCGTTTAAAGTGCCTTTCCCAAGGGCACAACGCCAACAAATAAGGGGACTCCGGATTTGAACCCAAGGACCTCTTGGTTCTGGGCTAAACACTGCCACTGAGACGCCACATGTTCTGTCTGTTCAGCCATTAGTTCAACCTTTCTGACTATCTAATAAAGGCAACTTTTCCTGCGAGCTGGCATCGGTTTTTGGGTTCCCATAGGAACCATATAATCAAATGACATGGCCTTTAAAAAACTTCAAATAGCAAAATGCACAGAATAGAAGCCGTTCAAGAGAAGGTGAGCGGTGGATAATGATGGCGCAATTTTTTTCAAGGCCGCACCATCTTGATTTGTTGGTTCATGAATTTCTGCAGAAAATTGATTAAGAGGCAGCCAAATTCAACATAAAGGAAGAAACTGGAACACTGATAGACCTCAAGACGAAACATACACTACTACCTGAGCCACATGTATACCAGACTGGTTGACATTGAAATACTGGCTACTTGGCGCTCGATTTTGCCACTTCCCGCGGCGGTCGGGAGCGGTACTGCAGATGATGATCTTATAGGGTACTAGTATATCGTCCCGATTTGTACAAATGTAGGTAGAAATATGCGAGTGATTAGACTAAAAGACTGTCAAATAGGTCGAGGCGTCTTCACGCACATGCGAATGAGTTAAACACGAGTTGTCATAAAAATGGTCGTTTTCTAGGCGACGTGCGAGCCCCATGTCACTCCATGGCCATTCGTAGAAACGCCCCCTAACGGTTCATGTACGTATCACTTCTTGTCCATAGTTCAAACATCTGGAAACCAGGTTATCAAATGGACGTACCTAGTACCTGCAAACTATGGCCTGGTTAAATACACTTTGGTTTGCTGACTAAAAAACCGTACCCATGATTCTAACAACTTCATGTTGACTCAAAATACATTTTTGTTAATGTGGAAAACTTACGAGCGCATTCAATCTACCTAGACTGCTAGGAATTAGGGCAAATGTCATGTATAATTCTTGCAGAACTTGCAAAATAATCCTTTTCGTGTATTGGCTAGTCAAACAACGCTATCAATACATTACAATACAAGAAGATTTTTCTAAGTAGCTTGCATTGTCCTATTCTTCAATTCATGCTTTCCATGGATGTTAATTTGAAAGACAGATATTGAATGCAACACAGAAATTTACCGAACGACTCGGCATGTCCCTCTGAACAGAGTTGTTTCCAATCATTTTGCATTTCATTTGTACATGCATGCCTACACTGAAAAGGGCACACTTCCAATCAAGTTGTGCTGCACAGTGGAGAGCTTAAAATCGGAATTTTTCAATATATTGTTGCCATACATTGTGCCATGTACAATTGTCGAGCAATAAAGTTCATTCATTCATTCATTCATTCATATATTGAATTTTTCTGTCAGACCAAAAGTCAGTTCCACATGTGTCAGAGGTGTAAATAAAGTTCAAAGTTCACAAACGCAGCCCGGAAGTAAAACGTGGGCCAGCATAGCTGCAAGGGACAAAGTACACGATAAGTTGTGTCCTACACCGATAAGTTTATAGAGACCCCTCCTCTATAGACGATCACAGCCTCGCTACCCTGTAAGAGAAGACGTCGTGGAAAGTTTCGAACTATCCCAGGAGGTTTAACAACGTGGGATACCAAAGTGTATACAGGTAAGGACGCACAAACTATCAGTAAGTAACGCCAAAAATAGTTACGGTCTCATTCATGAGTTTTTTCGCCCCACATGTTATAAAACATGTCGCCCCACATGTTATAAAACGTGTTGCACACTGAGAGCGTTCGTAATGAAGCTATAGGAAATGCACCAAGGTCATTCATTCTCTGTTCAGCACATTTACCCTAGATCATGTGAAAAAAAATCGCTAACTACCAGTTGGCAAACAATTCCTTTTTATGGCAATCTCAAACTGCACTTAGCTCCCCCCCCCCCCAAAAAAAATGCACTTTCCAACTGAAAGCGCACGGCCGCATCACCGACAATGTCTGACTATGGACGTCCGACCTCGCGCGCGACTGCCGAACTTTACCTGCTAATTTCTTCAGTTACAAACAAGCTTTCATAAATTTGACACTTGAGATCAGCTGGGCTGGCTAAAAGGGAATTTCCACCGATATAAACACACGTTCATGCAGCCGTTCAATAGTTTTTGGGGTACGGACTCAACTCGGAGTAATACAGGAAGGAGACCTTACTCAAGCAACAGGATAACATTTTGAAACAGTCAGACGTTTCAGACAGCATCCGCTATCTTTCGTCGGTGACCAGATCCTTCTTTAGTCACCGACGAAAGATAGCAGATGCTGTCTGAAACGTCTGACTGTTTCAAAATTTTATCCAGTTGCTTGAGTAACTATTTTTGGCGTATCTTATTACCTGGATGTCTAACATTCATCAACGTATCACTAAGAAAGATTTCACAGCTAATTCGAACCGATCCAATTATTTTTCAAAGCGATACAAGGACATACGTAGAAATAAAACCGGCCAAGAGTTCGTAGACATCACACCGTCAGGAGATTGACCTTTGAAAAATATTCTGTTTGATCTTGTGTCATTAATTATTATGCATTGTGATTAGCATAATATATTCTACTTGATAGACTCCTCTACACAATTACATATTCTTGTATGTGGTGAGACCCTATACTTTGGCAGCATTTACCACTAAGAGATTATGTCATCCTCGTATTAATTATGCACTCTAAGCCCCTTATTTGCATATTTGGTACATGTTAAAGTTCTGACCTCGTACCCAAGGCATCTGTTTGATTTACCTGATCTCGTACACAGGGAACATGGAGGTGTTTACTTTACTTGAGGTCATCGCTGTCATATGGGTGACGTATTTGATGTTGACCTGGTGGTTGGAAAGAGGACGTATATCTAAGGTATGTCCAATTACACAATAAACTCACATGGGATTTTCCCATGACTCAGCCGTAGCACTATGTATGTTTACCTCGTGTATTGTTATTCGTTAAGTCATACTGCCTGTAACGTTGGGTAACATAAATTCGTGGGGTACTTAAATTCGGGATTTTTCGAAAACGGGGTATTTAGGGATATGTGCTAGATGCAACATCAGTAATACCACTAGAAATGCAAACTTGACAGACTAACAAATTCAGAACACTGCCTGAAAAGCTTCGATAACCATGCATTAGAAGTTGGCTACGTCAAAAACTCTCCGTCCCTTATTGACAGAGTCTGGGGGCTTCGTGGGAGACTCACACTGCACGGTTGTTCGCTGCTTTATAAGACAAATGTCACATCTCCTGCCTGCTAAACACAATTATTTACAAGACAACTTATTACAATCTCTTTTGCTAACCTGCAACTGGATTCTAAGTGTGATCAATCATCAAAACTCCTCTTTGTTGCTACAACCTACGGCACGTGTATTTTCCCGCCGCCATATTGTTACCCAGAATCATGTCGTCAAGCAGACGACAAAAGGTTTGTGAGGAACACTTTTTTGTCTAAATGTTGCGTGTGATAGTGGACTGAAGACGATATTTTCCTCAAAGTTTGCTCCTAACACAACAAGGAACACATGGACATAGTAGTATAACCATTGCTACGGCATCCAGCTAACTTGCCATGAATAAATGTACACGTTGCCATGACGGTGGGGATCGACTTTGAGTGACGTTCAACCCACTCAACAAACGGGATGTTAGCAAAGGCCTGATGTGTGCGGTGCGGCCGTTTTTTCGTGTATTTTTTTTACTTGGACACGTCTATATCCATAGCACTCTCCTCAAGCCAAGGATGGAACGAATAGCTGCTGTATAAAATGTGATTAGCGGTAAGATATTCAAGACGAATCTTCTCTCCCGAATTAATGTGCCCCCCTGTCCGACAACACTGTCATTGTGCATGCGGCGGACGGTAGTTTCAAGTTGAAATATTATGGTGTCAGCACGACTAGAGACAAAATCTACCATATATATGATTAGTGCAAAGATAGTACATGATACTGACAGAATAATAGAAAAAAAGGATGGTTTATTGTTCTGCTAGATTGATTTCAGTCAACCATTATCGGAAAAATCCCGAATTTATGTTACCCAACGTTACACATGCCCAGCCCTTTTGAGGCATAAATGTACAATAAAATGAAATCTCTTTCATTCATTCATAGATTCACGAGAAGCAGCAAGCAAATTCAACCTATTGTAATTTGCCTTTCTCACATTTAGCTGACAGACAAAACCGTCCTGATCACGGGGTGTGACACCGGGTTCGGTAACCTGCTGGCCAGGCGGCTGGACCAGCTCGGCCTGCGGGTGTTCGCGGGCTGTCTGACCGAGGCCGGCGTGGCAGAGTTACGGCAGTCCTGCTCCGAACGGCTGCAGCCGATCCAGATGGACGTCACGAGCTCAGACAGCGTACAAGCTGCGTTCAGAGTGGTGGAAAACGCTTTGGGGAGTAAAGGTAGGGGTCATGAGTAAAATTATCCATCTTCCCATTTTCTTGCAAAATCCGTAAATAGCTAGTTTCAACAGGTTGGTAAGTCACTGAATAACAACGTTCTTTGGATGCTACCAAGTGTTTTATTCAAGAATACCGTCTGTCTAGTCTCCAACCAGACCCAATAGATTGCAAAGACCGTATCCAACTGGAAGAAGGAGCTTGTAATGCGTACTTCCTCTGCCAGTTTGATACGGTCTTTACGCAACCTATAGATCTGCTTGGAGATTACCGTCTGTCATCTTCCCCGGGGCAATACTGTTTCTTCCCAATAGTAGCAAAGTTGTTGTTTTGTTTCGTCAAAAGCTGACTATTTCTATTTCGCACTGCAGCTAGATGTCGCTGCTAACAGATGCGGTCCCAAATGTATAGTATCTACGTCTGCCTCCTTGAGATTATCTATGTGTAGAATATATAACTAGTACTTTATGCTTGTGACCGCATTGTTAACACCGCATAACTATGTATATGTGTAAATACTAAACGTTTGGGAACGCATCTGTTAGCAGCGACACCTAGCTGCAGTGCGAAATAGAGCCAGTCAGTCAGTATTGTCAAAATTATGCTTCTGACCACTGGGCGCTATGCCACAAGTGCTGATTTATTCTATGTAAAAGAGTATAATCAATGCCACGTTCAAATTGCTTCATCTCAAAGCCAATCTTCGTCAATTTTACCCATCCATGGTCATATTTTTCCATATTCTCTAAACGAGAACTATGCGGCTCCAGATGTCTTACTGAGGGACGACTGCGGTGTGAAAATTGTCGGTTAGCTTGAGGAATGAATCCACTCTATTTTTACCATATTTATCCATATCGTTAGCAGTGAAACATTTACATTTTCTTGAACCACTCAGCTTGTAGATAGAATATGCTATTCTTGCAATGTCTTTGTTCTAAGTTGCCAGTGTTTTCTGTTCATTCCCAGGTCTGTGGGGTCTGGTGAACAATGCGGGTATTGGCGGTGTCGCGGGCGGATCTATGGAGTGGGCAAAACTGCCTGATTATCAAGTTTGTAACTTCCAATGTGACACTTAATCTTCTACCAGATGAATAGGTCAGGGTTATTCTTTAGGTATTTTGCGGTCTTTTTTTTCATTTCTACTGCTCTCTAGTAATAGGAATCTGTATAAAGTTCAAAATTTCACTGGGAAATGACGAAAGCAATTACAGGTTTGTGTAGCAAAACTTTTGTTGGATCCTTTGGCATGTATGGTGGCCGCCATCTTGATTTTGTGACGTCGCAGGGTAGCCATACCATTTCATTGGGAGGGGTGTTTTTCGGTTCGCTAGCGTTCTCTCTATCTTTAACAAATCGGCACACAACCATGACACATTCAACTCAGATAAAAAACAAAAATCAATACCAATTCATATTAATGAAAAGACCCCGTAAACGCTAAACTAACATAGCAAACCTGAAGTATATGTAGAACAAATATTTAACTATAGTGTCGTTCATCACTTTGACTTTCTTGTCTGTTTTATGTCATACGTCATCAGGCCGTTCTGAACGTGAACTTGCTGGGGATGATTGACGTCACAAAGACTTTTCTACCTCTGCTCAAGAGGTCACGTGGCCGTGTCGTCAATGTCGCAAGTGCTGCTGGGAGGTTGGCCCTGCACAAGCTCGCTCCTTACGTTGTCTCCAAATATGGCGTGGAGGCATTTTCAGACTCTCTAAGGTAAATACTACAGTTGTTACGCTTCTCTTTACAAACTCTGAATCAGGAATATACAGTGTTAAAGGAAACCCAAGCAATATTAGGGCCCGAAAAGTGGATTTTGAAAGCCAATTTATTTCTATACATTTCGAAAATCAATTTATTTCTATACATGATTAGTTCAAACAACTGTATCACAATGTAGCGACATCCATATATGATGCAAAAATATGACGTCGGTGTGATGTGAGAACTCACTGAAAATCGTCGCGGGGTTTTTTGTAGGGTCCCGAAACTAAGGGAATCATTGTACGGCTCGTTTTTGCGCTATTTCTAAATGCTCAAAGTGTGAGGTTATTACGCAAATGTGTTAAGCAGTGTTAGTAAAAGGCCCTACCAACAAGGTTTCAGCATTTTTTTTTAATTCCTTTTTTTGGCCTGATATCGCTTTGGTTGCCATTAACATATGACAAGGAAATGACGCTTTTAAAATATCAAAAGCTTATACTTTTCTTGAAGCGATGTCACTTGACACCCCGCATCTCTGCACATGTGGACAGAGGTGATATATTTCTTATAAATTTAACCTCTTACAAAATAGACACTAAGAAGTTGCAGCATAAGTCTTCGATGCAAATATGACGGCTCTTACGAGCAAGAACAAATTATTTTATCATGTGCTTTATGAAATACGCTTCATCTATGTATTATGATTGTTAACCTCCAAAAACCCACTCATTACAAAAAAGTGGGACACTTCGTCATCCACTGCTTCCAAAAAAGAAGTCAAACCCAAAAAGCGTAGAATGTATTCCGTAGTAGTTTTTATAATAGCAAATGTGTTCTACTTGTCAACATTGTTAACTCGCACTATCTGTACAGTATACCCTTTCTTTGCATTGTTTCATGTTGCAATAAGCTCTCGGGCAGGAACTTGCAAATAAGATTATTATCATTATTAAACATTATTTCTATCATATTGTCGATAGAAAATTTGTCGTACGTATCAACGAAGTCCTTTATAACATTGACGTGAACTCTCGGTGCGTCCAGGCGAGCTATGCGGTGTTTTGGGGTCAGAGTTCACATCATTGAACCCGGTTTCTTCCGGACAAACATCACTGACTCAGAGATGACCATCCGTCGGCTGGACCACACCTGGCAACGACAGAGTCCAGAGACGAAGGAGGAGTACGGAGAGGAGTTCCTACAAGCCGGTGAGTTATTCAAATAAGCGCTTTCACACTTTGGAGTACGCATGTGCAGTGTCAAAGGTGAAGGCCCCTGTGACGTAAACAAAACCTGTGTTGACGTTGTAATGCAAATCGTGACAATGTTCGAGACGAGAGCTGTTTGAAAGCCATGGGCCATCACCTTTGACACTGCACATGCGTACTCGGCTGTGTGACAGCGCTTGTAACGTGCACGTGATGTGTTAATGTGATGACGTAAAGTTTCAATGTGACGCAACGGGAGGTACCATTTTCATACACCTAGTTCGGCTTTCTGGGACACACTGTTGTTAGCCCAATACTTATCTAAAAACGCTTTTTATACAGCTCGTAAAAGAGTATTCTCCTTTTCTCTATTTACAGCAAAGGACGCTATAATAGCCGGTGATTGGATCAGGAAAGACCCAATAGCTGTTGTCCATGCCATGGAGCATGCGCTGTGTGCTACCCACCCCCGGAGCCGTTACGTGATTGGTTGGGACGCACGACTGATGTTTATTCCCATCTCCTGGCTTCCGACAGAAATCGGTGACATGATGTTGAGGCTTATAACACCGGAAGTGACCCCGGCCTGTTGTAAGGGTGAAAAATGGCTGGAACATGAATTTTCAATGTCAATGTACTTAAAGTAATAATACCCAACAGATGAATTGTGCCTCCAAACTCCGTTCTTGTCCCCTTCTAATTGTGATGGACAGTCAGGAACAGTCTATTAGGGCTTGGATTTTCTATCAGTTTTTACCACACAACGACATCATATCTTTGCTGCTTTAATGTCAATATGTAATGGTAAAGTGTTGTTGAAACTTATTATGTGTAGGAATGACTAGAAATTCGACTTTTTTTATTCAAGTTTTAAGCCTCATAAAATGCTCTGAATGCCTTTAAAACCCCCCAAAGTATACTGTGGTACCCATAGCATTGCGCTGAAAGGCAACGCAAGCAAAGGACTCAGCAAAGAAAACCAGAGTACCCTGTGTGCGATAACCAGAGTCTCCCGAGATCTTACGATGGTCCCTCTATGATGCACGTACTTCAAGTATTTATTTACCCAATGCACACAAAAACAATCAGTTGCACCTTCGAAAACCACATTACACTGTCTACTTCGCTCAACCAAGCTGAACGGTTTATCCATTGTCACTCTCATATGTCAGAGGGATAATGATAACTCTCATAATCCCGGATTTACTCACATTAAGCTCCTGAGCGACCAGACAGGTTCGACTTCATTTTGCTTGCAGAAGTGATACGTGGCGGATCAGTACTTAGATATCTCTAACAGTGTCGTCCGATTTGTACCTCACAGGTAGGAATTTCTTTACTGTACAAATTCTAGATCTTTGAGGAATGTTTGCATTGCGACGTAGAAAGTTATATACTTATGTAACGTTAATAGTTACACTTTTTTCATATTAGAAGGCATGTGCACGTGCTACCATGGCTGCTAACTCCGTTTGAAAAGACCAGAACAGTTTTTACGCTTCCTGACAGGCTTTCTCGCACCGAATGCTTATTCGGATTTTCAGTTGCCACACGTTATGCTGAAAAGTTACGAAAAAGGTGTTTCGAAAGTTGTTTATTCGGGTTGAAAAATACATATAACGTTAGGTGTCTATGTGGGGCAAGGACATCATATAGGAATGGGGTACTAGTAATTGGTTTGGTAGGTAATGGACCTGACCAGGTTATCAATTATATCAATTACATGTCATGTCATATGTGAAAGTTCGCGTAGTTCAATGGTGCCTCGTATCATAAGTTCACAAACATGTTAGACTCCGTTTGATGATTTAACGTAATTCGTAACCAGCTCTGGGAATTTAACGTAATCCGTATTCGGCGGCGAAAATGTTGCGTAATTCGTAATCACTACTCCCCCATGCAGGCCCCCATACAACACCACAAAACTCTATTTCTTTTACACAGCATGATTTCCGGTCTGAATTAATAATCTACCTTTGTACCAAAATGGTATTCAAGTTTAACAACGAAGAAGAGAGAGAAACAGAGAAATGTTACAAATTTTGGTGACCTCAATTCGGGGTTAATGATCTCGTTAAGTCACCAAAATGCATACATCCTCGTCAAATCCCTTCTTCTCACAAAATTCGTAGGGAAAGAGCAAATTTCAGTTGTAAAAACAACTATAAAGGAGAGAGAGAGAGGATAAGAAAGAAAAAGAGAGAGTTGTGAAAAATTATAGAGGCCGCATTTTGGTGGCAAAGTGAAAACCAAGTCGTGAAATCACCCAACTATCTACCAGCTTGTGACGTGTATGATGTATTTACCGAACAACGTGGAACGGACGTCAAGAAGGAAGAGACTGTACGCTCTATTTAATACTGGTATATTAGACAAATATCAGACTACCCCAATCCCTTTCAGAAGCCATGATATTTTTTTATAATTTGGGGCTCTTTACATAGAGGCTTGTTTCCGTGCAACAAAAGCACATCAATAGATCTTGCCAACAAATATATTCCAAGTTTGTCCATGGGCAATATGGTACGGTATTTATGTTGGGAACCCGCAGCATTACATGTTTTCGCTCACATGCTCCCGACGACGGTTTCTCCCGTCATCCTTTGCGTCGCTCACTCCGAAATGCCCCCCCCCCCCCCTTCATTAGGTTTCTCCCGTCGTCCTTTGCGCTAACGCCCTCTACTTTTACTGCCTGTGGTTTGTCCGAAGCTGCCGTCCGTATATGTCTACAAGGTCAAGGAGGGGAGGGGGGTAAATTACCGACAGCGGCTATGGTATTTTGACTACCCGTGATATTTTGGAGCCCCCTCAGTAGGGACCAATAACTTGAAGGCTTGTTCCTTAAAATCAACAACTAGATCTTCGCTAGAATAATATTCCATCTGTTTCAAAAGCAATAGTGCGCATATTTACAAGTTCAAGGAGTGGGAACAAATTTCCACGGACCGGCCGTGTTATTTTTGGCCCCTTGCCATAATATTTTGCCCCCACCCCCTCCGTAGGTACCAATATCTTGGAGGCTTGTTCCCTGAAATAGACATAGAAAACTCCAGGAATTGGGGTCTCTTATTATCTCCATGAAAAATGGAGATATAGTTTTGGGTGTGTCTGTGTGTGTGTTTGTTTGTCTGTTTGTTTGTCTGTCTGTTTGTGTTTCCGCACTACTGTAGTCAGCATAACTCAAGAATCTCTTGATGGATTACGATGATATTTGGTATGTGGGCAGGTGTTGTGAAGCCAAAGTTCAAGGTCAATATTGGGCCCCCTGGTATGTGACCTTGGTACTGCAGCAGAACTTCAATTTTTGTATCTTTTGACCTGGACGTGATGTGGTCTTGATTTTTGGGTGGCAGATAGCTTGTAATGTAATAAAAAAGTGGTGTAGGTTTGGGCCTCCTAGTAGCTTCCTCTGGAACTGCAGGGGCATTTTTGTGAAAATCTTCTATGGAGAATAACTGAACAAAGGAACAACGGATTTCCATGATATTTAGTATGCAGGTAGCTTAGATAGAGATGTAAACAATGAAGTGCAAATTATGCTAATTGGGACTTAATTTGCATAGCTAATGAGGAAAATCTATATTTGCAGTGTTTTCCATTATCAGACTCAAATACATGTACGTATGTAGTTTATGGAAAGTGGATCATCAACAGATACCAATTATGCAAATGAATTCCTAATTTGCATAATTAATGCAAAGCACCATATCTCATCTAATTGAAAAATTATAGGACTGTCAATATGATATTTGGTATGCAGGTAGCTTAGACAGAGATATACATAATGTAGTGTAAGTTATGCTAATTGTGACTTAATTTGCATAGCTAATGAGGAAAATCTATATTTGCAGTGTTTTTCATTATCAGACTCAAATACATGTAACGTATATAGTTTATGGAAAGTGGAGCATCAACAGATACCAATTATGCAAATAAATTCCTAATTTGCATAATTAATGCAAAAACACCATAATTCATCTAATTGGAAAATTATAGGTCTGTCAATATTGCAACATGTGTAAGTTAGATAAAGGTGTTTATGACCAAGGATAAATTATGCAAATGTGTCAGTCATTTGCATGAATAGAATTGTTCATGGAGATATGAGGTCGTGGAACTCTTGTTTCTGTACGTATCAATAATGAAAAACGTAGATATTGACATAAGGGACGTATGTACACTTCCCCCTCCCCGCGTTCGGATTGGTAGCTGTGCAACCACAAGTAGATGACCCCAGGTCAATTTGCCGTTGCCTGCATATCACCCAAAAGTAGCCTTCGGCTATATTAGTAACTTAGGCCTCGCCTTTCTTGTTTTGGCCAAACCAAATCAGCAATTTTCATTGGCCTTTTGGGGGTGTTGACGTTGTTGCCTTGCCTCCTATTATTTTAGTTAGAATGGCTTTTGATTTATGGGTTACATGGCAGAAATATGTCCCGTTTTCCGACAATACCAGTCTGGAACAAAACGTTTAGAAAAACATATTGAGCATTTAGACATAGGCCCCGCTCCCATTCATTCACAGCGGTAGTATGAGTTAGCCACGTCAATGTCATACAGTAAAACAGTTCCTAATTGCACACTGTTTTATCACTTTATTTCTGTACGTATTTACACCTCATTTCAAGCTTATATTTAGCTGACTATATCAAAAGTCTACACGTAACGATTAACTAAGGGTATGACACCACAATCAACACCAGAAATCATAAGAGAATAAAAGGCAGTAAGAATCTATATCTATTTTTTTCAGGATCGTCAAGATGGAAAACTCCGGATTCCTGTCCTGCTTGAAGAGAACGACGCTGATAAAACCATGTGGTTTTCTTCTTCTGGCTACTCTTCTCTATGTCGAGATCAGCTCCATTTCTACAAACAGGTCTAAGTCAGTCCCTCTCAGACCGGCATATTACAGCAGGTAACCAGCATTAACATAACTATCAGTAGACTAACGTACGAAGTAAGAAACAAATCACATGATATTCAGAGTCGGGTTAATTTGGGCTATATATGCATCTTAAAGACATTTGTGTAGTCTTACTACAGAACTGTTCGACATTAACTTTCCAAGACTCCTTTGGTTTCTGATTAACCAATACAGCCAAGTTAGCCTGAAGTTTTTCCCAGTTTTTACGATACTTTCTACAATGAACAACAATCTGCCACGTTCAAGGTAAATTCAAAGGGCACTTTGCATACCCTAGTCTATCAAACGTATTGTGCGAAATGTATGAAATGTGACCTAAATGGAACTTAAATGCCTTCAGATATTCAAGGTGATCAAATCAACACATAACAAACAGATCCTCTTTTTTCGTTTTCCTTTATGATCAGGAACGTTTCAGGTGATTATGGTGAATAAGTCTCTAGCATCAAGCGAAACTTCATGTTCGTGAAGTGCACAAGGCCGGAAGCACGACAACAACCTGCATCTTCCAACGCTTCGGTTACGAACACAACCTGACTTTCGTTCTGTCTGTGATGAGGTCAGACGTCGGCTGGCCCAACCTCCTGAGACAAGAAGACTTCATACCATCGGTAGACGGTACTTATAACGTGCTAGTCGATCACACAGTTTATAATAGGCGGTTGTTGAAGCATCTCATGCCTCCTGATACTATGTACATCTCTATACTGAGGCATCCACTAGCCCAGCTCCGCTCTACTTTTAACTGGTATGGCCTTGCCAGGAAAATCCCAGGATTGAAAGGGGCGGATCCTGTTGCGTCATTCATTCAAAAAGCCCGTAAATTGCACGTCCCTTACGTCAAGGCAAGAAGCCATACACGAGAACCATATACCCTAACCAAAAATCTCA
The DNA here is from genome assembly GCF_035083965.1 of Branchiostoma lanceolatum. Taxonomy (NCBI): domain Eukaryota; kingdom Metazoa; phylum Chordata; class Leptocardii; order Amphioxiformes; family Branchiostomatidae; genus Branchiostoma; species Branchiostoma lanceolatum. The sequence continues at coordinate 10,247,592 of NC_089739.1, forward strand.
TGGCGTTTGACCTTGGCTTTCCTCTCGGACTTTCTGATGACCAATCGTATGTTGATGAGTTTATCCAAAAGATATCCAGAGAAATCGATCTTGTTCTTATTCTCGAACATTTTACTGAATCTCTCGTCTTGCTGAAGCGAATGATGTGTTGGACATTAAAAGACATTCTTTATAACGTCGTACCCAAAAACCTGCGGAAATATAAAAAAGGAACAACAAGTAATGCAACGCTACAGGAACACCGCCAATGGAGCAATGTAGATTATCAGTTGTACGATCACTTCAACACGACGCTTTGGCAAAAGATTCAAGATGAAGGTGATGATTTTCTACAAGAAGTGCACCATTTCCAGAAAATACTCAATGAAACGACTATCTATTGTACCAATACAATAAGAAAGGTACCAATTTCTGAAATAAATTCGACAGCTCGCAAATTGACCATTCCAAAATCAGCTTGGAATGACGAGTTTGACATAGATCCGATCCTGTGTCTAAAATTAAAAATGGGATGGTTTGATTGGGAATACATCCTAAAAAAGAAGCACAAAATGCCACCAAACATACCTGTCGAAGTCAAAAGGGCCATTGAATATATTAACCCCCAACTTGTGGGTAAAACACTACTAGCAAAACTTTTCCACGTGCATTAGGAACAGGACATACGATGGGGTTGAAAAACATGACCCATATCAACAAACATTGAAAACATCATATAAAGCTATTCAAACGAAAGGTCATCTGTGTTGGTAGAATTCTTATTGTACAATTTAAGCTGTACCCTTCCACGAGACAGAACATAGGACTGTTCCTTTTCAATAAAGGTCTCCATTCATTCAGTATAATCAGACATGCATAAAAACCGGTTCTTCTGGGGTCAACAACCGTTACGGTTACACGTGAACCCAGCTAGTCGCAGAGGCTGGTCAACGGTCTGAGATTTTTTTCGCCACTTTCACCAACACCACTGCTACCAGTACCAACCCCAACTTGTATAAGAAGCATTTCCCCGGAGGAATACGCAGAGACTCACGGTGTAACGGCGACTTTGTCAGGTTTCATCACACTGTAGGTAAGTGACATTTTGTCCGTACAATTAAAGTTGACGCCCATTGACATTAAAATGAAAGGTGAGCTCACTATTCTCGCGCGGCATAAAGTCATATACAATACCACAAAACTCTGTTTTATTTAACACAGCATGATTTCCGGTCTAAATTACTAATCTACCTTTGTGCCAAAATAATACTTAAGTTTAACAACGAAGGAGGGAGAGAGAAATAGAGATATGTTACAAATCTGGGTAACCTGAATTCGGGGTTAATGAACTCGTTAAGTCACCGAAATACCTACATGGTCGTTAAATCCCTAAATGCTCACAAAATTCGCAGGGAAAGAGTAAATTTCAGTTGTAAAAACAAGTATGAAGGAGAGAGAGAGGATAAGAAAGAAAAAGAGAGTTGTGAAAAATTATGGAGGCCACATTTTGGTGGCAAAGTGCAGACCAAGTCGTGAATTGACCCAACTACCTACCAGCTTGTAACGTGCATGATGTTTTTACCGAACAACGTGGAACGGACGTCAAGAAGTAAGACACTGTACGATCTATAGCCACCCCCTCATATATATCCTATCCTGTGTCTTGTTTCCGTAGTAGAACAGAGAGTCACCTTGAAACGACAACTTTGTCAGGTTTTATCACACGGCAGGTACTGTAATTCTCTTCAACTCCACGGTATCAAGATTTAATTCACAGTGTAAGGACAATGGACATTTTCACAAAACTTTAACTTAACAGTGGAGGCAAGTGATTTTAAGAATGTATGTGTGAAGGAATCATAAATAATAACAACAGTTTTTTTCACTGTGATGATAAGTTCACGGTACAGAGGTGACCATGAAAACAGCGAACATAAAGTTACAGTGAAAGAAACAAGAATTACAGTAAGTGGCATTTGTTCCGCCTTGTGACATGACACACCCCGACCAATCAAACTACGTGAAAAGTGAGGTAACCATTCTCACGCGGCATAAAGGCTGGTACAGCACCGTAAAATCACAAAATCTACGACATGTACAAATCAGTCACACAACAGACATGCACATAGGAACATTCTTTGTTTCCGACGTGAGAAAACAATGTAAATAGCGCTTGCATCTGACTACACGTTGTTTACGCCCAGGTGCGCGACGACGCCAGTGCCCATTCCGGGTTCCATATTTTTTGGGCCCTCATGGTGATTTAGGCCCCCCTCCACATCTGCTTGGAATCTGCGTGACCTCAAAACTACGAAGGCCCACAGCGACATAAACTCAACCCTGTATCGAAAATACATAGATAAGTACATTAAGTTTACTAAGTGTTACGAATATCAGACAAAACAACTTGCAACCCTCCCCTGCTGCTGAAATGTTTTTTTAACACTGGAATATTAGACAAATATTAGACTACCCCCAATCCCTTTCAGAATCCATGATATTTTTGATCATTTGGGGCTAAAATATCATGGCAAGGGGGGCCCAAAATACCATGGCCTCTTCGTTGAGATTTTTTCCCCCCTCATTGAACTTGAAAATATGCGCACTACCGCTTTTGAAACAGATGTAATATCATTCTAGGAAAGATCCATTTGTGGATTTTAAGGAAGAAACCTCGAAGATATTGGTCCCTACTGTTGGGGGCACAAAAATATCACGGGTAGCCAAAAATACCATAGCCGCTGTCGGTAAATTTACCCCCCCTCCCTCCTTACTGAAACAATAATTGACACAAAGATAAGAAATAAATTAAAGCTGACATATATAGACATAGAAATCTCCAGGAATTTGGGTCTCCGGGTTTAGGTGAGAAAAACACTATGGGGTTTTTACAATTCTTTACCAATTGCAGTGCACATTTTTGGTTGTAGTGTATTATAAAACTTGGAAGTTATCAATAATGAAAAACGTAAATATTGACATAACAGACGTATGTACACGCTTCCCCCTCCCCGTGTTCGGATTGGTAGCTGTGCAACCACGAGTAGATGACCCCAGGTCAAACACTAGTTAATTTGCCGTTGCCTGCATATCACCCAAAAGTAGCCTTCGGCTATATTAGTAACTTAGGCCTCGCCTTTCTTGTTTTGGCCAAACCAAAACAGCAATTTTCATTGGCTTTTTGGGGGTGTTGACGTTGTTACCTTGCCTCCTATTATTTTAGTTAGACGGGCTTTTGATTTATGGGTTACATGGCAGAAATATGTCCCGTTTTCCGACAATACTAGTCTGGAACAAAACGTTTAGAAAAACATATTGAACATTTAGACATAGGCCTGGCCTCCATTAATTCACAGCGGTAGTATGAGTTAGCCAGGTAAATGCAATACAGTAATTTCAAGCATATATTTAGCTGACTATATCAAAAGTGGATTATGCTACACGTAACGATTAACTAAGGGTATGACACCACAATCAATATCAGAAATCATTAGACAATAAAAGGCAGTAAGAATCTATATCTATTTTTTTCAGGATCGTCAAGATGGAAAACTCCGGATTCCTGTCCAGCATGAAGAGAACGACGCTGATAAAACCATGTGGTTTCCTTCTTCTGGCTGCTCTTCTCTATGTCGAGATCAGCTCCATTTCTACAAACAGGTCTAAGTCAGTCCCTCTCAGACCGGCATATTACAGCAGGTAACCAGCATTAACGTAACTATCAGTAGACTGACGCACGAAGTAAGAAACAAATCACATGATATTCAGAGTCGGGTTAATTTGGGCTATAAATGCATCTTAAAGACATCTGCGTAGTCTTACTACAGTACTGTTCAACATTAACTTTCCAAGACTCCTTTGGTTTCTGATTAACCAATACAGCCAAGATAGCCTGAAGTTTTCCAGCTTTTACGATACTTTCTACAATGAACAACAATCTGCCACGTTCAAGGTAAATTCAAAGGGCACATTGCATACCCTAGTCTATCAACTGTATTGTGCGAAATGGATGAACCTAAATGGAACTTAAATGCCTTCAGATATTCAAGGTGATCAAATCAACACATAACAAACAGATCCTCTTTTGTTGTTTTCCTTTATGATCAGGAACGTTTCAGGTGAACATGGTGAAGAAGTCTGTAGCATCAAGCGAAACTTCATGTTCGTGAAAGTGCACAAGGCCGGAGGTACGACAACGACCTGCATCTTCCAACGCTTCGGTTACGAACACAACCTGACTTTCGTTCTGTCTGTGATCAGGACTGACGTCGGCTGGCCCAACCTCCTGAGACAAGAAGACTTCATACCATCGGCAGACGGTACTTATAACGTGCTAGTCGATCACACAGTTTATAATAGACGGTTGTTGAAGCATCTCATGCCTCCTGATACTATGTACATCTCTATACTGAGGCATCCACTAGCTCAGCTCCGCTCTACTTTTAACTGGTATGGCCTTGCCAGGAAAATCCCAGGATTGAAAGGGGCGGATCCTGTTGCGTCATTCATTCAAAAAGCCCGTAAATTGCACGTCCCTTACGTCAAGGCAAGAAGCCATACACGAGAACCATATACCCTAACAAAAAATTTCATGGCGTTTGACCTTGGCTTTCCTCTCGGACTTTCTGATGACCAATCGTATGTTGATGAGTTTATCCAAAAGATATCCAGAGAAATCGATCTTGTTCTTATTCTAGAACATTTCACTGAATCTCTCGTCTTGCTGAAGCGGATGATGTGTTGGACATTAAAAGACATTCTTTACAACGTCGTACCCAAAAACCTGCGGAAATATAAAAAAGTAAGAGCAAGCAATTCAACGCTACAGAAACACCGCCAATGGAGCAATGTAGATTATCAGTTGTATGATCACTTCAATGCAACGCTTTGGCAAAAGATTCAGGATGAAGGTGATGATTTTCTACAAGAAGTGCACCATTTTCAGAAAGTACTCAATGAAACGACTATCTATTGTACCAATACAATAAAAAAGGTACCAGTTTCTGAAATAAATTCGACAGCTCGCAAATTGACCATTCCAACATCAGCTTGGAATGACGAGTTTGACATAGATCCGATCCTGTGTCTAAAATTAAAAATGGGATGGTTTGATTGGGAATACATCCTAAAAAAGAAGCACAAAATGCCACCAAACATACCTGTCGAAGTCAAAAGGGCCATTGCATATAGTAAACCCCAAGTTGTGGGTAAAACTCTACTACCAAAATTTTTCCACGTGCATTAGGAACAGGTCATACGATGGGCTTGAAATTCATGAGCCATATCAACAAACATTGAAAACATCATATAAAGCTATTCAAACGAAAAGTCATCTGTGTTGGTAGAATTTTTAGTTGTGCAATTTAAGCTGTAGCCTTCCACGAGATAGAACTGTTCCTATTAACGTACGTTAAGAATATTTCACAAGCTCTACGGAGAATTGTAACACACACTGTATAAAAAACCTGTTTCAAACCAACCCTGTCATTGATACATTAATATGGTTAGTAACACCCAAAGATAAGACAGACATAGTTCAGAGGACAGAATATCAGGGGAACTTGTTAATCAAGACTTACGTAGGGAAACCAGAATGTTCGCTTACAGCCTACTACTTCTGAAGTGTTACAGCAAATAAATATGGAGTCCCCTGGACATAGTCACACTCGACAAACTGCGCAATTTGAAGCAGGACTCCATGGTGAGAGGAGGCGGAACAACATATAAAGCTATTTACATAATATACTGATGTACGCAGGTGTGGTTTGATTATAAGACTGTGATAGATTGTACGAGTATAAGAGCTACTTGGAAACCAGCAGGTTGTTATACTACTGAAATGTAATGTATTTGAGGACGTCTGCGTCGATTAACCGTTTAATTTTACAATTGACGTTGCCTGAAGTGATGCCAGACCCTGATTCCATTTCAATTTATGGAGGGATCATAGTTTCTTGATTTGCGATCTAGAGAATATGTATAATATTTCGACTATCTTCTTTCATTTGTGTAATATCTAAGCTGTACTTTTTCTAGTATCCGCCGGGATCGGAGGCCATTTCGTGAAGTGAACCTTATAAAATCAACCACCGACGTTTCGATGGCCGTCTATAACCTTGCAGACCTTTTTGTATAGGCTTCTCTGGAATAAGCAAAGGTTCAAATAAACACAACGTGATCAGATGCCAGGCATGTACAGTAGACTAACCTCCCATTGAAAAACATGTCTGTTCTTTATATCTATTATAACCAAAAAGTGAGGAGAAGTAGAAGCTATCTAAAGATAGTCATATTCTTTTTTTGTATCCGTTAACTGTACTTGTTATTTTGTTTTGTTGTGACCTGTTCTTAGCCAAGTGTGGTAGAAATGTGCAATAAAGGTCGCCATTCATTAAGTATAATCAGACAAAGAAACCGGTTCTTCTGGGGTCAACAACGGTTACATGTGAACCCAGCTAGTCGCAGAGGCTGGTAAACGGTCTGAGAGTTTTTTCGCCACTTTCACCAATACCACTTCTACCAATACCAACCCCAACTTGATATAAGACATACTTCCCCGGAGGAATATGCAGAGACTCACGGTGTAACGGCGACTTTGTCAGGTTTCATCACACGGTAGGTATGGCATTTTGTCCGTACAATTAAAGTTGACGCCCTTTGACAGTACAATGAAAGGTGAGGTCGCTATTCTCGCGCGGCATAATTATATACATAAAGTCATATACCACACGACAAAACTCTGGGTTTTTTAACACAGCATGATTTCCGGTCTAAATTACTAATCTACCTTTGTGCCAAAATAATATTTAAGTTTAACAACGAAGGAGAGAGAGAGAAATAGAGATATGTTACAAATCTGGGTAACCTCAATTCGGGGTTAATGAACTCGTTAAGTCACCGAAATACCTACATGGTCGTTAAATCCCTAATGCTCACAAAATGCGTAGGGAAAGAGTAAATTTCAGTCGTAAAAGCAAATATGGAGGAGAGAGAGAGGATAAGAAAGAAAAAGAGAGAGTTGTGAAAAATTATGGAGGCCACATTTTGGTGGCAAAGTGAAAACCAAGTCGTGAAATGACCCAACTACCAACCAGCTTGTGACGTGCATGATGTATTCACCGAACAACGTGGAGCGGACGTCAAGAAGTAAGAGACTGTACGATCTATAGCCCCTCCCCCCATATATATCCGATCCTGTGTCTTGTTTCCGTAGAAGAATATCAATACACAGAGTGTCACCTTGAAGCGACTACCTTGACAGGTTTTATCACACGGCAGGTACTGTAATTCACTTCAACTTCACGGTATCAAGATTTCATTCACAGTGTACGGAAAATGGACATTTTCACTGAACTTTAACTCAACAGTAGCGGCAAGTGATTTTAAGAATGTATGTGTGAAGGAATCATAAATGATAACAACGGTTTTTTCCACGGTGTTGATAAGTTCACGGTACAGAGATGACCGTGAAAACAGTTAACATAAAGTTACAGAGAAAGAAACAAGAATTACAATAAGTGGCATTTGTTCCGCCTTGTGACATGACAGTGAAAGGTGAGGTCACCATTTTGACGCGGCAGAAAGGCTGGTACAACACCGTAAAATCACAAAATATACGACATACAAATCAGTCACACAACAGACATGCACATAGGAAATAAAACTTTTACAAAACACAAAAATGTTGGTCCCTACATTGTTTGTTTCCGACGTGAGAAAACAATGTAAACAGCACTTGCATCTGACTACACGTTGTTTACGCCCAGGTGCGCGGCCGCGACGACGCTAGTGCCCATTCCTGGCTCCATATTTTTTGGGCCCCCATGGTGATTTGGGCCCCCCTCCACATCTGCTTGGAATCTGCGTATCCTCAAAACTACGAAGGCCCACAGCTACATATACCCAACCCTGTTTTGAAAATACATAGATACGTACATTAAGTGTACTAAGTGTTACGAATATCAGACAAAAAAAAACTTGCAGCCCTCCCCCACTGCTAAAATATTGTTTCAACACTGCCATATTAGACAAATATTAGACTACCCCAATCCCTTTCAGAAGCCATGATAATTTGGATCATTGGGGCTAAAATATCATGGCAAGTGGGGCCCAAAATACCATGGCCTCTTCGTTGAGATTTGTTCCCCCCTCCTTGAAATTGTAAATATGCGCACTACAGCTTTTGAAACAGATGGAATATCATTCTAGGAAAGATTCGTTTGTGGATTTTAAGGAACAAACCTCAAAGATATTGGTCCCTACTGAGGGGGCCCAAAAATATCACGGGTAGCCAAAAATACCATAGCCGCTGTCGGGAAATCCCCCCCACCTCCTTTCTGAAACAATAATTGACACAAAGATAAGAAATAAGGCTGACATATATAGACATAGAAAACTCCGGAAATTTAATTGGGTCTCCGAGTCTAGGTGAGAAAAACACTATGGTGTTCTGCAACCTTAACGTACAAGGATAAAAAGAGATCAAGCAATATATGCAGTGTACATTTTTGGTTGTAGTGTGTCTTATAAAACTTGGGTGTTTTCCATAATGAAAAACGTAAATATTGACATAACAGACGTATGTACGCTTCCCCCTCCCCATGTTCGGATTGGTAGCTGTACAACCACAAGGAGATGACCCCAGGTCAAACACTAGTTAATTTGCATTTGCCTGCATATCACCAAAAAGTAGCCTTCGGCTTTATGAGTAACTAAGGCATGGCCTTTCTTGTTTTGGCCAAACCAAGACAGCAATTTTCATTGGCTTTTTGGGGGGGTTGCCTCCTATTATGTTAGTTAGACGGGCTTTTGATTTATGGGTTTCATGGCAGAAATATGTCCCGTTTTCCGACAAGACCAGTCTGAAACCAAACGTTTAGAAAAACATATTGAACATTTAGATATAGGCCCCGCTCATTCACAGCGGTGGTATGAGTTAGCCACGCAAATGCCATACAGTAAAACAGTGCCTATTTGCACACTATCTGTTCTATCACTTTACTTCTGTACGTATTTACACCTCATTTCAAGCATATATTTAGCTGACTATATCAAAAGTGGATTATGCTACAATGATGATTACCTAAGGGTATGACACCACAATCAACATCAGAAATCATTAGAGAATAAAATGCAGTAAGAATCTATATCTATTTTTTTCAGGATCGTCAAGATGGAAAACTCCGGATTCCTGTCTTGCTTGAAGAGAACGACGCTGATAAAACCATGTGGTTTTCTTCTTCTGGCTGCTCTTCTCTATGTCGAGATCAGCACCATTTCTACAAACAGGTCTAAGTCAGTCCCTCTCAGACCGGCATATTACAGCAGGTAACCAGCATTAACATAACTATCAGTAGACTAACGCACGAAGTAAGAAACAAATCACATGATATTCAGAGTCGGGTTAATTTGGGCTATATATGCATCTTATAGACATCTGCGTAGCCTTAGTACAGTACTGTTCAACATTAACTTTCCAAGACTCCTTTGGTTTCTGATTAACCAATACAGCCAAGATATCCTGAAGTTTTTCCCAGCTCTTACAATACTTTCTACAACGAACAACAATCTGCCACGTTCAAGGTAAATTCAAAGGGCACATTGCATACCCTAGTCTATCTAACGTATTCTGCGAAATGGATGAAATGTGACCTTAATGGAACTTAAAAGCCTTCAGATATTAAAGGTGATCAAATCAACACATAACAAACAGATCGTCTTTTGTTGTTTTCCTTTATGATCAGGAACGTTTCAGGTGAACGTGGTGAAGAATTCTGTAGCATGAAGCGAAACTTCATGTTCGCGAAAGTGCACAAGGCCGGAAGCACGACAACAACCTGCATCTTCCAACGCTTCGGTTACGAACACAACCTGACTTTCGTTCTGTCTGTGATGAGGTCTGACGTCGGCTGGCCCAACCTCCTGAGACAAGAAGACTTCATACCATCGGCAGACGGTACTTATAACGTGCTAGTCGATCACACAGTTTATAATAGACGGTTGTTGAAGCATCTCATGCCTCCTGACACTATGTACATCTCTATACTGAGGCATCCACTAGCTCAGCTCCGCTCTACTTTTAACTGGTATAGGCTTGCCAGGAAAATCCCAGGATTGAAAGGGGCGGATCCTGTTGCGTCATTCATTCAAAAAGCCCGTAAATTGCACGTCCCTTACGTCAAGGCAAGAAGCCGTACACGAGAACCATATACCCTAACCAAAAATTTCATGGCGTTTGACCTTGGCTTTCCTCTCGGACTTTCTGATGACCAATCGTATGTTGATGAGTTTATCCAAAAGATATCCAGAGAAATCGATCTTGTTCTTATTCTAGAACATTTCACTGAATCTCTCGTCTTGCTGAAGCGGATGATGTGTTGGACATTAAAAGACATTCTTTACAACGTCGTACCTAAAAACCTGCGTAAATATAAAAAAGGAACAACAAGTAATGCAACGCTACAGAAACACCGCCAATGGAGCAATGTAGATTATCAGTTGTACGATCACTTCAACGCGACGCTTTGGCAAAAGATTCAAGATGAAGGTGATGATTTTGTACAAGAAGTGCACCATTTTCAGAAAGTACTCAATGAAACGACTATCTATTGTACCAATACAATAAAAAAGGTACCAGTTTCTGAAATAAATGTGACAGCTCGCAAAGTGACCATTCCAAAATCAGCTTGGAATGACGAATTTGACATAGATCCGATCCTGTGTCTAAAACTAAAAATGGGATGGGTTGACTGGGAATACATCCTTAAAAAGAAGCACAAAATGCCACCAAACTTACCTGTCGAAGTCAAAAGAGCCATGGAATATGTTAACCCCAAAGTTCTGGGTAAAACACTACTAGCAAAACTTTTCCACGTGCATTAGGAACAGGACTTACGACGGGGTGGAAACACATGACCCATATCAACAAACATTGAAAAATCATATAAAGCTATTCAAACTATAGGTCATCTGTGTTGGTAGAATTTTTAGTTGTGCAATTTAAGCTGTAGCCTTCCATGAGATAGAACTGTTCCTCTTAATGTACGTTAAGAATATTTCACAAGCTCTACGGAGAATTGTAACACACACTGTATAAAAACCTGTTTCAAACCAACCCTGTCATTGATACATTAATATTGTTAGTAACACCCAAAGATAAGACAGACATAGTTAAGAGGACAGAATATCAGGGGAACTTGTTAATCAAGACTTACGTAGGGAAACCAGAATGTTCGCTTACAGCCTACTACTTCTGAAGTATTACAGCATATACATATGGAGTCCCCTGGACATAGTCACACTCGACAAACTGCGCATTTTGAAGCAGGCCTTCATTGTGAGAGGAGGCGAACAACATATAAAGCTATGTTCCTAAACTATCTAATTGAATTCAAATGAATTAAAATTTTCATCTTCAATCTTTTAGAAAAATTAAGAGCTATTGTCACTCGTATATTTTTAAAGAAATAATTTAATATGTATACTTACGTACGCAGGTGTGGTTGGATTATAAGACAGTGATAGATAATACGAGTATAGGAGCTATTGGAAACCAGGCGGATGTTATGCTGCTGAAGTTTAATATATTTGAAGACGTCTGCGTCGATTAGCCGTTTAAATTTACAATTGACGTTGCCTAGCTAAAATGATGCCAGGCACTGACTGGATTTCATTTTATGGAGGGATCATAGTTTCTTAATTTGCGATCTAGAGAGTATGTATGATATTTTGACTATACCTATCTTCTTTCATTAGTGTAATATCTAAGCTATATTATTTCTAGTATATTGCTTTTCGGTCCTGTAATATTGTTTGTCATTAGTGTATTGCTTTTTCCTTACCCATCGATATACTTAAGTTTTCGTTGTTATATTTTTTCCTTCAATTTAATTAATAATCATCATATTTGTATCATGATTACCATCCTTTAAGTTTGAAGGAGGAGAGCGTAGTTTAAGCCTTGCAGGATCCTTTCTTCCTACTGCACATTGTTTTTCTCCTTTTTACATTGATATTTATATATTTAAACATCAATGCATTTATGCATTCAAATAAATGAAGAAAAAAATTAAATGAGGTCAGTATCTAAATCAGACATCATAAATGGTCAATATCTATCTCAGACATTGTATCATCTCAGACACAAAAATGTCTACTGTGCCAGCGACATTGTGTAGACACGAGGCCACCTAGCGACACTAAATCACCTATGCAATGCCGGCATTTTTCGTACATATAGAGGTAAATTGTTTGTAGTTCACACCAGATTGGGGTCATTAAACTCCTCTTGGCTAGCACAATTGGGATTTTTATATTTTGAATTGATATGTTTTCTTCTTATGTTGCCGTTGTCGAAACTGTTGGGACCATCAATTCAAATAAAGTACGCTTTCAACAGTTTTGTTATTTTGTGACAAATGCTTTAAATCATATGCATCTTGCACCATCTTCAGCACTGACCAATCAGAGCTGTGTGTATGATATTTGAATAAGCAGTGACGACACTTGTTTGACCAATCACAGATCGACACGATCTTACATCATTACCTAGGAAAGAAGATTGGTCGCTAGAATGAAGTGAAAAAGGGTGGGACACCGGCAGTGTTTCGCCGCTTTTTCCAACTATCTTTACTCCCGATAAGACCAAGATATGTCAACGGGCGTCGTGTTCACCCTGGCCGGCGCGACAAAGAGAGCAGCGCCGATAAACATCGCTGGCAGGAACGCGCCAGGTCTCACCGCCAACATGGCGTCCTCTGGAGTGAACGATCAACCACAGAAGAGAAGACGATTAAACCACTTGACACCTGAGGAAAAGGTGTTGAGAAGGTAACCTTTCTCTTAGAACTGACACTTAAATATGTCTTAGTAGTTCACAGGGCTTCTTGAAACGAAGAAATGTTTGAAAAGCATTTGCTGTTTATACACAGCTACCTGTAGCTACGCTCTGTCGTTGCTTTAGGCGACTTTCGTTATTTTTATTGACAAATCCCAAAATGCAAACAAATGTATTGGGGAAGTTTTCTTGTTTCGTGTTTTTCTAATCAAATCTTAGTTTTTATTTCGGTCATAAACGTCTTACTAAGATTTGAACTGGCGGAAACAACAATATCTTCTGTGACAAGTGGAATCGGCATCAAGAAGTTGTCTGCTCATGCCTTCAGGCATCCAGTTTTTTGTGTGTGTTTGGTGTGTAAGAAATAGTTTGTAATTCTAATACAATGTTGATTTTATGCCAAACATATCGTTAATGTTAAGAAGTAAAAACCCCACGAGTCATTTTTTTTCAAATGAAGCTAGTTTTACAAACCAAACCAAAAAAATACACACAAAAAATGGATGCCTGAAGGCATAAGCAGACAACTTCTTGCTCCACTTGTCACAGAAGGTATTATTGTTTCCACCTGTTCGAATCTTAGTAAGACGTTTATGACTGAAATGAAAGCTAACATCGGAATAGAAAAACACTAAACAAAATGCCAAATACACTTTCCTTAAGTTTGTTTTGTGAGAAAAATTATCCAAACAGCGTTACAGGTTGTGTGGTCAGACAACGTAGGGCAGAAAATGACATAATCACCCCAAAGACATCTGAGACGATTTAAGCATATACGCATGAAGCCTTCATTTAATTATCTCAATCACTGCGAATCTTTGAAAAAAAAATTAATTTGATCGAAAAAGAGATCCAACTAAGTTAGTTATAGTAGGAAATGGATTTTTTCCCATTGTTTCTTTTTTTTGCAGAAAACTGAAGAACCGAGAGGCAGCACAAACAGCAAGGGACAGAAAGAAGGCCAAAATGGACGACCTCGAAATAATTGTCGCCAAACTAGAAGCACAGGTAAGCCTGTAGACTGTCTCAGTGACCTTTTGCCTCCGACCTTTGACATTTGTGTTCCATCAAATTCCTTTTCCTGTTTCTTATTTTAAATATTACTGGTGAAGAAATGGCAGTAGACTTAACACTTCAAATCTTAAGAGAAAATGTAAACATCATATCTAAAAATGATAATATTATATGCTTTACATAAAAGCAAATTATTTACCTTCTAACAGAACAAGGCTCTACAACAACAGAACTCCAGCGTCAAACAGCAGTCAGACAGCTTGAAAATGGAAAACTCCGAGCTTAAGAAGCGACTCGGCCAGTCCGAGGTCCAGTGCAGACAGGAGGCAGGGGAGACGTCGCCGGCAGCGGGGAACCATACAACCGGGAGGGAGGGATCCAGGTGCTCTGAATCCGCAGCATTCAAACTACGTGCACCTCTGCAGCAGGGGCAGATCTGGATCACCTCCAGCCTGGTGGCATGGATCTTGACGCTGAGTATGACGAACTCCTCAGTCTTCTAGAGCGGCTGGACCCCGAAAAATTCAACCAACGCCGAGAGCAGACCGAGGGCATCACGGCATCCGACCCAGCCTTCGACCCCAAAGTCGCCGCGGTTACGCCTAGCCTGTTCAAGTCGTGGGGCCCGCTGCAGAACTGAACCGCATAGACCACGTGTGCCACAAGGAAGTGGCCTTGGACCACCACAACCACACAACTGTGATGACAGAACCCACGTCCCAGACCGGGGACAAGCCGTCGGCTCCCACGTTAACGTTCTCTTCACCACCTCCCTCTCCGTTATCCCAGGATGCGAAGGGCTCGTTTTTTCACAGACCCATGGCATGTCCTTTAAATTAGGCGCCAGTGACGCCGGGAGACTCGCCTTTTTTGGTGTGTGTGGGCAGACAGAAGACTTTCCTAAAGCACTTTATACCCATTAATTGTAATATTCTGTTTGACCAGATGATGTCGCCGAAAGGCGTTGGCGAACTGACGATTTAGCAGTAGTAATGGTTTTATTCATCAATTCACATTCACACATGTCGTGAACTGGCGATTTAGTAGTAGTAATGGTTTTATTCATCAATTCACATTCACACATGTCGTGAACTGGCGATTTAGTAGTAGTAATGGTTTTATTCATTAATTCATATTCACACATGTTGCGAACAATGGCAGCCCATTGGCTGAATTGAAGTTCGGGCATTACAATTAGAATATTTGAACACTACTTTGTACTTAAGACAACATTGCGAATAAGGACTATATACATTTAAAGTCAACAATCGAATTCAGCTTACACTTTGGCTCGTTTATGGCCCAAAACTATCATGACATAATCATACCAGCCACTCGGCCGATGGTTAGAGGACTACACATTGTCCGCATCGCCAATTTGTATTTAGTTTTATCGTAAAGCCGGTGTTAGCCTGTTTCCTCTACTAATTCCACTATGTCAATCCGCAGTTACTCTGGAACTATTTCTGTACGTCCCGTGCATGTGTTGTTACTGCCCCCTCTGACATGACTACTTGGTAAAAATATCATAAAAAATACAGTGTGATACATTCTTGACTTAACTTAACGAACTTTTGTGCATTATTATAGGATCTGCGAAGTTCACTCCATTAGAATAGACCCATTGATAGACTTGAAGAACAAAAAATGAAACATTTTAAATATCTCTTTATCTTTTCTGAAACTGTGAATATTCCAACGTTCAGTATAGTCTTTATGTACAAGTAGAGTCGAGTCAGATTATTGGACAGTCGCAAGCTACAACAGCTGCATACACGAACACAGAGAGATTCGTTTCTGTTTCTCTAAAGTGGTCGGATGTTTTCTTAACTTCAGAAAAAAGAGAATATAATTCTTTGTGTAAGAATTGACATACTAAGACTTTCGCAGAAGATTTATTGAACTTTCTTGTTTTTCTTTGTATAAGAAAATCTCAACATAAGAAAACAAGACAAATAAGAGAGAATAAGAAAAACGATTTTTGGTAGTGTAAGCACGTTCCAAAGCATGCGTGATGATACCTTTTATTCATAAATATATGTTTTTCACCTGTGCTTGACGAATTTTTACATGTGCTTAAAGATAACATTTTGTGTAGTGCAAACCGGTGATTTCATATTTAATGCGTTTCTTATCTCATGTTGCGACCGTCTTAGTTAACGGTATAACGAATGTTACTGAATTTGGTGATTGGCAGGGACCACTTTGCACTGTCACTGTGACAGGAGCGGTATGGCTTGATCTGTCGGAGGGGCTGGCCATGGGTAGTTGGCCACAAAAACCAAACAACTGTTCTCGTAACTGAATTACGTTACATTTTAGGCTGTGTTATTTTTTTTCATTAATTTTTTCATATCCTCCCACCCGTGGTTATAATTTGATCACAGACATCCGAACCAGTGATAATGTTGTGGTGCACTTTAAGTAAAAAATGTGGAAAAAAGAGTAATTCTGGTGAGTTATCTAGGCGTAAAGATAGCCTGGAATCCATCCTATTTAGCTTCCGGCCGCTACCCTAGCTCCGCTGCGCTACCCAAGCTCCGCTGCCTGGCCAAATAGACTATTTGGCCAGGCAGCGGAGCTTGGGTAGCGCAGCGGAGCTAGGGTAGCGGCCGGAAGCTAAATAGGATGGATTCCAGGCTAGCGTAAAGAATGGCGACAGTATTTTGCATATTTCAATAAAAACGAGTCATTTGCAAGAACTAATCTAGAGTACACTGATCTTTGCTTACAATAATCCTAAATGATTCCATTAAACAAGATAGCTAAACACGTGGGTCAAGAGACCTTAGCTATGAAGCGGGAAAGAGCAGCCTAGATACTTGAATTCGTAAAGACAAGTACCCTTTGACGGTTAAGTCAGCGGTAATGAATTTAGTTTTCAAAGCTGAGTAGCATACATTGCATACATCATGCATATAGACTATATCATAATTGAGCATCCTTACCTTTATCAAAAGTCAGTACTAAAGTCAAATGGTTTAGATAAATGTGATTTACACAATGTATTTGCTTTATGTATGATATTCATACACGATATAAAATGTGTATATGAATACATAAGTGAATCAATGTATGATTTGTTGTCATCGAAAAGAATTGTCCAGCCCACATGAGTTTACATGACATCAGACCTTAAAGTTACATAAGTAGTGCCAGTAATGGAGGTCAGAAAGTACAAAGTAAAAAGTAAGCAACTTGTGAACTTAGTCTCCTAAATCCCAACGGTCAAACCTGTTTTTTTTTTAGATTCTATTATTCTAATCGTGCCCTGTTCTTTTTGGTTAAGGTGCGATTTTTTTTTCAAATTGTTCTTATTACAGTCCTTCGCCGAAAAACATAATAAGAAATAAAATGCAAAAAGAAATCAGGGCGTTTGTGTATACTAAATTCGGCTGGCAAGAGTCTGCAACGGAGGCTATTAACCTATACATTTGATGAACATGAATTTTGTGAAACAAGTGAATACAAATTGAAATAAATGACAACAAAAATGCATCAAAATATCACAAAGTTGTACAGAAACTCAAAATGTATAATAATATGCTAGTACATGCAGCATGTTAGATGAGCCTTACTAGAAAAATTGATCATAATTCCATATTTCATGTACTTTCAACTAAATACTCTACACGCATCGTAAACGTTAATGTATTATCCGCTATGCAAACGTAATCTTTGGTTTGTTAGTAAAATAATGATTTTACGGTTTATCATCTGTAAACCAAACAAGAGTTTGAAGAATCCGGGAAATAATCAGTCGATTCTGAAAAGTACAATTTAGAATTTCGGCTAATTGCAAAAGTTTGATCTTTACCTGATACTCCTTTCAATCAAATTTGCAAATGTCATAATTATCAAATTCAAAACGTCAGTTATACACAATTGCATTTTCTCCTCTATGTTGCCTATATCGGCATGGTTTATGCCTGTTGGCGACCTTTTATCCAACCTGTCAATGTTAGAAATTCGTGCCGATTTGAGCTTATCATGAATAAACAAAGGTTCAAAAAAAAAAAACATAACTTCTATCATATAATATTACTCTTTAAGAGTTTTTCCTCATGAATTATCTGAATAATGATCGTATTTGCATGGTTAATGTGTATCAAAGGTTACCTATTACAAGAGTTTGATGTCCCTATCATAGAACAAAATGGACTCATTAGTTTTACAAATTTGCATACATGTTAGTCTGATAATAATAGAAATAATGGAAAATTCATTTGACAAGGTTATCTAAAAGTTACGTCATTGACCATAAGAAACTGGGGTGGATGTCAGCTGTCCACGGACTATATCATTATATAGTATATGTTATGAGAAAGGGGATTTTGGCCTGTAATGCTGTAGTACCTGAAAAAACTGCTAGGATCGCCATTTCTTCGATATGTCAATAACCATCCACCTTCTACCAAAATTCATAGCTATCCATCAAGAGAATATTCAGTTTTAGGAACGTAAACACAACTAAATATAAGAGTTTGGAGACCTCATACCTCCATGAAATATTTTGAACCTTTGTAAAGTTATTGTTTATCTTATCTTATACAAATAGGGTTGTAGTTAGCATAATTTTAAATGATCGCTCAAAATAACACATTGTATGTGTAAAAGCCATTCTTTAAGAAGAATATTATTTTTATATATCACCATAAATTATGCAAATCTACATAATCTATGCCTATATATTGACACCTTTCACTAACATACACATGTCACGACTCACGAGTATGCAATTCGCGTCATTCTGATTTACCACCAAATAATTGTTTCTTCCGCATTAATCATGCAAATTAGGTCGTTACTTGCATAATTGGCATCTGTAGATGTTCCATCTGATGACCACAAAATATGGTAACACATATAGACACAGATACGCCAAAAACTATAACTCACTTTTTTTTTTTTATAAAGGTAACAACATGTTTTGCTGAGCCTCCTTCTCGGAGGTAACAGATGTTCTCTACTTGCCTAAATACATGGATATAGGAATGGACACTGCGATACACAAGATGTAGGAGACAAGACACATCCTGTCCAGGACCTTAGTGAATAAAGTGTAGTCGGTCCCCTCCTCCTCTTCTTCTTCCTCCTCGTTTCCCTCATCGGTCATCTCTTCCTCAGCGGAGGTCATCGTTCCCAGTCTGGACTCAAGATCTGCAGACATCAGTGACGGCTGCTTGCCCTTCTCGGGACAACCGTCATCAGTTGATTCATCGATGTGCTTTGCGTAGTCATTCATCTTTCCGGTAGCGTTGTTGGTCAGGACAGCGTCATCCTGACTTGCACGCTTCTTCGTCAGATCTCCCAGCAGCAGTAGCCTAAAGAAGCGATGAAGAAAAAGAAACATAATTGGCATAAATGCCTCTCATCACTGTTCATGTCCAGGTTCAGCCTTTTTCTGTTTGCCGACAAAACATTTCCTACAGACAGGTTCTTGTTGAAATGTGAGAAATGCTGTCGCCAGTTATAAGAGTCATATTGATAAGAATCATCCTTAATTGCTTCTTTCATCTTCCCACTTGATTGATTATCGAAAAATGCACCTCAACATTAATATTGGTTAATGATTTGGAGAAAATCATTAGCCACGTACGGATGGGTTTCTCCCCCCCCCCCCTACAAAGCGACTGTCGCCTAAGGAGACATGCAAAATCAAAGAATGCAGTCTATATAAATGAGATAGGTGTGTCTGAAAAATTAGTTTATATATTTCTATACAAATTTCCATTTTGCACATTTCACTGACAACGAGCTTACTGTAATCAAATCTATATATGATACTATAGACACAATGTTTTGAACATTTCTAATTTGAAATGCTCTCTCAGAGAACAAGATCTACATTTTTGCAATTTACAGGTATTAAAAAAATCTAAGAAATATAAAAGAAATACTCGTTCTCGCTCTTGACATTATGAAAGAACAGTGTCTAGATCTTCTTGGCGAACGATGCCAAATCAATGCATGTTGGAGTACACAAATACATTGTTGAACTAAAAAAGATTAAAATACAAACAAGTTTGACTTTGCGGTCACTTCCTGTCACTCAAATAACTGCAGCTGCATGACGCATACTTGTCAGCCCAAACAAACAAACAAACAAACAAACAAACACACACACACACACACACACACACCAAAAACATACTAGACTCCGTACACGGTGTCAATGGATAAAACAACTGGATAGAGTCCAATATTTCAGATACCTCTTTGGTACATGGGGCACCAACAGGTCTAACCGGAGACACTTGAGTGTCTTCACCATCTCATTTACATACCACTTCAGACTCATTTTTCCACCAGTTTAACTTGTGCTTAGAATCATTCTCAGTTACAGACGAAGGATAGGAAACGTCTGACTCTTTCAAGAATTCTTTCAGTTGATTTTGTGTTTAGTATTGTTCTTCCTGGATATGTAACGTACCATGAGATATATCGGAGAAAAATGGTCTTCTTCAAAGGAGACAGGTCCCCCTCCTTGTCGTGAATCATGATGACGGCCATGGTGATGTAGAGGAATATCCCCATCAGGGCCATGCACACGATGATCAGTGTTGCTGTACCATTAGAAACGACAATCAGTTACAAGAAGCCCGAAGTATCCAAATTCACATTGTATTTAGACTGCCAGTTGTAGTTGGTAGACACTTCTTATTTAAAAAAAAAATCATATCATATTGACATTATTATTGTGTGACAGAATTTCTCGAACATAAAGGATATTGCACATGTTTCAAAGGCACGGCTACTCACCGAAAAACGGCAGCGCCCCCTTTACAGGAAGAACGCTTGTAACAAA
Organism: Branchiostoma lanceolatum; assembly: GCF_035083965.1. Taxonomy (NCBI): domain Eukaryota; kingdom Metazoa; phylum Chordata; class Leptocardii; order Amphioxiformes; family Branchiostomatidae; genus Branchiostoma; species Branchiostoma lanceolatum. The sequence continues at coordinate 10,268,228 of NC_089739.1, forward strand.
CACGAGAGACACGACCATGGAGAGTAGAATGGTCACTCCGAAAGAGATCCGGTCCAACTTGTCTATAGGCATGATGAAAGTCATGTTCATCAGTACCACCAGGATGACGCAGGGCCCGACAGTAGTGGCGATGTGGAACAGGGGGATCCTTGACAGATACAAAGCGAAGCACGCTTCCTTAAAGTCTTTGTTGAATATCTTGTCACTCCGATACCATTCTCCCTCCGTTACTGCAGAAGATGAAGCATCACAAGGGACGTTTTCCTCGCGTCCTGCGATTCCACCCGCACATTCTGTTTTAGAAAAAAAGATCATTGATGAAATCTTGATTCTTGAAAGGTATGATAATTTTTTTACGTGTTTGAAGTTTCCAAACTCGTATGTCCAGCTGTATATAAGGTCATGTTGATGTCATCCCTATGATGAAATCAATGTGGCGTAATGTAGACTTAATACGTCAGTGAAGGTTAGACATCCAGCTGATACGATACGTCAAATACAGGTACTCAAGAAACTGCATTAAATTTTGAAACAGTCATGCAGACGTTTCAGACAGTACCCGCTATCTTTTTTTAGTGACTAAAGGAAAGAACTCGAGAACAAGGATACCAAAACTCTGAAAGTTGTCTTAATTAACCTTTCTGGATCACTGTTTGGTGTGCATGAACGCATTTTATCAACGGTATACTAGTATTTCCGTCGGGAATATGCATCACATATTCTAAAGATATTTCAATTATAAAAATTACTTCTACATTTAAACAATCTGTGCATGGTTATGTGCACCTTTAAGTAACCTACACATGTCACAATGTTGACATTCCTATTATTTACCACTTAGATGAATTATTGTGGTTTCGCAATAGTTTTACAAATTGGGCCGAAATTTTGGAGAAGCAACGTCTTTGTATTTTGTAAAGCTTTATTTTCTATGTATAGGGCATATGTGTGACTTATTCGTGAAGGTTAAACATTTTGCGTCATTAGCAAAACAAATCATTAAGTAAATATGCAGACGTATATCTTTCATGCAGCTGTGTGCGTGGACTAGCTTGATTTAACATTCGAAACAGCAAAACCGCTGTACTTGTGCATAGTATAGCCATTAGAAATCCGTCTGAAATTAGGACATACCCGTTACATGAATATTTTGGCGACGCCTCAGTGGCGAGCCAAATGGTATAGTATTGTGTACAGTCTGCAACAATTCCAGGAATTGCACCGGCATTTTTCCAGAGGCATTTTAAGCCAATGAGAATGTTTGGAATGTTAGTCAGCAGTGCAAAGGAGAGAATGCGGGGTTTTAATTTCCAAAGACTTACGAATCGCAGTGACTGTAGAAAAACAGACGTGGCATTCCATCGTGTCCGCAGGGAAGAAGAATGGGTCTGCATCACACACGGTGGTTGTGAGAGTTTCCACTCTCCATTCAATCAGACCATCTTTGCTGACCCGGATTGGTATCTTATTTTGCAATCCGTGATGGGTTGTGTCAGCACTGTGTGTGAAAAAAAAAAATAACTAGAGTTAAGTATTTGTGCTACATATACTTCAGGTTTGCTATGTTAGTTTAGCGATTACGGGGTCTTTTTATGAATATGAGTTGGTGTTGATTTTCTTTGTTTTTGTTTGAGTTGAATGTGTGCCGATTTGATAAGATAGAAAGAGCGCTAGCGCCCCCCCAAAAATCCCTCCCAATGAAATGGTATGGCTACCCTGCGACGTCACAAAATCAAAATGGCGGCTACCACACATGTCAACGGATCCAACAAAGGTTTTGCTACGCAAACCTGTAAAAACATACATTTGCCTTGAGGTTTTTATCATATCCAACCTTTGTGGAGAACCTCTTTTGTGACGTGTGCACACATGACGTGACCTAAAACAGCAGATATGACCCGGAGTTGCACATGTCTACAAGTGACGTCACGGCAGCGCAGTGGGTGGTTGTTTGGCCAAGAACCCAAAGGTTCGAATCCGGGGTTCTCCTGATTTGTCCCGTTGACATTGTGCACTCGGGGAATATAGTTCATAAGACTTTCTTAGCTTCAGTCAGGTGAAAATGAGTACCTAGCTTCCGTTAGGGACGACCTGTGTTTATAAGGAGAGCGCTAGCCACACCTAGACACCGTAAAGAACCCACCACGCTTATCGAACAGTTTAAGGGTCCTTTTCGTTGATCAAATAAATCTGTCCGGATATGCAGCTTGTACACACCTGGTGCACGTGTTACACCATTTGGTGATTTACCTGGCATGCAATACAAACAAAATACAAACAAGTACACTAAATTTGTACAAATGTCGTTACTCACTTTCTCTCCAGACTGAACGCCGGAGTCCAAATCCTGCTGCCAGGAAGGCTCAACGCCTCGACACCACCGTAATACTCCGGAGGCCATCCCAGCCGAATGTCTTGCCATGTCTATACAGTTTGTGAAAAGCAGCAACAATGATTATTTTAAAAAAAAAATACCGAATTACACAGTGAACCGATTAATCAGCGTAGCAACTTGCAAGTCACCTGATGACAATGCTCTTTGTGCACAAACAAGTGATTTGATTCACTTCTGAACATAATTTCATCAGGTTGGTAGAACATAGGTTATTTAGAGTTTCTTTTTACACAACCAGGTAATAGACAGAGAGGACAGCAGACGCATTCGTTGGATCCATGGATGAAGGAGGCAGTATGGATCAGAAAGTCATCACCTGTGATGAACCGATACGAGGGGGGATACAAGCTCGGCCACATTTGGGATTACGTTCTCGCCGCAAAAGCGCCACCTATATCGGCTACTTATAGCGGTGAGAAGCAGTACTCCAGTCAGAAGCTCTGAAGAAGGTGTCTGACAGACACCGAAACGTCAGCAGGTGAGATTACCTGGTTGTGATGAAAGAAACTCCAAATATCCGATTTGATTCACGACCGACCTTTCAATGACTGTCACCTTCCTCAGGGCAATTTTGACCGGTTCGCTTGTACAATTAGCGTCGCTGCTAGCAGATGCTGTCACAAACGTATTTACACCATCCTCCCAGCAGACCTGATATGTTCGTTACCTCCCATAGCGGCCCTGCCCTTCCGAGCCCCTAAACACGGGTCTGGCGACGTCACCACCATGCAAATAGCTTTCTTCCAATCAAAGGGTTTGCTAAAGCTCATTTTGAGCAAAGCCGCAAAGGACTCTGGTAAGCTATCAGCCAATCAGCTTACGTCTTACACCGCGCGACGTTATTATTCATGAGCAACCAACGACTGTTTGTGCCAAATAAGGCTAGCTCATTAATTGTGTATGAGCAACTGTCAGTGACGTCCCCAGAAGCCAAAATCTCTGTTCAAATGATCAGGGCTGAGACCGGGAGGGTTTGACGAACATTTCCCGAGCGGGTTTCAGCGTTGATAAAGGAGGGTGATTTACACATATACATAACTATCATAATGGAATTTACTATACACGCAAAGATACCTACGTGTAGGGCGTAACAGGACCTGTCAAAGTTGTTTTGAGGACGGTGACAGACGGTCATCGAAAGGTCGGTCTTAAACAAAACACGAGGTTGTGTACAAATAACTTTGTTATTCATTAACCAGTTAGATCATATTCAACAGTCACTGCACGAAATGGCCTCGTCTCCCGGCGTATACGTACAGGAATTCTTCCGGAAATATTCCATATCCCGGTGCGGATTTAGCGTTTGCGATATAATTAACGGATACGCTAAATCCGCACCGGGATATGGAATATTTCCGGAGGAATCCCTGTACGTATACGCCGGGATACGAGGCCATTTCGTGCAGTGAGTGATGATATTGATGGCGCGTCGCGTCGTCCAGGACCTCGAGTCTGAAGGTTAATTTTTTGTATCAATAACAGAAGAATGTGTGTATATTTAGTGAAAACGAGTGAGGGTAATGTTAATGCAATAATACGAGGACGAGTCAAAAAGCAAGCCAACCTATATCATAGCAGGTTCAGCGCTTTTTAGTAGTTTGATATAAGTAGCCAGTAGTATTTTATTTTTGCCTTACATTATACCTGTTACAATCGTTGCGCAATAAACTTTGACTTGACTTGACTTTTTATAGAGTTTATTGAAGTTTGTTTCATACATAAATACAAAGGCGCATATCTCGCCGAGACTGAAATATCTGATGAGATATTTTGGTCTCTGGATGACTTTTTTGCCGAATTTCAAAAAAATATGAACCTGCTATGAAGCATATATGCATTATTTTTTCAATCACCCCCTTTTTGTAGAATACACTTAGAAAACATTGTACATTAGTACCGTGCGGTCTTTATGTCTGTAAGCAGACTATAGCCCAAGCGGCCGTAACAGATGTTCCAAACACAAGGTGCCTTACTTGTTCTAAAATGTTGGTTATGATAGTTTCTATTTTCTGGAAAAAGATCTCATATATTTGAAAACATACAAGTTACTCAATGCCAACGTGATAGCCTAACTAACGGTTATCATACATAACATGGTCTTTATTTGACAGTGAATATTATGAGCCTGTAGTATACGTATCATCGTACTCTAGATCTTACCACTGTGTTGATGACATTATATTAGTGCCTACGTTGCTTCCCTTTAGTTTTCAATATGTTTAGTGGTGCTGTGAATACACGTCAGTGTATTGCCAAGTTTCCCTTGCCTATGTTTTCTTGCATTTTACGAAATAATAAAGTTTCATAGCTTCATCAACTTACAAGATCCATGATAACGGAAGCCACCAGCTTCTCCTTCTTTTCATCCTGAAATTAAAATCATAAAATCATTTGAGGTGCATTTGTCTTTTATTTTATTTTCTTTTAAGACAGTGACTTTGTTACTTTGTTCCGATATGTACCAACAATGCTAAAACGTAATCACTATACCATAGAGAATGAACTATGAAAAAGTTAGCTATAGCCAGCAACTAAGACTATAGATTATGTTCCATCAGTTGCTTTTGACATGAGTTCACAATGAAGTATTTCTGACTTTGACAATGTTGGAATTTATTATCATATAGCCAGATATGCTATGGGTGCCTTTAAAAAGCCTTTAGACGACATGTATATAACATTTGAAACATAAATTAAACTTCACTAATTTACGACATATATAGGCACTTGCCAAGTCGATGATTTGTTCCACGAAGCCGGTGAAACTGACAGTGACGTTGTACGGTGCCACCGTTGTACTGTAAAACGCCAGAAGCTCTCTCTGAAGCCTGTCCTCATAGTTGACTACCCGGAAGCGTGCAAGAAACAGATGTCAGAAAATATCCTTATGCAGATGTCTTTAATCAGCAGGTTTCATAATTACGTTGTGCATGATTAAGGTTATATGGCACATTTGCATATGCACTGTATATCAAATGAATATGGATGACTCCTACTCTGAGCTTTTTCAATTTTCAATTGCATTTCAAATAAAAGATGCATAAATAGAAAAGCACACACACAAGAAAATAAGAATTGATAGAAACTAACCACGGGCCAAAAGGTAAATGATCAATACTACAATGGAAAATGTATAATATATAGAAAACTAAGACATCAACATAAGTAATATCAATTACACAAGGAAAGGAAAAAAAAGAAAAACAGGCTAAATCTCAACTGAAATACGTAAACTAATCCCATAACATTAGGCCAGGATACTCTAATCGAAATGAATTTTAAAGCAAAATAAGACAAAGCCACATGTGAACTTGGCATACATTGTACCTGTTACAATTATTGTGCAGTAAGGTTTAAAAGTTTGGTTGATGTGTAACAGGAAAAGACAAAGAGAAGTTAGCGAGTCTAGAAAATGCTGCGGAAAGATGTGAAAAATGTTGCGATTCATTTGCACCTTGCATCAGTACATTGCCAATCACATTAGTTTCTTAAGCTTTATATCCGCCTCACTCCTAACTAGTGATTATGGGACGAAAGAAGGTGTAGATTCATTTCGCACTCTCTATAAGTCTGAAACTGGACTCCTTTGACTCCCGGTGCCTGAGAAAGATCGAAGGCATTCGTTGGCAGGACCATGTCACGAACGAAGGAGTGCGCTGCACAACTAACCAGGATCACCAAGCACCAACTAAACTTCCAAGGTCACACCTCTAGAGCCACCCCCACCCAGGAAGTGGTCAACCCGGTCTCCGCAGCTCCAGACCCAACTTGGAGGCGCCCTAGAGGCCATCCAAGGAGCAGATGGGAGGACCAAGTGTTCAATGTGCTGGACACTTTGGGAGTCAGCAGAACTGACTGGAGGCCAAAAAAAGAACATCCTGGAGGGAGATGTCTGCAGCCGCCATGCATCTGCCCTGATGCCTGCGGTTGATGGGTTGATAAGTCACATAATCATTGTGACTTCTCAATGACACTTGCGCTTGCGCAACAACATTCTGTATTCAACCATCAATACGGGCAATGAGATAAAGCGAATGTGACTTAGTGTAGTATTATAGCTTACTTGGCACTTAACTATAACTGAAACAAGATGACGTACACAGAACCCCCCACACGCACATACATAGCAAGGCCACGTGATCTCATGACAATGACGTCACCGGGTAAGGTCACGTGGCCGTTTCTAACAACAACTAACGATAATACTTAAAAGTGGCGAACCCACGGTATCTATTATAGCAAAGTCTTTGTCACCTGTACAAATGGGCTTTTCCAGTTCCCAGACGCCGCCTTTGGGCCCTTCCAAACATCTCACATCATTGGGAGAGCCGTACTCGAGCGTGTACCCTTCGTTGCAGTCATATATGGCTCTCTCTCCCGCGAGGTAGAACCTCTTACCTCGAATTATTATGCCGTAATTTGGAGGACCTCTGTCCATGCAGATGTCGGTATCTAGGCAAAAATACCCTACAGTTAGTAACTCAATTCAATTCAAGATTACGTTTCATCCTCAGCATCTGGTGGCCCAAGAAGATAAGAAACGCAGAGTTCCTGGATAGAACTGGCCAAGAACCGGTCGAAGTAACCATAAGAAGAAGAAAGGAAGTGGAAGTGGGTTGGCTACACCTTAAGAAAGCCCCCAGCATCCATTACAAGAACAGTTTTAGAGTAGAACCCTCAGGGGAAATAGAGGCAGACCGCGGCTCTACTGGAGGCGAGGTGTCAAAAAAGACCTAGACAGTGCCAACACCTCATGGCAAGAGGCAAAGAAGACCGCCAGAGACCGGAAGAGGTAGAGACTAACCACTGAGGCCCGAAGGGTCGAAGAGGATTAAGTCAAAGTCAAGTAAGTTAGTAACTGAATGATTCTCCAGCTGCCGTTGTGTAGGAAATGTTGTACTTGATTGATCTTGATTTTCTATTCGGTGGATGCTTGGCAATATCTAATGTTTGCTTCATCAAGTTTTCTGTCAATTTAGCTATGAGGTTGTGAAACTCTACTTTATGTTATTTTACCTTGACTTATTTGTGTGGCTTTTAGCTCAACTTATTTTTAATTTCTGTTCATTGAAACGCATAATTCGTTGTATATTTCCGTTGGTATAGTTTGTATAATTCTAAAATGGACTCCAGGAAGAATATAAAAGATGTATCACCAATGGAGATCTTAATAATCCAGACCAAACCAAAAAGTTATCTTGCACTATCATGCATTCTGACCGTGTCTCCTTCCAAAAGAATACAACTTACTGCACGGAATGACGTCACATTCCTCCTGGATTTCGCCGTCGGTCACACAAAATGGCCGCTGGAGACCGGTAGGGTTGCGGCAGTAGTTGTCATCCAGGTTGGCCCATGGGTACTCTGTCCTGTAGTAGCCAGCTTGCGCAGTTGACCAAGCACGACAGTCTAACCCGGATGTCGTTTTACTCCATGTTCCACGGTAGTTCATGCCAATCCCATGATAGCAAACTAAAAAGAGGGACGAACAGTTGGAATTGTATAAAATAACAATGTCTACTCTAAAATTATGGTTATTTACTACTGGATTAGCTTAGTTTATCACTTTTGTCCATTATGTATGTTCATACTACTAGTATGTGTTGTATTTATTGCATTGTACATGTCACTTACATGTCAGTTAGGTTCATGTTAGACCTGTATTTAGCCCCTCGGGGCACGAATGTATAATAAATGTCTTCATTCATTATTATCAAACTAGATCAGGGTGAAAATATCGTCTAGAATGCAACTCGAGTGATTCTCGTTTTGACCTTCTCCGTTCCTCATTGAGAACTCAGGGTTCCAGCAGTTGTTTTGTAGTGATGCAAAGGATTCACAAGCGGGTAGCAGGCTCTTTATGTGGTCACCAAGCGTATTCATCACTTCTTTGCACCACGAAAGGCATGGTAGCAGTTTACTTCCCCTAAGACAACAAGAAAGGGTTAATGATCAGACCAGACGTGTATATCAAGTCAAGTCAAGTCAAGTCAAAGTTTATCATGCACAACGATTGTAACAGGTACAATGTAAGGTAAAATATTACTGCCTACTTAATATATCAAATCTAGTACAAACTACAGAAAGGTTCTAGGCTATACAATGTTATGATACAACTTACGAGAAGGTTTTAGGCTATTCAACATTGTCAATGGTAGGTTATCAACAGGAGGTACAGCGGGGAGTCGCATATGTCAATCATATATAGTTTCACGATGAGGAGAAGAATGTCTTATACAATTAAGTCGCTATTTCACGCGTTTTATTTTGCATAGACGTAGGGGAAACAGTAAGTTATTAAGACGTGGTTTTCTCCGAAAACCACTGACTGAACCAGAGAGCGTAGCATCATGAATCATAGCTATTGGCCGTGTCATCCTGTCTTTAATACGTCCTCATTGTCAACACACCCTCCTGAAAGCAGGACCCTATCGCTCGATTCGTTGGCTCGCTCGCGTAGGGGCCCAGTGCTCTTTAGCCCTCCTGATCAGTCAATCATCTTTTTGCTTTTAATAATCTAAATTCAATACAGGCGAATGGTCCGCCTGAGACAGTACATGCCGTACAGGTAACGTCTACCATGCACACACATCTGTAAATAATAGTCTGTACTTTTTCTAAGAATTAAGCGAATGCAGATGTTGAAGATGAGATGAAAAAGATGTCACAGTCCGTTTAAAATGGCCCAATCCCTGTTGCTCAAATGTTAGGGCAGTTTAAAACTAGGTCCTGTCACTAACAAATTATATTTCTGATGGTCAAGGTTTTTCACAGACTTTTAGAAAAAGCATATCAGTGTTCCAAAGGAATTAGAGTAAGGTAGAAGGTGGGCTCAAAGACCACCCTGGTATGTGTGAAATTCTCCAAACAATACCTTTTTCAATGTTAAACACAAGTTTTGCATTAAGAACTGGAGAAAGCTCAAGGTTAATTTGTATCATTCTGGCATTAAAATGAAAAAAGTGTATGTGAAATAACTATGACTAAATCACACAAATTCTTTCAAAGGAGGTCGCTGTTTCTGTTTTAACTGGTTTATTACCATACTGCACATTTATTTTTGCAACATACAAAATGCCCGACATTTGAGCATTGGTGTATTGACACTTAGAGGGTTAATGACTCCATATCTGTTCCAAACCATGTTCTCTTGACTCTAAGTATATGGAGACACAATAAGCAAAAAAATTATTGTTTTTGATTTAATTGTTGACCACTTACGCGCATGATGTGGCCAAGGGGGAATTTGGGTTCAACAGCAATGGGCAGTTTTGGTCGGAGACATTGCATCGCGGAAAAAGAATCGTCGAAACGAATTCTCTCAACTCCGAATGATAGATCTCCGGGTCGGCATACGAACTGTTGAGCAGATCCAAGGTTGGGGAATTTTGTACGTCGCCGAAGGTTGCATGGTCTAGCAGATTGGGCAGCATGGTAAGTCGGCCGTCGAGGGCAAAGTTGTCTGGAATTGTGTAGCACTCTGGAAATTTGAACAACTGGATTAAATTTGGTGTACTTACGTCACAATGACAAAAATGCCAAACCTAAAAGTATCTATCAAAGGAAAATAAGGACAGCATTTTAGTCTATGTGATATACGAGAACTGGTCAAAAGGTGATGCAAATTGTATCAAAGCAGGATGATTTTTGTTTAAATTGAAAAGTTGGCACAACGGTAAAGGCACATAATATGTCCTTGAGATTGAAATATCTGAATATGTAGGTCCAATTGCTTAAGGGACTGAGTTGATTTCAAGATGAAAAATGAACCAGCTATGATACGAGTTGCATTAGTTATTGGCTCGCCGTCATACACACACGAACGCACACACATACACATCGAAACACACACACACATACCACATATACCACACACATACCACATACACACACCACGCACACACACATAGCACACACACCACATACACACATCATGCACACACACACACACACACACACACACACACACACACACGCACACACATGCCACACACACACAGACACAACACGCACACACATACCAAGCACACTCACACATACACACACACTAACTCACACACACACGCACACACACACAAACACACACACCACACACACACACGCACGCGCGCGCGCACGCACGCGCACACATACACAAACTCACACACACAAACAAACACACACACACACACTCACACACACACACACAAACACACACATATGCAAACACACACACACACACATACACCGTAGACATAGCCTTCCTGGTGTAAGTAACAACTCAGCTTTGATGTCTCGATGGGACTACCATATGAAACATACACAGCATAGTATTTTGTGTTAATGCATATTAAGTCATGGTTTAACATGGATGGTACTGTGAATGACTGCTTTTAATACGTTGAAATTATTATTTTTTTTATTATTTTTAAGGCATACTTGGTAGATAGCTTCCGGAAATGCATCATACATATTTGTTCATCAGACTTGCATGACTCTTAATGCTAAAAGCGTCTTTTATTGAAACAATGACATGGCCACGTACATGTACCATGAATTGAAGATTGAGTTAGTAGAAAATAAGAACTTAAAACAAAATCATATACCACATTCTTCCTCGTCTTTTCCGTCAAAGCAGTCCACGACCCCATCACAGTGTTTCCACGATTGGATACACGTTCCGCGTCCACAGCGAAAGGTTCCTACTGGGCACGTCATCTCTGCGAAAATTATCAAAACTTAGATACTAGACTAGGCTTCACTAGACTAGACTAGACTTAGACTTCACTAGACTAGACTAGACTAAACTAAACTAAACTAAACTAAACTTAACTAAACTAAACTAGACTAAACTGAACTAAACTAAAGTTAACTAAACTGAATTAGATTAAATATTATACCACGCACTCACCGTTAGGACAGCCAAGAACCTCAATCCTCATGCTAATTGTGTAGTGCCACTTCTGCGGCCAGACCCGAACGTACTGTGCGAAGATTGGTACTTCCAGAAGATTTGTCACAGGTGAGCTTCCATCGTTGTTACCCGGGAAAATCTGGAGATATGAGAACATTTTACAACTTGAAAATATTTGTCAGGGGGAAGTTAGCTTTTGCGAGCGACTGCAGGATATTTCACTCCCCATTATTTTGGAAAATGAGCCTCTGATTAAAAGTGGTCGATTATCATCTATGTAAAAATAAATAACAATCAGAGACCGAGAGGGAGAGACAGAGAGAGGGGGGAGACGAGAGAGAGAAAGAGATAGGGAGGGAGAGAGAGAGATCATCACAAACATACAGCCAACCTATAGTCCGACAGCGCCACAAAACTATTATACAAACGGGTAACACAAAGATTTACCAAATAAGCAAACATAATATGCTTTAGGTGCTGAGAAACAGTAAAAAAGAAGATAATATATTTTTATCCGACTTTGTGGATATCAACTCGATAGTTTTACGACACTACGGTGTACATATACCTACGGTCACCTTGTAGAAAAGGCTTATGGGAAGTGTGAAATAAGGTAACCACACCATGGTCCTGGTCCGGTCATGATTTATATTATACATGCTCATCAGATTCGTTTATGAAAGCTAGACATCCAGGTAATAAGATACGCCAAGTAGTAGTTACTCGACAAGAAACTGAATATGATTTCGGAAACAGTCAGACGTTTCATGCCCAGACTGCCTCGGTCGATTTACATATCAATGTCGGACGTCTTACATTTATGTCTCAGGGGCTTTTACCTTTGACCTTGCGAATGTGTACTTGGGACGCTGAATGGCCTTATTACCTTGTCCAAGCCGGTTGTAGGATCTTTTATTGCGTGGAAGCTGGTGCCATCGATGCTTTGTTGCAGCTTGAATTCCTTGACCCAGTGTCCACCTTGAAGGGTGACACTGCTCCGTCCCTGGGTGATGACACCACCGATAGTTGTTTTCTGACCCAAGTTGACCTGTCATTCATAAACAAGTGTCATGTTTTTAAACACCTTGGTGACGAGTAAGGCGAATGAGGTTGCTAAACTAGACGAACGTTGATTGTTGGTCTGTGAAATTTATACATGCTTACATTCATTTAGAAAGTTCTGCTGAACATTGTTGTGAACTTGAGGTAAAACATTTTTTCCAATCTATGCAAATTTGCACTTTAAAAATCTATTTTTTTCATCTTTAAGTTATCAATATTGCTATTCATGTAATGTTGTACATGTAAATATGTTTTATATATAAATGTATTTGTCAATGCGTACATTTTGTAAAATGTGTAATAAAAGCAGACAAGCGGAAAGTCTTGAATTAAAATCACGGGGAAGAAAAACCCTGCACAGAAACCCAAGGAAGAAACCTTAGCACAGAATATCCAGGGGGGATGAAACACCCCTGTCAAATAAGTCCTAGGGAGAACACCCTAGCCTGAAAAGCCAGTGGGAATGACCCTTGCAGCAATATCATGGAATTGTAGACGCGTAATGTAAAAGCGGAACTTGACTGTATGGAACATTACCATCCCTATCGTCAACCATACGAGAGAGAAGGGTACGGTTTGCAGGACACAGCTACAGAAACAAAGAAGAGCTAGTAAGCGAACTCCTACTCTGGGCGCTAACTCATGGGCATTCCTATGTCGGGCGACCCCGAAGGACCTACATAGACCAACTTGCTGGGGATGTAGGAGCGAGGTCTGAACATCTAGACCAACTTATGGCGGACCGTGTTGCCTGGAGGGAAAGAGCAACCCTAGTCCGGGCAAGCTGCCCGATATGATGATGATGATGATGATGATGATGCATGTAAATGCATGTGTTGTTATGTTATGTTATGTCATATACTTATGTATGTTCGAATAAAAATGTGGGAAAAAACAGACAACGAGGCAAAAGTATACCACCATTTTTTCCAGGTGGTATAAATGTTAACCTAGTACATTAAAATTTTCAAATCCTATACTTCAACTAACAATCGAATAACTTATATAAGTACTCTGAGTGTGCGTTTGCTATTTACCAAACAACTACAGAGTATCAGTATGAAAATATCAGAGTATCAGTAAAAATCATGAATATTGACTTAAGCTGTAGTATTTGATTATGAAGAAGACAATCCATCCAGGCATTCTTGAGTTATCATTTGCAGCACACAAACACACACACACACACACACACACGCACACACACACACACACACACACACACACACACACACACACACACACACACACAAACGCTGACGAAAACATAGACTTCCGAGCAAAGGTAAAAAGGTCCCAACTATTGCTTTAACTTCCATTACCAATATAAATTATTTTCTCTTTTTTTCTTTTTTTCTTCTATTTCTTATTTTTAATTTTTTTCTAATTTATTTATTCATTTGGCAAAATAACAAATAAACAAAATTATATAGAATATAGAATATTACATCTACTTTGGACGTGTCATTTCCACCTTACCTGTAGCCATTGGTCTCGGTTATTGATGAGAGCAGACCAGCCTCCGTCTAGGTTCAGCCTCCCGCTTGAGGCCTCATGGTCGAAGCCGTTGTGCGACGAAGCCGTGATGTATTGATCGAGAATCGCTCCAGATTCCATTCCCAACGGTTCTTGACATTGTACTGTATTAACATATAAAGGAAATAATATAATATATTCAAACAATGCCAAACTCTTACAGCATGTCCAACTATTCATTAAAGAAACAAAATGATTTGAGTAACCAACCCCCCATCCTACCAGTCTTGTAGTACCTGCCCACATATTCACCTGTTTAATGATTTCAATTTTCTTACATTTCAAGATTTCTTTTTTTCATTTTCAGTATTAGTAATATTTGTTTTGTACTTCTGTACTGTATTTTGTCGATGACGACACGAAAATAAGCTGTGAGATTTAGTCTGTCGTCATCATGTCATGTATTTAAATGTTGCAATAACAAAGGAAATAAATTTAATTCTGCTATTTTAGCTCCATCAAATCACACTTATAGCGGCCCAGTGAACATCCGCCAGCCATTAGGAGGGGTCATTACATCCTCGGACAGCGGACTTAACGTTGCACAGACTGATGGGCAGATGCTATATTGACTGCTTCCCATAGGGGAAAGCATGTTAAAATACACTAAAACAAGGCTTCATAAAAGTACTAATAGAAATGGAGAGAAGATAGGCAATTGTCCAGCTCAAACTCCCAAAGCCGAAAGTAGAGCAGAAACTTGAGTTTTGACCCCAGTTTTCTCCTGTATACATCCGCTCGGGGCCAGAAAGACCCAACAACTCACACATGGCCTTCCGCCAAGTAAACTTCTGAACAAAACGAATTTTGACCAAAATAGGGGAGCTTAGACCCTACCTGTGCTGTCTAATCCAAACGGCTCCAGATTGGGCCAGAATTTTTAAGGGTTAAAGTAGGGACTATTAACGCTTTGGTAGCGCAGTCGTTCTATATTGAGGCTCGTGTTTTCAGCGCCCCTACTTTTTTCGACAAGTGATATTTTCTTGAAGACTGAGGTTAATGTCTGACACCACCCCATACTTGACAGCACTGGGTTTACGTCTTCATCCTAAAGGACGAATAGAAACAAGCACCCATGCCGAGTGGTGTTATAGAATTAATGCTAACCGCGGGTCCGTAATTTGATCCATATAGAATAGAATGCAATAGAGTGGAACGCAGTATGATACAAGTTTGAACTTACCGGTGTTAAACTGGTAAAAAAACTTCCAAACATTCCGGGGCAGGGATTTGAATTTAGAAAACATAAATCTTATTTCAACACTACTAAAACGTGAAAACTCAAAAAAGGTACCTGACAAATGTTAAATTTCAAAAGCTACAGACAACTACTAAAACGTGAAAACTCAAAAAAGGTACCTGACAAATGTTAAATTTCAAAAGCTACAGACAACTACGAATTATAATGTGGAACCAGTGATAGAAGGAATACTTGAAGTGACTTACAATTAAAATTCATTTGCGATTGGCAGACGAACTTGAATGATGATGAGCACTTTTGGTCATTCCATCCTCTTCCCTTCCCGCTGTTTTGATGCGCACAGGATTCTGACCCTACGAGAGTAGTTGGCTCCCCAGGAGACCACTGATTCCAGTCAGCAGACAGGGGAGTGTCATCTTCCCATGCCCACTGACGCTGGCTGTTGTCTGTGTTTAGGCCGATCCAGAACGCTGTTGAGTCTGGATCCACGGCGTTCATCAGACCCCATATGAAGTCGTCCTCGGCCGTGTTTTTCGGCATGGCCAGGAGTCCCCCTACCACAGCGCATGCGTCCCTCGCCTGGTTATAGGCGCTCGTTACTCCGTACGCCCTGTAGCAGGAGACCCCGTGCGCCGAGTAGTTGACAGGACAAGCTCCTGCGATAACTAGAACAACAATCTTTTTTTTTTTAAATCAGAAAACAAGATACACATGGACATGGGCATAGTGGCGCTACACTCAAGTACATAGACTTATTTTACAGCGCCACGGAAAAGCTAAATAAGAATAGACAGAGACAATGACAAACTTAAGCAAGTTTCTGAACAAACGTAACATCAATAATATAAGATATGACTGTAAGTAAAGCGTATCAAATTAACGATAGCAAAAAAAGGTAACTGAATATTTAGATACACAAAGTGAAAAAAAATAAAATACATAATACATACAACTGCACCGACCCTTGATTAATGTTAAGGTAATAACAACAATCTTTATTAACACCAGAAAAATTCGGCAACGATTTTGAAATGTACATGTCTACTGCAAATGGATTAATGGATGTGCATATTGAAATATGAACAAGCTATGGTTAACGCATCATTAACACTGCTGGCTCTAGGATAAAATCAACTATTTGTACACAGTAAGGGTTAGCTCCTCCTAGAAACTAATTAGACTCATCTATAGGATGCAATGCATTAAATTCTTTCGAACAAGCAGCAAGAAATGTGAGCAGTTTTGTGCGTTATCATCATGTCGTGAAGAGTCCATGATAATGTGACGTTCATCCTCAATCTCAAGTGGACAGAATGGACAAAACTCTGGTCACATGAACTTATGATACCCTCCGATTTCTATTTTCAATTGTGATAGTTATAAGAAAAGCTCACTCAAGTATTTAACTTGGTAGCAGGCGTAATTGTCAAGCTTCTCAGATTAAAAAAAGGTACAAACTACTGGACATATTTTGACTCACTATAGCTTCGAAGGTTCTAAAATACAACTTATGTGATTTAGATAATTTAGGCACCGATCGAAAAGAATTAACTTACCAGCGCTAACTGGAGTCGGAACAGCAACAGGTTGTGCTGCTTCTGGGAATGAGAAGAAAAAAATGATGATATCAATTAATCAAAATAGATCTTGACTTTCGGCCTACCATTCCTACCCACATACTAAGTAATGTCACAATCCATTCATGGCTTATTGGATTATGCTGGCCAAGTTAAAGTATGCTGTGACACAAACATTAAAGAAATATACATTCAAACCAGAACTTGGGGTCTTCAAAACCAACCTGATAATACACCTTCTCCCACAGATTCAGTTCGTTATGATTCAGACCAAAAACAGAAAGAATTAGAACTACTTTATACTCAACGTTTACAAGGTATTATGACAGGGTCAAGAGCAAGACTGATGGAATTGGGGGATAAGTGTACAAGTTTTTGAACTTAGTGCGCAGAAATTATACACGAAAAAATTATCAGAAATTACAACTTTCTCAGAATTTTTTCTCTTGTAATCCTACAGAAATTTTAGAAAAGCAAACAGAATTCTTTTTCTCCCTATACTCCTTTAAAGACCCCCAGTACCCCTGCAAATTCTCAGGATTTTCTCCCTGGAGACTATGACAAAATACTGCTAGAAGATCAGAAGTATGCCTGTGATGGACTTCAGTTACAGAAGAAGAACTGCTCAATGCTATAAACTACTCTTCTAATGGAAAATCACCCGGGTTAGATGGTATCCCTGTAGAAGTTTATAGATATTTTTACACAGTATTCAAAGCCCCCATGTTAGACTGTTTTAATTTTTCATTGACCCAACGTTTATTAACAAAACACCCAAAGACATGGCATAATTTTCTTATTACTGAAACAGGGGGGTAATGGCCAGGACAAAGACACTATATAACTAGGTAACTGGAGACCAATAACTTTGCTGTGATGCGATACTAGAATACTTTTTAAATATCTGGCCCTTAGCGTAAGATCCGTTGAGATCTGTTATAACAAATATCATTAATAAAGAACAAAATGAATTTATTCAGGGCAGATTTATTGGGGAGAATATTTGGCGCATACTTGACTTGATTGAATATTACGAAAAAGAAAAGAAACCAGGACTTATTTTCATTTCAGACTATAAAAAAACATTCGATACCATAAGATGGGATTTCATCATAGAATCATTCGAATTTCTGAACTTTGGGCGTCAGTTTTCAGCTTGGGTACGAGTCTTATATGATGATATTACAAGTTCTGTTTTAAATAAAGGATAAATAATATGACCCTTTTTGTTTACATTATGTAGTTTGGCAAGGTTGTCCCCATAGTCCCTACCTGTTCATTATTACGGTAGAAACGTTAGTAATTAAGATTCAGATTTCAGCTTGGGCAGAAGTCTTATATGATGATATTTATGATATAGTTCTGTTTCAAATAATGGATACATATATGACCCTTTCCGTTTCCATCATGTAGTTAGGCAAGGTTGTCCCTTCAGTCCCTACCTGTTCATTATCACGGTAGAAATGTTAGTAATTAAGATTCGTAGTAACAACAATTTGACTGGCCTGTCCGTTCTTGGCCCCTACTTTAGCATCATTGTATCTCTGGCCTTACACTGAATTTTGACAAATGTAAAGTACTTAGAATTTGAACCTTGAAAAATAGTTATTTCAAATTGCCCACCCATTTGCCATTTCAAAAAAAGGTACAAACTACTGCAAATATTTTGACCCACTATAGTTCCCAAGATTGTGAAATATAACTGTTTGTGATTTTGATAATTTAGGCACCGATAGAATATATATAGAATTAACTTACCAGTAATAACTGGAGTCGGAACAGCAGCAGGTTTTGCAGCAGGTTTTGCTGCCTCTGGAAATGAGAAGAAAAAAAATAGATATCAATTAATCAAAAAAAGATCTTGACCTACATGTTAAGTATGCTGAGACACAAACATTCAAGAAATATACAGAGCTAATGGACTCTTCCATTGACCCATGACCTGGAAAGGCTGGACATACAATATGTTGTTATCACAAGATTGATTAGATACTTATTCTAGGACCTTTCAACTTTACTTACTGTCAGTCATATATACATGATGTATACATAAATGAATGAGATCAAACAAAAAAGTTAATTATAGATACTAAAAAAATATGGAAAACCAACAAAGTAACTAGCTAAAAAAATAATACAATTAAATGGCATATCAAATCTTAAAGAACTAAAAAAAAACTTCAAATTGCGCATTTTGTAATGATAAGTTACTTAACAAAAGTACAAAACAGAATAAACACCAAATGTTTTCGCAAATAAGTGGACATGAAAAGAAACGAGGAAAACAAACCAATCAGGAGATTGTAGTTGGGCTCTCTATCATGTCCTTTTTCAGATGATTTTTGAAAGTGGTAAGAGACAAACAATTTCGTTGCCATTGACTCAGATTGCTATCCATTGAGGGGCCTCTTAACAGCCTTGTGAATTTATTCTAACATTTTTGTGAAAATATTAGCAAGATGTGTACACTTGCATAAATCCGAATAAATGTACGCGAATGGATGTTGTGGTGCCTTAATTATTTTCCCATGACTCTATCACCACTAAACATTTTGAAATGGGCCAGTTCATAAAAATGTATGTTTGTGTGCATATGTGTCAAAAACAAGAAATGCTTTTAACAAAGCTGGCAACGCGACTGTTATGATTTATGTATATATTGCATGATTGTAGTGATGAAATATAGGAAGGTAGTTTGTCAAATAAGTGTAGAATCATGATACAAGGCTAAAACGCTGCCACGGACAGATCCTTGTATCTAGACTATTTTCAATTGTAATATCAACCTGAACCTAGCTACCTCAATGTTTGCCCGAACTAAAAACAGGGAGCAAGCACGTAATTTTTACACAGTGTTTAATCCTAACACAGAGTGGGATGTGGAAGGACAAAACGCTTGGAAGCCGCTACGGAATCGCGAGACCAGCGGCTGCACTGATACAACAATAGCCCTGTCTCATAATTTGCTCAAAACGTGCGAAGAGTCAGACAGACAGACAGGCAGACAGAGAGTCAAACTGACAGAGTGTCAGACAGGCGGAGAGTCAGATAGACAAAGAGGCAGACAGAAAGAGAGTCAGACAGACAGAGAATCAGACAGACTTTCAAATCCAGTATCCTCAGGCTCAGAGCCAACAACCCTAGCCACTGAGCCACCGTGCCACCTCTCCAATTAAATGGTTCAGTCTCAAAGCAAACTTTAAGACTGACTTAAAAAAACTTTCGTACCTGTGACAAGCATTGTTGTCAGCCAGTAGTAGACCACAGCGGTGGCAAGTCGGACCCTCATGTCTCCACCCCCGTTCCCTGCCACGCCTGTAGTCCGGAAATCTCCGCTAATAGTGCTGATCAGTTGTTGTGTTGAACCGCTACAAGACCTAAAACATCTATCACACACGAAATGTTTGTTTAATGCGCGAGTTGTGGTGGAACTGCTGAACTAAAGAATGTACCCTCCACTAGTGAGTGGTAGAATGGCCCTGAGCGAGGCAGAATGAAATATTAAAACACTTCCTATCCCAACTCAATTAGGAACTCAATAAAGTTTTTATCTCCTCCGGTGTTTGAAGTCTTTGAAAGATACGTGATACAAGGTAGGTAGGAAAGAATGTAATTTCGCACGATGCTTCGGAGTAGCAACATTCCTCGGTGACAATTTACTGCACATTTTTTCCAGTCGTACTAGATCTATGCCCTATCCGATATAGGAGCAATGCAATATATCAAGTTACCTTGAAAGTTCTTACATGTATCATCTGACCCTTACAAACAAACATTCAACAAAACCAACAAACAAACCAAGTTGACAACACGCTACAGGTGTCATCTTAAAGAAATTACTTATAGACAAGTTATAATCCATGCAGAGCGACATCTTGGAGCTTTAAGAATTAAATGAAACTGTTTTACTGTGTCCGAGGTTTGCGCATACCAAGCCTCTTTTTTAGATATCGTTATTTTTCGTAATGATAAGTTTGTATTTCAAGGTCATATTTGAATAATGGAATTATGGGTAACACATGCTGGAAGGCGACACAATGCCATGACAACGCCTTCGGGGCGCATGCGTACTGCACCCGGTCCAGTCCCCTGCATTATCCTGAGTTCTCCATTTTTCCCATCATGCAAGGGATTTGGAATATGGATTGTTGTAATTATTTTGTTTTACAGGATCTACAAATGTATCGCTGAGTGAAACTGAAAAGCCTTAAATGTAAAGATGACTGACACAAGACAAAAACAAATTTGAGATATTAGACCAAGATTTATTTTACAACAGATTCAATGTTAATATCAATCAATAAAAGAAATGCTAAAATCTATTCAAAGAGTACTTGCTTTTACTTAAAGAAACACACACTCATAATTCGATGTTAATGTATTACTTAGAGATGAATTCAAAAGCTACAGAGAAAGTAACATAATGCCTAGATGTGCAGTGACAATTTTTCCCGAAACAAAATGAATTGCGTGGAATTCTCCAAAGAACATCCTGTGTATATTCAAATTTCATAGTAATGCTTCACATACATATCAATACAAACCTAGAAGATTAAGCCAAATGTTTTAAACATAAATAAACAGGAATGTTTTCCATAAAATGTCCTCGGATAACATATTGTAATAATATACCTCCATTCGATATAGAATTCTATTGAAAAATGCAAATTGACTAACATATGCAAATTGGATACTTTTGTTTGGCTCATCTCTGGGCTTCACAGTTTAACGCAAATGCATCGCACTTCGGTGTAACCGAAAGGGAGAATTGCAACAGATTCACAAAGTTGGTGCAATTTCGAAAGGGAGAATTGCATTAGATTCACAAAGTTGCATGCAATTTCCTAGCACAATTTTATAGCGCAGTCCAAGAGACCTGCTTTACATGCATTATTATGACAGCAGTTACTTGTTTACATGGAAGACCTAAAAAATGCATCAAGTTGCAGTGATTCTCAGTGCAGGTATGCACATCATACATACACACACACATAAAATCCCTTCTCTAAATGTTAGAAAATCTTGAACATTATCCTTAACACAACCTGTAATGCACTTTGGTAGAACCCTATACAAATGTTCGCTTTAGTCACAAACAAAAACAATCTTTTTTTATACAGAGCACTAAATATCCTTGACTTTCCAGAAATTTGAAGAAAAACGTTAAAGGACAATCATATATCAAGTAGACTTCACTTCTATTTTTCTATTCTGTATGAATGATCTAATTCTTCTTCAGCAATTTTTGTGTGTAAATATTATGACTTTTGTTTGCAGTACACCAAATCCTGATTGGTCATCACAGCCTGAGTTGAAACAGTAAACCACAACAGAATTAGCCATGTTCAGTTCTTAGTGCACATGTGCAGCCGTAAGGCACTTATGTCAGGAACTTTAAATGCTTTAAAGGCATCCAGAGCATTTTATGAGGCTTGAAACTTGAATAAAAAACCTCCAATTTCTAGTCATTCCTACACATAGTAAGTTTCAATAGCACTATACCATTACATATCGACATTAAAGGAGCAAAGATACAATGTCGTTGTGTTTTGTTGTGAGAATTGAAAGAAAATCCAAGCCCTAATAGACTGATCCTGACTGTTCATCACAATTAGTGGTTTGGCCAATGAGAGAGTGACTGCATGTCCGTCAAATGTTTGCATTTTTATGTTTTAAAATTGCATTTCTACGTTTTGACGGAGGTAAGCAGGCCTATGGTACCGGTCTATTTACAATAGGCGCGTGAAACTAAAAGATCACAGTGTAGCTAATTTTTGTGCCGCTTTTGAGCACTTTTGATAAGAAATCTGCACGCAAATGTGGTAAACAGTACGTGGCATTAAATGTCAATTTAATAATGATTACAGCAACTAGAACATTTTCAGTTTTCAAGCCTCAAAAAATGCTCTGGGTGCCTTTAAACCTACATGTGCATACCTTAAATCAGTGTTTCACCAATGCACATTGGAACAGTAAATTGGCATATCATTCCCTACCATATTGCATAGTTGGTTGCTTGATTTGGAAGACTTAAAATCTATGACAGGAAATACAGTCAAGTAAAATTGCACCCATACATTAAAGAGTTTACTAAATGTACAAGAAGTAAAAGACTAGCTTAGCTTAAACACCTTTAAGTTAACACTTTCCATCCTAAGCTTTCAAACTTGCAACTTAAAATGACCGATGCTCAAAACACAAAGTAGCAGAATTAGGAATGCATGTCACACTTTCAAATGTTTGTACTGGCCAGAGCGCTATCAACATCCAAAATTCTAAGCTTACAATGTATTCAATATCCCTTACATAAGATTCTGAGTCAGGTGACTATAATTTAGACTGCAGCTATTAAAAATCTGTGCACACTAGTATAAATTATCAATAATACAAAGTGAAATTTGCTTCTTGAACTTTCTATCAGTTCAGATAGTTGTTTATACACCCAACAATTAATGGCTTAAATAAAAATCATAGGCATATCAAATATCTATCTAGTATCCTATGTTATAAATACCTAATAATAACCCCTCAAATCAAAACCAACATTCCACAAACATAAAGTTAAAATTCAAAAATACTAAAATCATGGTGATTTAGTCTATGCAACCAACATGCTGTATCATGTAATATGATGTTTAAAACACCACCACAAAAGATGACAACGGATATGTACATGACTGTATGGTAGACAAGCTTTGTCTGAATATTTAAATCAAAACATTTTCCGATCATTTCATTACTCAAAGGCGATATCATCTACACACGTCAAGAATTTGTTGTAAATGATCTAAGGTGCTTTGGGGAACAACAAATCTACATTGTGACTAGCTATGACTTATAAGGTTCTGAAGTTTTGGAGAGTACTAGTGAGATATTAACACTCCTTACGACAAAACATACTAGAATTTGTCTGACAGAATTGTAATTTTTAACCATCCCCCTACTGCCCAAACCTGTAACCAATACGAATTCGGTGCCAAAACAAAACCTTAGCATGGAGGTTTAACACTTTCAACATACATATGTAGCTGGAGCCACAAAAAATCATTTTTCATTTTTCAAAATAATTCACACCCTGGAATGATGATTATTCAAGACAATACATTTTTAATACTTTCAAGTTAAAAATATATAATGCGCAAGGAGTGCCCAAAATGCTAGAAATGTGAAAGGCCTTGGCTTCAAAACATTAATGCCTATTTTGAGCCTGAGAGAATGCTCAGACCAGTCCAAATGTACTTTAATCCTAAAATCATGAAAATTGAATGCCAAGGGAAAGTTTTGGATTCGATTATAACAAGTCTTAGAAAACACACCAAAAAAAACAGTTACTCAAGCGACTGGGTAAAATTACGAAACAGACTTTTCAGAAAGCATCCGGCCTGTCTTTCCAAAAATTGTCTGAAACGTCTGCTTCAAAATTCTACAACTGTTTTTCGGCGTATCTTATTACCTGGATGTCTAACCTTTATCAACATATAACAAGAAAAGTTTATCAGAATTGCATATAAAGCCTTGGTGTTTTCAGTAGTGCCGGTTAGCTGGTGGCATACTTGTTAACCACACTCTGTGCCATGTCCTGTATGTTGGC
This sequence comes from Branchiostoma lanceolatum, assembly GCF_035083965.1. NCBI lineage: Eukaryota > Metazoa > Chordata > Leptocardii > Amphioxiformes > Branchiostomatidae > Branchiostoma > Branchiostoma lanceolatum. The sequence continues at coordinate 10,292,483 of NC_089739.1, forward strand.
AGGCAGGTTGGCCCACATCGTCAGACCCTCCACTTTCTGGGGAAGAGCACTGGAGGGATACACTCTCTGGAAGTTGTCATCTAGACAGAAATAACTGAAACATCAGCAACTGAAACACCACCAGTGGAACAACACGATTATCTGACATTTGGCGTTTCTTTTAACACAACCAGGTAGGTGGCGCTTTTGCGGCGAGAACAGCTACTTATAGCTGTGAGAAGCAGCACTCCAGTCAGAAGCTCTGAAGAAGGTGTCTGAGAGACACCAAAACGTCAGCAGGTGAGATTACCTGCCAGTGGTTGTGTTAAAAGAAACCCCAAATATTTTATATGTTCTACCAACCTGATGAAATTATTTTTGGAAACACGATTATCTGTTTCAATCAGCTCTGTCTCCAGCTTTAAATTTTGTCTGTCCCACTCATTAAAGGAAAGCCAAGCAATATCAGGGCCCGAAAATTTGATTTTTGGAGTCATTTCATTTAGTCATTTCTATACAGTCATGATTAGCACAAACAACACTATCACAATGTACAGCAACATCCATGATGCAAAAATATGACGTCGGTGTGATGTGAGAGCTCACTGAAAATAGTCGTGGGGGGTTTTGTAGGCTCGCGAAACTAAGGAGACTATTGTATGGAACGTTTTTGCATGGTTTTAAAATGCTCAAAGTGTTAAGACTTTTTAGTTATCATACGAAAATGTGCTAAACAGTGTTAGTAAATGTCACTACCATAAACATTTCATTGACAACATTTTTTTTCTATTTCCATTTGTTGGGCCCTAATATTGCTTTGATTGCCTTTAAAGACAATGTTGAATGAAAGTACTATTCGCTTATCAATGATTTTGACTTTTTAAGGTGAAATGAGATTTACATTTTGCGAGCAGTAGAAGAGTCCACAGTGTAATCTGGATACTGTTGGCATCCCCACTATTCAATAGCCTCTCCAGATAGCACAGAAGTCCAGGAACATTGGGTCCAATAGTTTCAGCTTCGATGCCTGAGGAAATAACATAGATTTGTTAGTTCTCTTTTTGCTTTGAATAACCTGAAAACCACTGACAGTAAACACCAGTTTTCACAGTAACAGTTATTCTTGACATTTTTCTGGACCATGGTTTTAAGTTTGTTGTTTTTGCTATCTTAAAATTTGTGTATCCATCACTGTACAGTATGTGACTATAGTGCTACCACAAACTTAAACCACTGCAAACAGTCTCTTTTCTCCCTACCGTGAAATTAAATCCTGCAAACTTAAAGGCATTTACAGTAAGTACAAGCTGGATAAGACTGGATTCAATTTGTAAGGTTTCATTCACTCTCTTGTCGATAAGTGTGGTGGGTCCTTTAACATGCTTGAGGTGTTGCTCACCTCAAACACGGAACCTCATTCAAAGTCTTAATATCCAAGTGAAATCCCTAAACAAAGCTGCATGTAGTATATCCCCCCACAAAAAAGCAATAAAAAGTTATAGCACCATGACTCATAATATTAAACTCTTTAAAGTAAAAGGATAACACTAAGCGCTCGTTCTCATTTAAATGTACACATTTTGTAATCTCCCTTACCGTTAGAAGTAAGACGTTCCTGACATTAAGATATGCCGCATATAAGGTACGCAACAGCCGTTTTTAAAACCTAGAAAAGTTTTAAGTCGTTATAAAAACTACAGTTTGATATCTTATATGTGGCATATCCTAATGCCAGAAACGTCTTATTTCAATCGGTAACGGAGATTACAAAATGTGTACATTTAAATGAGAACGAGCGTAAGAAAATCAAATTTTATACACAAAAGATAAAGTCAAACTCTGTTTTATGCCAGTATTTTTTTCTCAATGAACAACTGTACCATAACATAATTATGAACACGTAATGCGAAGTTTCTCACCTGTGACCAGTAGTTGACCGATGATACTGGCACAGTTGTACTGCACATTCAAATTCTCACAGTTGGTAGCCACGGAAACAAGGTTGGGGAAGACACGCCCCTCTTTGGTCTCGTGCAAGTGATCTCGAACAGACTCTGGAACAAGAAAAGACGTATAAGGTAATTAATATGTAGCCAAGGTGGCTCCCTCAGTGACAATGCACTGCTTTACAATGAGCTATACAGGCAATGGAAAATCAAATGATACTTTTACATAGAGTAACAATCAATGTTACAAACAATCAATGGAATGGAATGAGAAACAGTATGAGTCATCAAAAACCATCCTTCCATCTGAGCCAGTATTCAGTTACCAAGTGAACACAGGATTTAATTTTCCCTAGAACTATTGTTGCCACTAATTATATAATTAGTACAGTAGGGGAATCCTCATTAGATATCTTTAAAACCACACTTAAAGCTAGATGCGCAAAGGTTAGGTACAACAAGTTATTCAGTGCAATATAACCAGCTGTTGCGTGCCGCGTGCCTGCAAAGCTGGTGTGTTAAGGCGAATGGAGGTTATACCGGATATATATACATGTTCTGATCCAGAAGCTGGTGTGTTTGCTGAAGAGCGGCTATACCGGCCATACAGATACAGAAGCTGGTGTGTTACACTGAAGGGCGGTTATACCGGCTTTACAGATTATAACAGATACAGGAGCTGCTGTAATACACTGAAGGATGGTTATACTGGCCATACAGATACAGATACACAAGCTGGTGTGTTACACTGAAGGGCAGTTATACTAGCTATACACTGTCAGATACAAATACAAAAGCTGATGTGTTACATTGAATGGTGGATATACTGGCTATAGAGAAAAGATACCTCTTAACCTACTGTAACAGTTGACATTACTCACCCTTGTTCGCCATGATGGCCACAGCTGCGGTGACTTCAGACTGAAGTTCCACACTACTGGAGGAGTCCACCAGGTTCCCTGTCAGCGCATCCAGGATCCCGGCTTGGACGAATGCCTGAACAAAACAAAAATGTCATATTGAACAAAATCAAATGTCCAAGTATAGTATCAATATAATGGAATGCATTATAATGGAAAACTTGCTATATCATTTGTTGCTTCAAAACGTTGATTTGAGCCGGCTGTTTTCACCATATAACACACTTCGCCATTAAAAAATCAAAACTTTGTTTTTTCATCACAAAAAAAAGAATATGTACTTCACAAGATGATAATAATACATTAAGGCTTTGAAGTTGGGCATACTTTTCTTTATCAGGGTCACTCTGTATTGACACAAAACTGTTTGAATATTCCAAGCTGTTTTCCAGTGTAACAGTAGTCCATGGTCTCACCTCAGCGTTCTCAGTGTCCACCAGGTTCCTGACGGTGCCTGCAGCATGGCAGCGGACGGCTGTGGACTTGTCACTCAGCATCCTGGGAAGGATAGCCAGAAACCAGTCTTGTAGCAGCTCCGGCTAGAGACAAAGATGCAAATCGCACCAGGTTGGCAAGTCACTGAACAGAAAGACTCTTTGATGTACACAAACAAGTGTTTTATTCAACCGACATTTCAGTGACCGTGTGACCGTGTGTGCAGTTCTGACTGGTTTACTTTGCATTGCAGCTGTAGATGTACATGACATTATTGTACTTATGAGTTATTTAATCCATTTCATTCCCTAACAGTAATAGGGTCATTTTCCCTTCAATTTTCTTACACTCAGCAGTTACTTCCGCATTCGGTGCGTTTCGCTGTGGAGTCATGGATTCAGCTGAAACATACCCCCAAACCCGTACATACATGTACATGTATATGCTCTGTAACATGCAACCCACATAAATGCGCTGTAATGTGCTCTCTCTCTCTCTCTCTCTCTCTCCAATTTTAAGTCTTTTGTTCCCCATCACATGGGGGTTGGGTTAACATGCGGTCCCAAAAGTAAAGTATGATAAACATACAGCGATACGTAGTTGTGTAGTCCCAAATGATAAGGAGTGTATTATACATCAATATTGTTACATGTACATGTACATTATAAGGGGAAACATGGGGGGGGGGGGGACACGACATAACGTCTCCATGAAAATAGACGAGCTTACATTACCTGATTAGCCTTGCAGATGGACAGGTTCCTGACGCAGGCTGCAGCTGCCACCTGCGTGTCCTTACTGCCAGTCTTCAGCAGGTGGTACAGCTTCGGGAGGGCACCCTGACGTACAATCAACCGCTGGTTGGTCTCTGAGAACAAAACAACAACAGGAACTAGTTAGGCAACATCTGCATTATGTTTACCTTCACATGGTCTAGCCTTACAAAGTACTGCTCTGTTTATTATCACTCAAACACATTCATACATATGGTGATAAGGCCCCTCCAGCTCTGTCCTACCACTTGCTACATTGTGTATGTATTAATCAAACAGTGTGACAGCGTAGTCCAGGCCGTTGACCTTGAGCTTATCTTTTTAAACAAACAGAGCAAAAACAATATGATGTTAACCTTAAGCGTAATCTGTCAAACTTAAATATTTCTGTAACAAGCAAAAAAGGAAGAAAATGTTGTATAGAATTTAAAGGGAGGTTTAAAATAACAATGAAACAAATTCAAAGGAATTGAAACTACGTATACATGATTGTATGTTTCCAAAAAAAATAGCTTAATGGCTGAGAGTGTGATTATAATGTGCTTACCATCAGATGCAAGATTCCTCAATGCAAGGCAGGCTTGGCACTTCACCTATAAAAGAATGTAAATGAAATTGTCAAGTTGGAAGTAGTTGTGGAACAATTATTTACCAAACCATATCTACCTAACAAGTTATCCTCTATACAACGAGAGCTACATGTATGTACCAAATTGAATGAAAAATCATGACCATAGCTTGTCCAGAACATGAGATATCAAAACTGAAAATTTTGCTGCATTTCCATAGAAAGCTGCTGGGGGGCCCTAAATCTAATCATTCCAAGGATTAATCTAGACATTACTTAATTACCAAATATCAAGACAATCTACCAACTTGAAGACATTCTCGAGTTATTCTATTGACAGACAGACCCCCCCCCCCCATGACTAAAGGTAGCAAAATAACCTTCTTGGCAAAGGTAATAATCATATAATTGTAAATATCAAAAGATATATCAAACCTTGTCAGCCATGGAAGACAACAGTGCGATGAGTCGGCCGGGGATGTTCCTTTCCCACAGACTACCCATGATCCTCCTGTGCTCGGTGTCCACCGCCATGTTGCTGAGAGCGGCAGCACAGTAATACTGAATCTCCGTATCATCGTCCAATAGGAGGTCGTTAAAGACTTTGATAGCACCTTCTCTTGCTAAGTCACTTCTGTTGGTTTCTGTTGGCAGAAAAAAAGTTTAAAGTCATGATTATTCAAAACGTCATCTTCAATAGACTTCCGACTCTCAGAAACAAGGGAAATCCTTGTGTAACAGCACAAGAATTTTCAGTATTTTGCACAGTACAGTCAAACTTGTCTAAGAAGACCACCCAGGGGACCAATAGAATCCAGTCATCTTAGACACGTGGTCTTCTTACAAAACGCTCGTTCTCATTTAAATGTACAAATTGCTGTGGCCAGCCTTTACGATTTGATATGAGCCAAATCATGGGCACCATCGCGATGCTTTCTTCATTCTTATTATGTTTCACGAAAAATGCATGACAACATTACTTGTGGGTTTTGACATAGAAGGAGTTATAGCAATGGGTGGCCTAAAAGCCCTAAAAAAAGGCTGTCATCTGAGGAGACATGCAAAATTTAAAAAGCAGCCAAAAACGTAACAATTCAGTGCAGAGAATGACCGGTTTACTGGTGAATCCAGCTACCAAGGCCTTCCGACAAATCAAGTCAGATCGCTCCTGTCACTGTTCTTGTACGCTGTGCAAGGTGCAGGTTTATAATGCCTGTCGCCAAATTCTGAAACCTCTGTTACCGTCTGAAGTAAGACGTTCCTGCCACATATAAGGTGCCAAACTCTCGTTTTTAATAACCTTACCAAGATGTGTGAGGTTAAGAAGAGCTCCTACAGCGTTACGCTGTACCCTGGGGTCAACCGCATCTGCCGCCAGTCGAAGAAGCGGCCGAGCGCCCCGTTTCACCACGATCTCTCGCTTTGCTCTAGCTGTGGGGACGACAGGAAATCGTTATTGCAATATTAGCCTAATGGCATTGACCACTGATCACAAGCCTTACATAGTAGATGTCACATATCAGCTTGGGGAGTGCAAACTCAATACTGATATTTTCACAAAGTATAGACATTGATCCTACGCTTTTCAAATAGCTTACAATACAGGCTCGTAAATTCATAAATGATTGCAACAAGTACAGGAATTTTGCTATGATGCTCCCAACTTTTATCAGTACATGTATGTGTGCATAGATTTTCCTCTGTGCCCATATGCATGATTTCTAGGTTTAACTTTAAGTTAGTATACATTTTGTAGCACCTTAATTCTTATACATGTATGTCAAAAACTTAGTGTGCATGGTTGATAGCATATCCATATCTCTAACATTGTCTTTATCAAGATATCCCAGTGTGCTATACTTTTGAAAAATTAGCAAATAAAAAGAAGTATATATGCCCAGGTTTTAAAACAGTCAACCAGTACCTCAGTCAGTGAGTGGTCAAACCACATTCCTTATTTGTTGCTTTAATTTGCCTCCAATATCTATATAGGTCAGCACAAGTGGACAGTAACAAAGACAAATTCCAAATGTAATTGGGGCTTAACGAGTTGTAGAAAGAGGACAAAAACTCACTGAAGAATTTTTCAAGAACCTTGATACAGTAATTTTCTGGACGATTTGCCAGGATTAGATAGAAAACAGAAACGACAAACTACAATTAGTTGTAGACATCATGTATGATTGACATTTCACACAAGACATAGCTTAAAAATCACATGCATCATTTGCTACAGAGAATGGTGACCAATAACTAATGGACGTTTGCAAAAATTACACTAAAAATTGGTTTGGCAGCTTGCTATATACAACTGTATATCAAATTCCCTGTAATTTCTGGGTAACCACCAAGTAAAGAAATCAGTCGGAGGTTACTTTGTGGCCTGTTCTGCCTTTCTAAGGGTGCAAGAATAAATGTAGAATGGAGTAAAACAAGACAGTGCATTGCTAGATAGACCAGTGCAATGGCCAAGTCATACCGAGGACATTAAAAAATGGTATATACAGCTACTCTGCTTAGCACTATATGCATTTGAGAAAGAGTATGGTAGTTGAACAAACACTCTACACTACCAAAGGACTAGCCCCCTGCTTTTGTGATTGCACAAATTTAAAGTTGTGTGGCCCAAGGGCTATTAAGACAGAGATTGACAGCACACTGTGCACCATCTGGAGCAGGATGGACTAACCCACATATGTACTAGACATTGCAAGAACCAGTACTGAGTCTTAACTGAGGGCAGACCTGAATGAAAGAGGACTAGGAACATTGTGGTCAGACAGAAAACTACATAGCTTAAAAATAAGATTGAGGGAGCTAAGCTAAGGGAGCTTGCAATGAACCGGACAAAGTGGAGAAATTTGAAGACAGACTGATAATCATCAGATCTGAAGAAAGACTGATTGCAGCTTCAGGGTGTTCAGACAAGTCTGCAGCAACAGACACACTGGACTACTAGACCTACTACTGTGTAGTGTTGCAAAAACATAATTTTATACATATCATAAGTAACTGAGACTTAGGCGGGTCATCTGCTTGGAGATGACACAGCGCTAAGTTATATTAATTACTCACCGTTGGTAGCGAGGGATGTGATACAGCCGCATGCGTTACACTGCACCTCTGTGTCCGGTGAGTTCAGCAGGGTCAGGAGGGGGTACAGCGCACCGCTCTGTAGGGTCGTCCTGATGTTGGACTCTACATTTGTATAATAGGATCATTCAACAATAATCTGGTTGACTCCTATTGATTACAGTGATTTAGGACAATAATATTCTACAAAATGTATATCACAGTATAGAGATTGGGATTCAGCACAATTGCAGATTTTCCTAGGACAGATTGGAATTGAGCTCGGATCTATCCTAGATGCTATTGCTACAAACTAGAACCAAACAAGAATGCATGATTCTACAAGACAGCGATTAAGTCAGGCTAGTAGACCAATATCTACCCTTATCTACACATCTATCACACTGGTCCATTTGCAATTTGGCCAATACATGTACAGGTGCGCCAAAAATAGTTACTCAAGCAACTGGATAAAATTTTGAAACAGTCAGACGTTTCAGACAGTATCTTTCGTCAGACAGCATCTTTTGTCAGTGACTGTGAAAGACAGCGGATGCTGTCTGAAATATCTGACTGTTTCAAAATTTTGGGGTATCTTACTACCATGATGTCTAACCTTCATCAACGTACATGTATGTACTGACAGAGGTGACATGCACTGTCCTGTCGTACAGTTCGGATCACCCAAGTGAGGTGACACCTAAGTTTCTTGCTGTAACTAAAATACAGATTTGGTGCTAAAAAAGGAGAAATTATAACCAGGATGACGTACCTGGTCCGTGCAGGGTGAAGTTGTTGACGGCCAGCGTTGCGTGTCTCTGCACCTGTGTGTCCTCCGACTCTAACAGAGCGACCAGCGGTTCCATCACGTTAACCGACACGGGCGCAAGCACTGGAAGGGCGATATCGTCCCATGGCAAGAGGTTATTTAGAACTCGTAATGTTAAAACTACATTCCATATACATGATTTTGTGAATGAAATAATGTAAGGCGAAATGCCATTGGGTCGTTGTGTCAAAGAAATTTAATGACATTCATCATTCTGCTTAGTTCTCTATACGTCATGTAAGACCGTCACATTTGAAAAAAAAAAAACAGTGTTATCAAGGCCTTTTTAAGCATGATTTGAGTAAGTGGGTGAGTGTAAGAGTGAGTGTGAGAGTGAATGTGAGTGTCAGTGAACATTTTGAATGAGCAAGCAAGCGAGAGTGAGTGTGAGTGAGTGAGTAAGTTAGTAAGTGAGTGGACCTAATCTTAATAAATGTCAGATTAGTTTACACCGGTAAGAGTCATATTTTGGTTAAAACCGGTACCTATCGCAATGTCGTTGACAGAGGGGATTTTAAAAATAATAAGTTGTCCGTTCACAGTATGTTAAAGAACCTACATTTGTAACACAAGGCTTCATTTTAATGAAGGATGACTGATTCAAGCATGTACAGATCTACTCACTTCTCGAGCTGATCTCTGAGAAACAGAGCGCTGCAGACCTCTGCAGTTCCACATTGTCAGAGTAGGACAGGGTACACAGGGCATGGAGTCTCTCATCTGTTAGGAGAGGCTTTTCCTCTTCTGAAAAAAACAAACAATCATTTACAACAATTAGAACAAATCATAGCGTGTTTGCATAAATCATGCAAATCAGGTCCTTATAAGTAATATCTAATAATTTTCCACCTTTCCTGAATTGAGTATATGTCACTGATCATAATGTCCTACTTGTACATAAGAAGACAGTTCAAAGTTTTGAATCTTAAGTTTGCAGCTAAAACGGTTCGTGGTTGTGTATATTGTACAAGGTACAATTTCAAGTATCTTACCCCAACGCTCGTGAACTTGTCACAACCTGATGATGATGATGATGATGCAATCATGTACTAGTTAAGTCACACAATATATAAAAATGCATTATTTGTGATTTTGGGGTGGAGACTGGTCATCCTGCAAACTTTAAAAATAAAATCACCGCCAACATTTCAAGATTTACATCTACAGTACATGTAATAAAAAAAGAAAGACATTGAAATTTTAGTAATTTAGAGCACGGAAATACACACTCACAAAAGTCAGAAATCATTTTCATCTTCTTACTTTGTTCTAGAAATCTCAGCAATCTGTTGACAGCCTCTCTTTCGTTGTCCAATAGGAGGGGTTCATACAAGTCTCCACGGTACTGGCGGGCGGGGTAGCAGCCGCAGCAGAGACAGCACGCGCAGTATTCCATAAACGCCTCCATCATTTTTGTCCGCTAAAACGAGACTTCCACGTACCGTCAGGATCGCTGTAAACAAAAATAAATAAACATACCAAAACTAAGCATAGATATTACTCTATGGCATATCCATCCTGTTCTAGCTTCCGGTTTTTAAAAAAACGTCCCTGCAATTCCAGAACAAGCTGCTAGGGGGCCCGAACCTATACCACTTCTATAAAGGTATATGTTTTGTCTGAAAACTACTACAGATTCTTGTAAGGTCCATGGAGAACAGGTTGATTTGCATACTTGACGTTTCCTTTTAAAACTTTTCTTTTTGTGTGAAACATGAAAATTTGAAAATGACTTAGATTTGTCGAAAATACACGAAAAACATATATTTTGTCTTGTAAAATGTACTCACAAATTGAGGTTTTCTCCATTTTTTTAGCCTAATTCTATATTTTCTCATCCAGATTCTCAAATTCCAAACTTTTTGAGTGGAAAAAAAAGTTAACATTTGAAAATCACTGAAAAATCACTGAAAAACTGATTCTAGCTTTCAAATCTAAGACTGTAAAAAGTTTTAAAATCTCTTGGGAATCAGCTACATCTGAATAGATCTGACAAGATCTGACAAGTTACCTGTCAAGTACTTGTACTGTACATCTTGAAATGTTTGCGATGGTTTTATTTTCACAGAGTACTCAAATTAACGACATTGTGAATTTGCCTAACAAATTTACCACTGTTAAAACTGTTTCAACCGCAATCATAAAAACACAATGAAAAAATTTCCCCTTTTTAGTCTACCACCATATTCGGTCTCTGCGAAAATAACTGAATTCACAGTAAGTGACAGTACCCAGCAGTACCCCTGACCTAACTATAGGACCATGAATTATCATAATTAGTAGTCCTTGGCAGGATCAAGGCTTTTCAGCCAATTACAAAAATTCTTATTTTGAAGTGCAAACTTAGAGAGGAAAGAGATAAAGGCCATGTTACAAGTCGTTTCCTTAGTTGTTAAAGTACTTTAAACATAGTCTTGTGACAATATTACTGAAGTACAAAAATGGGTGTGCCTGAAAACTAGAAAAAAGGACAAATTCCAATCTATTGATACTATCAATGTTTTCAGTCTTTTTTACAGTGACACACCTGTTAAAGGTTTGCTAAAAAATTATAACTGAAAAAAAAAGGAAAATGTGAAATACGATAGAAGCATATTTTCCTCATTCTGAAACGTTTGTGCCATAGTCATTGAAAGTTGTCGCATGTTTCAAGTGCAATGGGCTGCCACCAGTGGCTGCTTCTTTAAATTTGGTGTTCTTACATGAGTTTGACCCGATCAACGTGCCAGGCCCGGCTTGCTTTACCGCCTACTGCAAGACAAAAATAAGCGACTCTTCTACCGCCATTTTGAATCGCGCGCGACTGAAATATCCTGCGCCACGGGTGGCGCACTGCGCTTCCGCCCATAGGTCTAAAGACAACCGTCATCGGTAGCGAATTGTCGCGTGCCTTTTTAGTGTTATGCGACACAAGTGTAAAGTGGGCCTTAGTTAGCTTATAATTAGTACACGTACTTGTTTCACCCATATACATGTGTACAAGCTAGACATGCCAAGCAAATTGGCCAGAAACTCATACTAGTACGTCAGACAGACAGGCTTGGTGCAACATTTGCCGATGATGTCATGATGAAGTCATTCCATGCATGAGTGTGCAAAGGCATTACTTGGGTGTGTACTCCATGACTATATGTATATGACGTGCATGGAAAATTTGATTCACTATAATAGTATATGCATTGAATTATAATTTTGATTTGTCAATTTCAAATTACCGTAAGCACTTCTAATTCACTGTTAATCATTTATACATTACTCCAAATGTTCCAATTCAATGTAAATAAATCGTTTGTTAAAGTAAGCAAAATTACTCGTTTTAATTCTTCTACTTATAATTACATCCTTTTTGTTTTCTGTCCTTCATAATTCAATCAAAGGTGTAAGGTGACGAAACTATCTCACGGTCTTTTGACCTCTGACTCTTGGCCAGCAGGGATCATTTGTGATAACTTTCCAGTCGCTGAACTGAGTCAGAATAGATCTTGAGTTGTTTTGGGCATTCTAAACAGAGTCATCATGTTTAATATATTTGAAAAAAACACATTGGTGATATCAACATTGTAACAAAATGCAGGAAATCATATTTCAGAGAAAAATCCACAACAGTAGCATTTAACTTGTATGTAACAAGTATGTGTGTTATAAACTTAAAAGTAGTATTACATGCACTTGAATACTTCTGGCCAATACTCTCATTATTATATCAAAATTCAGACCCAAGTCTAAACTTTAGATTTTTCTATGGCAACTTTAGCGTTTGACCCTGAAGCGCATTCTATTGCTTGAGGCAAAGTGCAGACAATTTCTTTTTGATAGCTGGTCTCAAAAATTGTTGCTGCATTGTGACTCGTGACTGCATTGTTCTTTTCAGCCAAGCACACAAGGTCAACCCCATACTTCTTGATATGAGTGTGTTGGCTTTTAATGTGCAAAATAAGCTGGATTGAGTGGCATGTACATTCTACACAACTTGACTTGATATATGTGTGTTGGTTTAAATCAAGGTGCAGACAGCCGGATTGACACCTCAGAGGATTGACACCTCAGAGGCTTCTCCGTACACAAGAATGACTTTGTAATGTCATCCACCGTTGAACATCTAGACTACAACAACGCCCTAAAACAACGGCTACCAGATCTCTCTTACTCCAGGGGTCAGCAACCAACAACCTCGCCATCAACATTTACAACTGTCTGGGGCACTACCCAATCATGTACAATGTACATGGCAACAACAAAAGATTTTCTGTCCGCTAGCTTCCAGCTCAGAGACACCTCTAAACTGAGTACTCAATATTCACTGCATTGTTTTATATTGTACCATTCTATGAATTGCCTTTAATAGTTTTTAGTGTTTTATTGTTGTATTCCGTGGAAATGTAATTTGTTGAGTAGTCCGCAACATCAGCTTGTCTGCCTGGCGTTTCACTGTGTATTGTCTTGTTGCAACTTTTTATAGAGAATAAAGAATAAATGTCTCCCCTGAACACAGTATACAATTTGCAAATTGTAGTCTGTCCCAGCGTCATGATACCTGACAAATGTTACTCTCCAAGCAGAGGTTATGAGTCGGCTCTGGCTTGCTTTTGACATCTTTTCTTGAGTTTTTACCCGCTTTCTATTTTCTAAGATTGGTGAACATGAGCTCTAAAAGTATATCAAACTCTTAGATATCCAACACCTCAAGTGCTGTAATATAACTCAAAAGACAAAGACGTACTAGTTAGAGTAACTGATGACCAACTAGTACTTCTTTAATTATACGTTCCGGTTTTTATCACGGAAGACAGTCTGTTTACTGTTTTCATTGCTTGACACTGTATAAACAGTAAAATGCACAGCTGGCACATAAACTGATATAGAACTATAATTTATGCATAAACAGGTGCAGGGACAGTTATTTGATACCTCTCACTATGCCCGGTAATTAATCTTGCTCAGTTTAGTGTAGCTGTATCTGGCTAATCTAACTTAAGCTTCACTGTAATTTCACTATTTTTCACAGAATAGTTACCAAATCAGAAAAAACTACTAGTATGTTCTGTAAAGTCAATCATTTTTGCAGGGACTTATATTTCATGGTAGAAGGGAAAAACAGTATTGTAAGTGCATGGTTGAAACAATGCTGTACTTTAAGTACAGTAGCAATTATTTTGGAAACATATATTCACAGTTTTAGGAATTCAGTGGAGTGACACTAGTACTGCAAAACAGCGAAAACCACCACAAACATTTCAAGATTTTACAGTACGTAAATTGAAATTAAAAAAAACACGCAATATCAAAACATGGGCTGTGATATGCCAACTGGAATGGCTCCTGAAATGATATACAGTGTGCATGTCTTGTTTATGATCAATACATGTATGTTTCATACTCTAAACCTTTAAATGTTCACAGTGGTTTCATTTACATTGTGACCCCTCCACTTCAAAATCAGATAACATGAATATGCGCTTGCAAACTGTTTTAATTAGGTGTACTACAAAACTGCTGCAACTGCAAACTTGCAAATGCGAAAACCTCTGTCCCCTGCCACTGCGAAATTAAATCCCAGCGAAAAAAAATGAACTTAGAGTACGCTGTCAGTGACAGCTGTTGTCTAAATATTAGTTACATTGTACTTGTAGAGCGAGGAGACTAGTACGGGAACAAAAGTATGTGACTGCATGGCATGTTGTACAATAGTCTTAACATATTGACCCAGTTCTACTCTATCTAGCACTGGACATTTTTACAAACTTTATAACTTCACGGTGGCGGCAAGTGATTTACAGAACGGATGTGTGAAAAAAGAATCATAAATAATAACAACAGGTTTTTCACAGTGATGATAAGTTCACGGTACAGGGGTGACCATGAAAACAGTGAACATAAAGTTATAGTGACAGAAACAAGAATTACACTAGAGACAAATTGCAACAAGTCAAATTGATTTATGCTTGCTGGGAATCTGTTTCATGGAAGAAGGGTAAAGGAGATCTTTGCAAGTTTATTTTCAAACTTCGCGATTTGACTTTAACTTTATTTGGGATCCACATTTACTAGTGCTGCATACCTGTAATTATATCAAAACACAGTTGCAGCAAGAAGGTATTTTGTTGTATTCTCCAAGCAGAGGTTGGTGGGGAAGACTGTGACCTTTATATCAAACAGTAAATGCATTTAAGTTTGCCTAGTTTTAATTTCGCGGTAGGGAGTGTTCGCGGTGGTTTTAAGCTCACATTTGAGATGATAGTAGACAAGGGGTTAGGAGGAGGGCAAAAAAAATTTGCAGTGGTTTTAAGTTCGCGGCAAAGAGCTTACTGCAAAGACCGCAAACATAAAACCATTGCGAACATTTCTGCATTTACAGTAATTCATATGCCTGCTTGTTTTCTTGTCCACTCACCCACAAAATTAAGTCTCCGTGAAATTATATATGAATCTAGAATAACAAGAATATCAACTTTTGAGTCACCACATATTGGGATTATGGGAAACAAATTGCAGCTGCATGTGCCCCTGCCACATCACAAAGTAAATAGCATTAATTGGGATAAAGTGAATGGATGAATGTTTTTGAGGGAACCTGATCAATAACTATAATTAGATACATAAATCTTCAATACTACTTTTCGAAGTCTGCGGCATTTTTAAGCAAAGAACAAATAATTCGAGTATCACATTTAAACATTAGCGAATTACGGTAACTTTGACGTAATTCGCCAAATGTAATCGTGGCTGCAGTTTGAGCAATTTTTACTGATTCAAAACTCCAGATATGCTACATTCATACTTATCATTGGGACTGGAACTAGTTCAACATTCTTTTCTATGTCAAGGCATGATTATGCAATTTCAAACCATTATGAAAAGCCAGCGTAACGTTACCAACTTTTCAGGTATGTACTTACGTTGTATAAACAAGGAGGTTTTATATAAAACCTCCTTGGTATAAATCACACTAACTCAAACATGATTCTTTCATTCCCAATGGTTACTTGCAAATATTATGCAGACAAGTAAAAATTCTGTGCATATATGAACAAGTAGGTTGACCTAATTGATTTGTGGCAGTTCCTTGTCTTTGTTGACACTGTACTTCAGTTCAACAAATTGTGGTTTGAATTTCCCTTTCTAAAATCCAGGTGTGAGACTTACAACACCTGGATCTTTTTGTTCGATTTTCTCACATTTGCAAAACTACTCTCAAATTACTAAAATATGTAGGTACGTGGCTATCTGAGTTTTTAATTAAAACATTTCACCTAAGCTACAAATGCCTCCGGATCGGTTTCATAAGCAAGTAACACATTGTTCTGATTTCAACAATAATCAACACCACATGCACGAAAACAAAGGAACACCAACAGAGAAACAAAAGAGAATGCACAAAACTTGCCGCTAGTATTTTTTCTAAAGAATCTTACCTTCAAGATGATTCTGCTTTGTCTGTCATTCGTTGTCTGGATTCCGGCGAAGCAAAAAGGGGAACTTCCCAAAGAAAAAACCGGCTTTGCAACTTACTAGACCTGCATAATAAAATTGTCACGCTCTTAGCTCTTTTCAAAACAAAGACAAAATGGCATACTTCACTACATTTTGGGGAGATATTGTATATTCTTTAAACTCTAACTTGTCAACAAAATCAGTTCAGTTATTGATAGATATATAAATAATGTGACATTTATTAGGTACGTTATTTATGATATCTTTATTTTATCAAACATGATACTTTTCAAGTAAAAATAATTTTTACCTTTGTTAATTCACCTATATATCTATGGACTGGTCTAGACCTTACATCGAATCAGAGGCACCCTTACACAATGCAATGTTATAAAATCTACAATGTAAATATGACGACTTTGTATGAATCTTTTAATCTCAATTTACGAAGAATATCATAATATGATGATGAAATATTATATTACGGTTGTAAATAGATTTTCTATCATTCTAAATCCCTGATTCATTAAAGTCGAGTAGATTTGCTACGAGCTTTCTGATTGGCTAATACCTGCTAACTGTATGAGACAAGATGGCGTCCAAATTTTGCTACCTTTTCTAAATTTCTCCAAGTTTATTCTTTTCCGAGGAATTTAGCTGCCATTTGGAAGGTAAGGCCCCATGCAAATCATAGCAGATATAATATTCCTGATTCCGTCTTGTTTTTGTGGATGTTTGTGGAGTTTTGAGTGATTTTATTTGTGTTTTTTCTCCAGAGTGGGGGAGGGCGAGCCACGCTGTTTCAGCCCCGACCCGGACATAATTTTCCACAGACGATCTTTGTGTCTGTGCATCTGTGCGTGATACATGATGGCACGCTCACGGTCTCCTAGGAAGAGCAGGAAGCGGAAAGGAAGGTGGGTGATCTGTGTAAATGTGTGTGTGATTTTATGTTCACGTGCTAGAAATTCTGGGAAAAAGAACTATAACTTATGCATGAATATGGTGTTATGCATAGATTATTTTCTCACTTAGTCTCGTAGCGAATCATTATTTGCATCAATTTTAGAGCCTTTCATACAAGCTATGCGGATGAAGTCCTCTTCTGTGCAACCAAGGACTTTGGGCAAATAAAAATATATAAATTTATTAATCTAATGCGGAAGACATGTACAAAAGCTATGTAAAAAACATATATAGTTTACATTTTTGTAAACCATATATTTTGATGTCCACAAGTCTCTGCGATGCAAGCGGTAGCACAATCTCACTGTTTTGCTGTATGAATTAAGTTCCATGGATTTAGGGGTTCAATCCTAGTGTCATTCCTAGCTTGGACATTGCAAAGATTTCATTCTTCATTTGGGATGGTGATTGTAAAGCTAGCAGTATCTGTGTTTACAAGAGCCTTATGTTTATTAGCTAAAAAATAATATAGCAAGCAAAAGTAGGGGTGACTCACTGTGCTTGGCAGAAAACGTGAGCCATAGCAAAAACCTCATAATTTGCACTACTATTGCTAGTAGCTTCTTGAAAGATCATGCTTATACGCAAATCTATGGCTAATTCTCTGTGTTTTACAACGATTTTTGCAACAGTCATGTATTAGTATATTAGTCTTTTCCAGTTTCGCCCGTTTAATAGTTCACCTCCTTGAGTACTATATAGTAAATGTTGCAAAAACACTGAATTTAATTTTAAACCATATCCTTACATCTGCTTGCGATTAGAATTAAGATGATTTCTATCTCCATTCCAAGTTTATATGCATTTCTTGTAAAGTTGTATATTACCTGTACATCACACAATGCTTAAAGTAGTTAAATGTATTATCTCTGTGACAAGATTCAAGCAGTTAAACCACTTCTTGATTGACTATATGCATGTTTTGTTTGCATTTCTTCAGCCGATCCAGATCACAGTCTTATTCCTCTCGCTCCCGGTCGAGATCACGAAGCCACGGTCGCCGCCATTCTCCCTACCGAAGGCGGTCGTCGCCAATACGGCCGTTTCGTGGGCGTGGCCGGGGGCGCGGCCGTGGATGGAGGGGGAGAGGGAGGGGCAGAATAGGACCACTCCCACCAGCTAGAGGCTACTCACGTAGGTCACGCTCAAGATCGTACTCCAGATCTAGATCAAGATCTCGAAGACGATCACGCACACCAAGAAGATCCAGGTCGCCTAGAAGGTCGCGAACCCCAAGAAGGTCACGGTCACACTCACCGAGGACCAAGCCCCATCACAGATCCAGATCTCATTCCCCACGCCACACGAGAAGAGCGTCGCACAGATCCAGGTCACGATCCAGGCACAGGTCACGATCACGAGGCCGCGATGCCCATGCCGGGAGAGCTAGCTCCCCCCCTAGAATCACCTCTCACCCTGAAGAATGGGAGCAGACCTACCCACCCGAGGAAGCCGAGAAAAAGCCCCTGCCCCCCTCCCCCCCGGGCAGGAGTCAGTGGGAGCGAAGGGAGGGGTACGGGAGCGGTGGGGACGAATCCCGGCCTGAACCCGAGGGAAGGTGGAAGTCTCCCGTACGACAGAGGGGAAGCTTCTCGGCAGAACGAGGCGGGTACCCGCAGAGGAACCTGTCTCCGAGACCTACCGCCATGGGTAGGAAGCGGACGGGGAGCTATGAGGATCTGTACGATGTCAAGAAGCCAAGAGAAGCCATGTCCCCAGGGAGGTTTCCACAAGTCGACTTCGACTCTGGGAGAGAGCCTCGCAGGCGTTCCTGGGAGAGGTCGCCACGGTTTGACGAGGGGCGGCCCGATCTACCACGGGGAAACAGAGGGAGGTCGTGGGAGAGGAACGACGGGCCGTACCAAGATGACAGACTCCCCCACGAGGTGGCCGAACGTAACATCCCCTTCATAGAAGACGACTACCCAGATCGGGAGCCCATACGCCGAGGTGAAAGAAGCTCCCCAGTACCATACGAGGAAGGTGACGACTACAGAAGGCAGGAGTTACGGGGACGCGATGAGAAGGCAGCAGACAGGCAAGCATGGCCACTGCGAGCTGGAGAAGTAAAGGGGAGAGAGCGATTCTCCAGATCGCCCTACAGGGGGGGCAGTGGTGGAAGAGACTACCCTGAACACGGCTCAGAGAGACGAGAGTATCCGCTGGCCAAGCCCGCAGCTGTGAGAGAGAGAGAGGAGGCATTCAGGCAGGGGTCACCGCCAAGACAACAGCACGATGATCCCCCAGCACGTGTCAAGGCCTCACGAAGATCTACTGAAGAGGGCAGCCAGAGGTCACGGAGCTCCGACACGAGGAAACCTGTGCTCGAGAAGAAGAGGTCGGGAGGCAAAGGTCAGGGCAAGGAGAGGGAGACTTCCCCTGACAGACATCACAAGACAAAAACGCAAAAGAAACGAGATCACTCAAGAGAGGAGAGTCAACATAGCAAGGGTCAGAAGGAAATGGAGAAGAAGCATACAGAGAGTAAGAAACATGGAAAGAAAGTACAATCCGCATCCTCGGATAGGAAGGCTAGGCATGACAGCAGAAGTCCTCAGAGAAAATTCAGCATCAAGCATAAAGAAAAATCTCTCGAAGAAGATATCGTGCTGTCTGTCAAGGGAGACAAGAAGGGATCGAAGCTGCGGAAGGAAGAGCGCCTCTCGTACAAGGATGTTGACTTGGAGATGGTACAGATGACGATCCATCGCACCGTCCATCAGTCGCCAGTCATCAATCCCGACACAGTGGTGGTCCCACGCAAGCCAAACGAAGGCCTACGTCCGATATCACAGCGCCCAGAGTTTAAGTCTCATGTACCCGTGGCAGAGCCTGACGCCGCACCGGAGGTGAAAACGGAGAGGAGAATCATCCAGATCTTAGACGACGACGAGCCAGACGAACAGCCGAGACGTACAGAGGGGAAAAGTAGCGTCTGGCGAAGGCTGGAGTCACAAGGAGGGGAAGGCCCTCGTAGAGTTCGACACCGCTCAAGAAGCCAAGAGGAGCGACTAGGCCACGGAAGGAAAAGGTCAGTGTCGCCGCAGCGAAGAAGTCTGAGCGACCGTTTTACCTCTCACGGTGACGGCCGAAGGTCTCCAGACGCGGAGGGCCATGCTGAGAAGAGGGGCAGCTACAGTCACGCGGAGAGAGACGACTACAGGAGGCGGGAGAGGAAGTTCGATAGAAGCGGTTCAAGCGAGCGAGGAGCGCAACACGATGACGGTAGAAGACCACGCGATCCCAACGACCTGAGGCAAACCTTGGTACGGAGGCGACAAGAAAGCGAGAGCGACTATTACAGCGACCACCACCCAGATGACGACAGACGGGATCGGTCAGGGGACCGGAGACCAGATTTTCGGAGAGAGCGGGAGTCTGGGGAGAGGGGAGGGTACAGGGGGAGGGGGGAGTGGCGAGGGAGGGGAGACTACAGGGGAGGGTTCCGCGGGCGTGGTGACTTCCATGGGCGTGGTGACTTCCGAGGGCGTGGCGACTACAGAGGGCGTGGCGACTTCCGAGGGCGTGGCGACTTCAGGGGAAGGGGCCGTGGCCGAGGACTGCCCAACTTTTCCAGCAGGCCGGACAAGTTCCAAGATGATTGGCAGAAAGACCCTGAGGCCACGCCCAAAGGAGCTTACTATTATGAGGTTTGTATGAAGCATTTATTAATCCACGTGAGATTTGTGTAAATACTTATGGCTTGCCTGTGTAGCTGTCAGTTTCAGTGTTTCAGTGAAATTTTTGATACAAGAAGCAGTGTTGCTATATGCCCTCAATGCAATTATTCTTCCTGAATGTCGCCATGCAATTTGACAGTGTTGATAATTCAACTTAACTAGTACTGTGTGAGCAAAAGAAAAGACAGGAAAATTGACTTATTGTATGAACACACATTTTGCGTTGGTTTCCTTTAACACCCTCGATTGCAAATTTTTTCCTCCCTACAACAGCATGATGACAGAGACAACCCTCCTCTACGTGGAGCGTCCTTCGATCGAGAACGTGGGCGCGGTCGGGGACGAGGCTTTGTACCCAGGGGGCCGAGGTTCAGGGGTCGCGGGCGGGGGTTCATAGCCCGAGGCCAGGGGTCAAGGTTCAGCCCCCAGTGGGAACACGACAAGTTTGAGGACATGGACGCCAGCCGGGCGCGGGGGAGCAAGGACCGATCTCGAGAGGTAGAATGTCATTTTAAATCTACAACTTGCAGGTTGACCCCCCTCCCTCTCTTGCTGATGTAGGCTGTATCTTTGTGTATCTAGTATCTGGAGAATAGAAGGGAAACTTTTGAGAAAATAGATGAATATAATAAAGTTTTGGTCATGCAAATAAAGTGGAAGATAGTTCTTACAGCACATTTTGTTTCTTTTTTCAGAAATATTTTCTCTTCGTATAACGCGATGAAAAAAAAATCAGTTTTGACACGTGTATGTTTCTAGGCACTGTTCATCTTTTTATATATTTTTTGTTTCAAAAAGAAAGAAAAAATATTTACGAAGGTATGCAACCTGGCTGTGTATATTGACGACTTGTATTTCTATGTTGTTACAGGAAGAAGACAACAAACCTACCAGCACCACTGGCTAGCTAAACATGAGAAAAATGTACCCTATACACCGCTTCTGAACATTTGTTATCATCTCAAAAATGATACTTATCAAGAATTTCAGAGGGGAATATACCTTGCTGCCGTTGTCTGGTCCTAAAATAATACAGAATCAGCTTTTTGTTTGTCTTTAACGTAGTGAAGAGCTGAAATGATTTCTGGTTCCAAGTGAAAATTCGGATGTCTTTGCAAGTCAGATGTTGTGTGAACAGCTTGTCAACACTTCAGCAAGATGTAGGAAACTGCTGCTTGTTAGAAAAAAGTTATCACTTCATGCGACATGGAATCAGAAGTTCTACAGTACATTGTATAATCTGAACTGTGCAATGGTAAACTTGTATTTGATTATGTAAGCCTTCTAAAGCGAAGTGATGTTAGCCAGGCTTTTTTTATCAAGGCCTGAACTATGTTTGTTTTTTTACTTAGGCTGTCAAGGAATGACTAGGTTATGTCAAAAGGTGGATTATAAATGGCAGAAAAATACCACAATGTTGAACTGTTTTTCAGCCCACCGACAGTCCCTTTTTAAATTCTGTTCAAGGCTGTTGACAAAAAGTTTATTCTCTGTATACTTGCCAGGTCTATATCTATTTTGCTTTTTTGTTGGTATTTTCGGTCTAAACAAATATAAAAATTCTTTTTGTACACGTACACCACTTGCATTTTGCTTTTTTTTATGTTGATGTCTTTGCTACTGCCTTTGATCAAGATATTATAAGACTGCTTGCTCAATTCAATATTAAAATCAAGGCTGTTTCCAGGACCCGACCCTCTGTCTTGGGACGGAAATTTGCTAGTTTGGATAAACGAAAATTTCCCCCTACCACTGCAAAGAATCTAAACTTCCTAATATGAAATTGATGAAAATGTCTTTCGTTTTAGCTTAAAATGACAAATCTGAAAAAAAAAGATTGAAAGCAAGAGACAGCCCTGATCATAATATAGATTAATCTTGTGGCATGTTTATATGTATATGGACTGAGTTGGTACAATTAGTTATGTAGCAGGCTATAACTGTAATTTCCAACAGAAAAAGTGGAAATGTTTTTAAGGTCGCACAGTATGAGCACACCAGTCTTTGTCAAAAAAGTCTTAGTGCTGTCATACAAGTGTTGGGTTGTTTATTCTTTGACCAAGATTGGTGCCATTCATTAAAAATTATTTGGATAATTTCTGCTTTTCCATTGTGTTGGAAATTACTGTTAAATCTTGCAGCATATATCTTTCTCTATTAAGGGTATTGTCACACATAAGAGGGATATGCCACCAAATGAAAGGTTATGGGTGGTACATGTATATCGTATTTTGTTTAGTTTTCTTCGAACTGCTGTGTATACTCGCATGGTATCCAGTATTTCACTGTAAGGCTTGTACAGTCCTTTTTTTTGTTCATTTTTTTTCACGTTGTAAACAGGAAAGCCATTGATATACAAGAGGTATACACATGACGTACTAGTACTTAAATGTTCACATTTCTGTTGACAGTACATGTAAATGTCGAGAAAAAATGACTGCATTTGGTGTCATGATTTTTAATACTTATTACTAGTATTAATGTTAGCAAGGTTACAATACAAGTACTCTGTGACGTTTAAAGGCCCCTACAGTAGGGTTTTAGTTACTGCATATTAGTTCCAATCCTAAGAAGACTGGGACTGTTTCAGTCCAAGTGTTGTTTAAAACTAGTTGCTGAAGGAGATGGAGGTTCAGTACAAAAAGAAAAATAGAGTTCCACGATCTCATACCTTCAAATATTCAAGGCTTATTAAAGTTAACATGGTATGAGTTTGGGATCCTGTTGACGATCGCCAGTGTAGTCCGTTGTGGTGAAGTAACTCTGCTTGAGTTTCCTCTTCCAAAGTTTCCAATGAAAAGGCACACTGCAGTTTAAACAAGCCGTTAGGGGCCCTAATTTACACCACTTACTCCCTTCTTCAAGGACTGTCCTCACTCCAAAATCACGACCATCGCACTTCTTGAAAACGAGACTTCAAACTTTGTACTTCCATTGCAGCCATTATGAGGACCTTTATTTGACCTTACCTTCGTTTTTGTCGACCCTACCAACCAAATACTAGTACTAGTACTGTAAATGCAGAAATGTTCGCGGTGGTTTTATGTTCGCGGTCTTAAAACAAATGCGAATTTTCTTTGTCCTCCTACCCCATTGTCTGCTATTGTCAAACACGAACATGAAACCACTGCGAACACTCCATACAAACACGTTACATCAAGCACACATCCACAATTACTCCACCATAGCAAGACCGAAAACATAACCTTCTGGCGAAGGCTATAACTGAATTGTCACAGAGGAACAGGCGGATTCAGAAAGCACCTTGCCAATTACATTCTTTAAGACAGAGCTAGCACGCGTCCTGCGTGCCTTTTCCAAACTAATTACAAGGAAGCCTCGATTAAATACCTTAATAAACTTTTCTATGGCTCTGTTGGGAAAATTGATACAGGAAGCGTTATTAATATTTAATTTTACTACGCGTCTGTGACTGTAGGCATCCCTCAGTCCGGTAGATTTCTGTTGCCTTTGTCACTGAGAACAATCACCTCGTGTGTGTGTACATCGCTGAAGACCGTACCGTACGGTCTTCCTTTGGCGGCTCCGACGACAACAACTCATCAGTGGGAAGGGACTACAGACGTGACCGGGCGCGGTTGTGCGGAGATGGGGGGCCAACTTGTGGCCTCTGTAGTCACCTACTGGCTGATATTGACTACTGTCGCAGGTACGGATCGGACTAGTACTAAGGGGTCGTATATAATAAATCATTCTGAAGTGGCGTATCCTGTGTGTATATCTCCCAGGCACGCCTATACCAACATTCAGGTCATTTGGCTGATAAACTGGTCTAAAAATTGCCCAAAATCACGAAATAAATCATCCTGAAGTAATATATGCAAAAGGTGTTTATAAAGGCCTGCGGGTATATGTCCAAGGAGCCAAAAATGTGAATTCTTGGTCTAGAAATGGCCACAAATCGCAACGTAATTAAAAAAGTAATATAACGGCAGGGTGTTCGGCCCAGAACCTTGCGGTCCCGGGTTCGAATCCCCTGACGATGCTGTGCGCTTTACACGACTTTCCTCACTCCACCCAGGTGTAAAAATGGGTATATTGTTCTCTGTAAGTGGCACTGTTAAAATGAGTTATGAAAAATTGAATGCAGTGCCACGTCGTCCATGTCTGTCCTACAACGAAGTAAAAAAAAAACTAATTAATATATCTTTGCATGTTGATAAATATGATTTATTAGAAAGTCATAGAATTATCACAATGGTTAGCGATGGCTGCTGTAAAATAAAGTTTAAAGATAAAGTCAATGAAACGTCTACTAGTATATTATATACGGACGTTGCGATATCATAGACGTCCCTATCACAGCACCGTACGCGTATTTATACGCTTATGTTAAGGTACAATGTTAATACGATATTCTAAAACGGAAATTATAAGTGATGCATGGGCATCGTTCATAAGGACCCTTTCGTTCTTCCAAAACGACATTTTTTATAATCATGCTTTAATTGAATCATATATAGTAGACATATTCACGTTAAATGGGGTAGGGAATTTCCCGAGCAACCTTCGTAACCCCTGCTTCTCCTAATGGGTCAGCGAAGTCAATACTTGTCTCGAGCATTGATATTTCTGACCTAGGGTGAAGAAATGCTGCTGCAGTAACAATTGAGCCGCCTTTCTTCGAAAATCGATGGCAACATCAGGCTCTTACGAATTGATTAAAAAAAAATCTAAGGACCATATGTCAGTCTGAAATTTTAACAGGAAAATGATGTCTACCCTGGGAGACCCGCCCCCGTGTATCGGCGCGCCACCCACCGCACGCGCGCCCGAGCTTCCCCGTGCCCACTCCACCGGTGACCCCCGACGATCCAGCACGCCCCACTCTCCGCTATCCCCTAATCTGAGTGTGCCTTTAAATGCGTGTCTAAACCGGGCCTTAAAGGCATCCCAAGCAATATTATGGACCAACAAATGGAAATTTTTAAAATTTTGAAATCTTTATTCTAGTGACACATACTAACACTGTCTAGCACATTTGTGTAATAACGTCATGCTCTGAGCGTATCAAAATTGTGCAAAAACATGCCATACGATGATCCCTTCTGTTTTGCGAGCATACATGCGGTGATTTTCAATGAGTTCTCACATTGCAACGAGGTCATATTTTTTGCAGCATGGACGTCGATATAGATTGTGATATAGCGTTGTTTGAACTTATCGTGTATACAAATGACTAAATAGATTTACTTTAAAATCCGAATTTCGGGCCCTAATATTGTTTGGGTCGTCTTTAATGATGGCTCTCTCATCAGGGACAGGTCTCAATGTCGCATTGGATAAGACATCGTCCCAAACAAGCACGGCGGCGGGCGGGGATGCCAGCCTTGCCGTAGACGGAAACACGGATACCGACTACCAGGCCGGTTCCTGTACACAAACCCAAGATGAAGCTGATCCCACCTGGCGGGTGGATCTTGGTCAACTATTCATGGTTGTCAAGTAGGTGTATAGTCTTTAAAGGAGTCCTAAACTCCAGAGGCGGGAGTTATTTTCCAAAAGATGATAATTTTAGGAGGTAAAAATTGATATTTTATACAGTTTACGATATACATGTAGTACCCACTAGTACCGTGCGCATCAAAAAGCATTCAGTATTCTACCGAATTCCCCAGGTGACCCTCTATTTTCTGATTAATCAAATTAAACAACCTCAGCCTATGACCTAATACAGTGTGCCTGACAAGGCCTGACAAAAGTTAGATTAAAAAGAGAATGTCATGGGGGTAAAGAAAAACTCGTCTTGTTATGTGTTATTTCTTATTGTGCTTGACCACCCTTATTTATGCCGAAAATATCCACGATTAATGATGTATGTTTACGCATAGGGAATACATGGGTCTGCACGGGTTTAATGAGTATCATATTGTTTTAAAAAACGCACCTTGTGAAATTCACCACAAGCAAAATTCTGTAAAAGGTCGGCTGATTATGTATTAATTGATACATACATGTAATCTAGTGGAAAATAACACCGCCTTCTGGAGTTTAGGACTCCTTTAAGTCATAACAATGGATATACTTAAATGTTAGGTCATAAAGACACACACGAAATTAGGTAATATTACGAATACATGTACTAGAATAGAAAGTAGAAAAACGACAGGTTTAACTTGCCTGTATTTTTTTATACTTACTTATTGATCATGTGTTTCTATGCATTAAAATATATGTTTTCATATATTTGGATCAGATTGAAATGCTAAGTCTCTTACACAGAAAGAATCTTTAACACATTCTTAGAATGATAAATCAAATGCGTGGGTAAAAGTACGAGAATATATAGTCAGTACATTGCTTAAAATTATTTCAATCTTTTTCTACTTTCCCTTCGTAGGGTACTAAACCTGATTTTACATCCAATGCATGTGGACATGTTCTTCACATTTTAATCTATAATTTGCCTCCAGTGGATGTGTCAATCAATAAGTAAACAAGTTTCATCTGGTGTTTAAGAACGTTCATCCGAATATACAGAAAACTCTGATGTGCCATTTACATATATTTGATCGGAAAAAATTCCCTCCGTGACTTTGTAAACATCTTTTTTAATTTTCAAGGGAGATTGGCACAATATTGTTGACATTGTAGAGAAAGGTCTGTGTTGAGCCCTACTGGGGTCAGTTTCGACCCCAGCAAAATGTACTGTTTTCAACTTGCTTTTGAGACCTGCCCCCTGTAACTCTTAAACTACTTATTGTATGGCCACCATACCATGACAACTTTTGTGTCGTTATGACATAATATGACGTCATTATGACGCAATTTGATGTGATTCTATCCGCCATCTTGGATTTTGTGGTGTACCAACAACGCCTTGAAACATCATTGTTTAACCTGAAATTAGCAGTTTTTGTATAGCCCGTTGCCATGGCAACACGAAAAAGATGAACGAAAACGCATGTATCATTGCCTTGCATACATCTACAGAGTGGTCATCTTCAACCGCCAGGACTGTTGTCCGGAACGACTCAACCCCTTCAACGTCCACATCGGGGATTCCGACCAGGTCAGCAAGAACCCCATGTGTGGAGGTGATCATCAAATCGACGTGACCCATCCGTCAGTTGACATCGCGTGTGACGGGATGGAGGGACGCTATGTGGGCGTTAGTCTTCCCGGACCGTCCCGAGTACTGTCCCTCTGCGAAGTCCAAGTATTTTTCGGTAGGCTTCGCTTTAAATGATTCCAACAATTGTAAATCAGTAACGTCATGTGTACTTTTTAGAACCTGGTTTACACATTATAATTCTTTCCCCTTGGAATTATAATTAGCAGCAGAAATTTATATGACAGAAAAGCATGAACTAGGATAAGGTCATGGGAAAAAGATTCAGTATGTTACAACGATTACGTATGCAGCAGCTTTATGAATATTCTGTATGTAAAATTGGTTATTGCCTCCGGGAAGAAGGGTCACCTCCTGAAGGAGTGTTGGAAATAAAGTTGTGCGCACATTCGCAGCTACAAGGCACTAAACACGACTGAAAGGCACTTAACACGACTTTCCTAACTTCACTCAGGTGTAAATGAGTACGTCCCTCAGATAGGACGTTAAATGGAGGTCCCGTGTTTGGGGAGAGCCATTCCCCGCGCACGTAAAAGAACCCACCACACCTTTCGAAAAAGAGTAGGGGCAAGCCCCGGTGTGCGATGGTCCAAAACTTACAGTCTGGTCTTGGTTGACATATTGCAAAGGTGATAGTCACCTGTTATGTTAAACTTTCCACAAATAAATCAAAATACATAAATTTAAACAAATTAAAAAGATTTAAAAAATAAAGAAAAAAACAACTCACGATCCCGTTGATACATTGGTATGTAACTTGGCATGTCATCAGCTAGGATGCGCGTGGTGATGCGCTTCTTTTTACACCGTAACAGCTTTTATTGGTAATGTTATATTTTAACTTAAAAGCACCCCTATCTTGACGGGCTTGTGTAACATGTCATTAATTCCGTAAGCTTTTGTGGATGTGCGCTAGTCGTGTTTTTGCCAAGCAGATATTGGGTGATGTGTTGCGCCATCTCCTATGATCGTTTTGTACACGTTGGTCTGCCAGCTGTGCATAGGGTGAATAGGGTTGTCTGTACGTTCGTAGCTAGTGCTGCGCACGTACCTAAACGTAACATCAGGTACGGGTACAGGTAGCGGTGCAAAGGTTTAAGTACAGGTCCGGGCCTGTACCTGTACCTGAACAATTGGAAACATTTACATGTGTTTTTCTGAACTTCTTCAATATGGACAAACATAAATAAACTGTTTACAACTTGTCAGTATCTTTAATCAAAGAACATACTATGTTTCCTACCGCCAAACTCCAATCTGTTGCATATTAGTTACGCTGTTCCAAGGTGTCACTTTGGTCACGATTGGTGTTGAATGAGGCCATGCGGTTAGGAGATCAGTCACAAAATAAGCACATGTCGGTGTAAATCTATATCGGTACAGTACCGGTACTTCATGATTCGGTATTTCGGACCTGTACCTAATCAATTTTTACTGTACAGTACCGGTACACAGTACCGGTACGCAGCACTATTCGCAGCTATGACTCGCGGTCCCTTTGTTGGATTGATATGTAGCTTAACATGTCATCTCTTATGATGAGCGGGATGATGCAATTTGCGTAACCTTTTGTGGGGCTGCTGCGTTTTTCTCCAAGCAGATGTTGGGCTTTATGCCGTCCTTTGTTTAGCTGCTTGAAACTACCTTGTATCTGATGCCCTTATTAACAATTAAGGACTCCAAGCAGATGTTAGGTTGCCGCCTCTTACACTGCCTGTAACTGCCTGTATCTCTGCGATGGAAAGGAGTATCGATAGATATCACTTATGCAAATTAAGACCAAATCTGCATAATTGATAAATACTATGATTCCGCAGTGGTGACGGGATGTTCCATTGTGTCATTGATCATTGAATTGCAAATCTAAAAGAAGATGTGGTATTTATACTTAGTTGTAGTCCTCACATTCATGTTAAGTTAAAAGTTAAAATCCTCCCAGACCATTATTGATGTATAGGGCGGTGCCCATCTTCGTTTCATAGCCCTGGGCCACACTGGTGCATTCACCGTAGCAGGGGGCTAGTCCACTGGCAGTGACGAAGTTGACTCTTGGGCAAAATCCTACAGTATGGCAGCTAACGTTAAAAAGACCAAAGACATGGTCATTAGTTGTCGCAAGGAGGCAGTGAACCCCCCTCCGCTTACTCTGAACGGGGAGAGGGTCGAGCGAGTGAGGAAATTCAAACTCCTCGGTGTGATAGTCAGTGATGACCTGTCGTGGGGCCCACACATTGACTACATATTGTCCAAGGTCCGCCCTCGGCTTCACTACTTGCGACTGTCGAAACGAGCCGGGCTACCAGCAGACGTACTTCTCGACATCTACAAGGCATTCATCCGCCCAGTACTGGAGTACGGCTCACCGGTGTGGGGAGGTCTACCCCGCGGTCTGGCTGAAGAGCTGGAGAAAGTCCAGAGGTCCTGTTGTAGGATCATCTCTATACCCTACGAACAGCTACCTACCTTGGAGTCCCGGAGACGAGAGGGGACAACACGAGAACTCAGAAGGGTGGTGGCTGACCCCACCCATCCTTGCCATCAGTTCCTGCAGCCGGCCACTGAATGTCAGTACCAGCTGCGTCGGGCTCCCCGTTTTAAGCTGCCATTGAGCCGGTCCAACAGACATTCGCAATCGTTTATCCCCAGGGCCCTTGCCATGTTGAATCACAATTAACGCACTATATCCCATATGCATCAACTTTCGTATGACGTCTGCCTAACTCATCGTGCAATTATTGTATAGTTAATGTCTGTAATTTGTAATTTTAAGCAAAATTGTTATATATGAATTCTAAGTATGTTTTCAGAATTGGATAACATTTTTAAATATTGTTGATAACGAAGTTTGTAAACACCAACACAATTCAGGCTAAATGCCTGCAAGGTGGTGATTCAATAAAAGTTCAAAGTTCAAGTGAAGTGTGTTTAACTTCCATACTGTTTCAGAAGTATGTACCATTTTTATAATGTCTTTGGTATGACTCAATGCGCCACTTGTCCAGAGGTGTCCTACCTGGGGCTTGAACCCCAGTCCTTCTGGTCCAATTAATTTGAACCAGATGAGAGACAGAAGCGCAGACCACTACACCACAGGCTAAATGTTTTGCAATCGCTATGGAGGGACAACAAGTTTGGTTTCATTGACAATGTTTCCAAACATAAAAACCATCTAAAAGTCCATTAGGAATATACTTGAATAGTTATGTGATAGATGTAATCCAGTATCGCCTTTTCAAACGAAAAATTATTTCTTTAGATTCCAGAATTCGTCTCGCTGCTGGTTCTGGCCCATCCCTTGGACGTGTGGAAGTCCGTCCGGCTAACAGCTATAAATGGGGAACAGTTTGCGACAACAGTTTTGGAATCAACGATGCAGATGTTCTGTGCAGAATGTTGGGCTATCCTGCAGCCTATCGAGTTGTAGAGGCAGCCGTTTTTGGCGAAGGTATGATATACCTACTGCTGTTTCATCTTCTTTTTTTTTGGTCATTGAAGCAAGTATTTAAACATAAACCTATGGATTACATTATGATTATAATATCTCCCTTTAAGATTCGATTTAGTCACATTAACCTCTGTCGGGCCCTGAAGCCATAGATATGTCAAGGTACACTGCCGGATACCGGGGGTACCTCTCGGTGTTCACGTGATTTGCTTAAGGAGTCTATTTTTTACCGGGTCCCGAGTTGATTTTAACTCTGAGTTTTAAACATCCCGGGGCCCGGCCATACCTGAAATAGCCCAGTAGCAACAGAGTGTCCCACGGGGCCACGTATGTATGGGTCACGCCAGCGAAAGTCCAAAAAGTACAGCCCATATACTACCCGACGGGGCCCCTTTTTCCAATTGTGACAATTCAAGTTTATTCAATTCAACACAAATCGTACAAGAGCAGGGATTAGCTAATGCCTCCCTGAATTGTGTTCCGATTTTTACAAGCGTTCATTGTAAAATCAATACAGTTTCACATAATATATACCATTTACATTTACACATTTACATCAAAACAAAACGGGACAGCCGTGGGTCAGGCATTTTCATTATAGAGTCTTATGGCACAGTACAGGAATGATCATGACTTGTTCATTCTCTGGCTGATGGCAGGGTGAAAGAGTTACTGTTTCTCAGCTATGTATTCTCAATAATATTACTTGCTGCCATGTTGAATGTAGGAAGGGGACCCATCTACATGGATGATGTTGGATGCAAAGGAACCGAAAGTAGCCTGTTTGACTGCCCATCTGCCGGATGGGCAACGCACAGCTGTGATCATAGTCAGGATGTCGGTGTGATTTGCGGTAAATGGAATTTTGCCTCATTGTAATGTGAATGATCGTGTGTTGGTTTTTGGCGACGGTTCAGGGGCGTAGGCATTTATAACAGTATTATTAAAAGTAGAGTTAATATCAACTTCCAGGTACACTCGTTTCGCACACACACACACACACACACACACACACACACACACACACACACACACACACACACACACACACACACACACACAACCTCATACTGGTTTGAAAATATAGGATATACAATTCAGTTTAACAATCAGTTCATTTTACTTCCGCTGAACTTATAATGACCAATTAGTACAGACTATCTAGCGGTATAATCGGTTGGGACATTGAGTCGTGTTGGTTCCACCCCCATTGGAAGCTTAAACCGTGCACTTTTGCAGACATTGAATATGCTACAACAGGATGAAAGATATGACTAAAGCAATAGCATTCAAAATGTGTCTATTTTGCGATTGCCATGCAGTTTGAACTGACCGTCTCTTGTTTTGGATTAGACGTCATCGGCCTCAATGTCAGCAGTGACGCCTTCCTGTTGGTTACTGACAAGGATCTGAATCAAATTATCCAAATAGACGTCACTTCCGGGCAGGGGGCTCCGCTTGATCTCGAAGATCCGGAAGAGCCCTTCTCATTGGACTACGACCCTGTGGCTGATGTTGTGTACTGGACAACTCGACATGTCCGTAACGATACAACAGCTGGTTCAGGCATCAAACGGGCGGAACGGAATGGAAAATGGATGGAAACCATTGTAGAACAAGGCGTCATGCGTAAGTGCTACATGTTTTATGTAATCAACATCTCCCGTGACATTGTCAACGTTTGTAACTGTGTGAATAATTACATTTTTCTTATACATACCGAAAATCACTAGCACTTTTGTCTTTGGTCGAAAACTCAACTATCTCAATTCAACTCAAGAACCTCTTGATGGATTACGATGGTATTTGGGTTGTTTTTAGGTGTTCAAAGGTCAAGGTCGATTTTGGGGCCCCTGGTATGCGATCGTGGTACTGCAGCAGAACTTCCGTTTTTTTTTACCTTTTTGTTTATACAAGAGAGCTTGAGATGTACTAAATGTTTTATTCTCCAGTTGGCTATGGCCTTGCAGTTGACTACGTAGGGAATAACATCTACTGGGCCGACTTTCGGGAGCGAACAATTTCAGTAGTTCGGAAGGACGGAAACTTCCCCAGGATACTCCTGGCGTCACCAACTATCGGGCGACCAATTGGGCTCGTCTTGGACTCTGCAAATGGGTGATTTAAGCTTAACTTGGTTTCATTATTATGTAAGTGGCATCCACGTAGAGTAGTGGTTCTTAATGTGACACTGTTAAAACAAACGAACTTCAAACTTGTCCTTAAGACAATTGTAGTGTGTGTGTGTGTGTGTGTGTGTGTGTGTGTGTGTGTGTGTGTATGCGTGTGTGTGCATGTCTCTGTATGTGTGCGTATGTGTATGTGTGTATGTGTTAACACGTGTGTGTCTGTATGTGTGTGTATGTGTGTGCGTGCGTGTATGTGTGTGTGTGTGTTGTGAATGTGTGTGTGTGTGAATATGTGTGTGTGTGTGTGTATGTGTGAATGTGTGTGTATGTATGTATGTATGTGTGTGTGTCTATGTGTGTGAATGTGTGTGTATGTGTTTATGTGTGTGTTTATGTGTGCGTGTGTGTCTGTGTGTGTGTACATATGTGTGTGTGTGTGTGTGTGTGTGTGTGTGTGTGTTTCTGTGTGTATGTCTGTGTGTGCGATAAGAGGACGATGGGGTGTTGCGATGTTTTTAAGTTCATGGCAGCGTTATAGTCACATACTGCTACAGCATTGGACAAAAATGTTAGCGGTGAATCGGACGCCGCGAAAACCGCGAACATAAAACCACCGCGAACAATCCTGCATTTCTAGTATCAATATTTGACGTTGGAAAACATGCCTTGTTTTCTTCGATTTCGTCGTACAGGCGCATGTACTGGCCGGACTTTTCTGGGAGACGAATCGACCTTGCCGCGATGGATGGCACTAACCACTCGACCATCATCAGCAACCTGACTGACCCTCATATGGTCACCATAGACTACAATGGTAAGACGTCAGGTTCTCAAGAAAATCTTATTCATTTATTGGTTCAGCATGTACATGCCAGGGTTGCCCAACTAGCCATAGGCTATTACTAAGGGCGAACCCATGTGCGGCCATAGGACTGTAGGTTTTGAACCACTCACACCGGGAAGGACCCTACTCTTTTCGATAAGTGCGGTGGGTTCTTTAACGTGCTCGAGGTGTGGCTATCCTCGAACACGGGACCTCGGCATTTAACGTTCTATCCAAGGGACGTCCCTAACCGAAGCTAGGTACTCATTTACACCTAAGTGAAGTGAGGAAAGTCGTGTAAAGTGCCTTTCCCAAGGGTACAACATCGGGTCATGTCGGTGGTTTCGAACCCGGTTCCTCTTGGTTGTGGGCGAAACACCCTACCGATTGCCCCACACGATGCCACCAAGAAAATTGAAATGTATATATTTGCATATTACACTTCTGAAGTAAGGGAGGATAAACATGTTCATTTTGAAAATTGTAAGTATTCTCCAAATTAATCTCTATATTTGGCAATTTTGTATATTGTGTTTGACAATGTCCACAATGCAGTCCCGGGCTATATATAGAACGGTGAAAGTCTTTACACCGCTGTCCGTCGCCACTTTTTTCTCCTTTTATCGATTTGTACCTGATGACTGATAAACTTCACAAAGCAATCTCGCTTTAAAAGTACCTAGAAACACTAACATACTGTTAGTTTTATCGTACGTTTAGCACCAGTGGCAATGAACACTTATTAACAGTTGGTGATATTGCTGATACACGTTAAAGGTAAAAAAAGAGACTTACCCCAAAACTGAGACATTCGAAGCGAAAAAACAAACAATAAGTGCATCGTGTAGTATCTGTACTATTCATATAGTCTTACGAGACCGACGGATGCCTATTACTACTACTGCATCGACGAAAACTTCATCTTGATACTTGCCTGAAACTTTAACTTCCTTTTTTTTATTCTATTTATTCTACTTAATTTGGTATTGTCAGATGAGTTAATCGACCATCTCTTTATCTTTCCATTCAGACAATCGTCTATATTACTGTGATGATTACAGCATCTACAGTTCGGATCTCTTCGGAAACAACAGACGTGTACATTTTTCTGAAGAAGGGAGCAGAATCCTAGGAGTCGCGGTGGACTATAACTACATCTACTGGATCTCCTCGACAAGGACAACTCGACAAGTTGGATTGTAAGAAAATCGACTTTCTTCTTTTTCCTGACCACGTATATCCATCTGCCGACAAACCGGCAATTATTGACATGTATCGGGTCAAATCAAGCTGTGAGGTTTTTGGACCATCGCACACCGGGGCATGTCCCTACTCTTTATCGAAAGGTGTGGTGGGTTCTTTTACGTGCGCAGGGTGTGGCTCCATTTAACGTCCTATCCGAGGGACGTCCCTAACTCTAGAAGAGCTAGGTACTCATTTACACCTGAGTGAAGTGAGGAAAATCGTGTTAAGTGCCTTTCCCAAGGGCACAACGTCGGGAGCATGTTCAGACATGCCTGGGGGCAGCCCGGATCGAACTGGGGTCCCCTTGTTTGACAGTCGGATGTTCTATTCATTACGCCTCATGACGCACGCTTTCTTGATAGATATTACTCCATGTGCTGTCTGTATATCTCCACTTCCTCTAGTGGCCTAGGTAGTCATGGGCGAAGTAAATGTTTCCTTTTTCAATTCTTTCCGCTTCACCGTACATTTGAATTACTCTACTGAAAGTTACAAGCAACGCTATGTGCATTGTGCTAAATAAGCAAATACAATTCTAGAACAAGGCGCAATGCCTAGGTGCTACACATTTCATGTAACCAAAATCTCCCATGGCAATGTCAACGTTTGTAACTGTGTGAATAATAACATTAACACTTTGGTCTGTGGTAGAAAGCTCAAATCATTGCCTCGATCAATGGAAAATGGCGGTATTGTTTTTTTTTAATGTTTGGCCAACAATATTTCACTTCTTATATCTAGGATATCCAAGTTTAAGAAGACTCCGATGATCCTGTATGATGGTCTTCAATCCCCATTCGACATTTCCGTGTCCACAGCATCCACTGCACTGACTGCAAAGATCACCAATGGTAATGATGAATGATACATATACCCCTCGAGCTCTGTTTACCTGCACCAAACAAATATATATATATATTGCCACTAAAGCTATGAATCTAATAATAATGATAATAATAATGGTTTATTGATCAGATACAACCCGTGCAATGGCAGCCAGTGCTGAATTGCTGCAGGATTTACAATCACATACTTAGTAATACACAACAGATACATATTTGCTCCACACTTGCACTTTGTGGAACTGTCGCAAGGGTCTGGGAGGCTGCCATTCGGCGCAAGCAAGTGACCTCAACACGACCTTCCCCAACCTAATGCTTAGGTCACATTTCCAATCCGGGGCCCGGTCGGGGTGTCGGCGAAAACGAAAAATAAAAAATGCATATCAAGAAAATACACAATTTGTAGTTAGGAGTGATTTTGAACGTTTTTTGTCTTTTGTTGTCTTTTATATCATATTTTTCGTTCCCGCAAGCTGCCCGACCGGGCCCCGGGTTGGAAATGTGACCAAAGCATTAGTCAGGTACCCATTCACACCTGGGTGGAATGCGAAAAGTCGTGTAAAGTGCCTTTCCCAAGGGCACAACATCAGGGCATAGCAACGGTTTCGAACCCGGGACCTCTCGGTTTTTGGCATAACACCCTACCGATTGCGCCACACGATGCCACTATACATCTATTTAGAAAATAAAGATATTCGCTTTCACATGTAACATGTAAGGAAAATGTCGAAAACGAATATAACTTCTTGAGGGAATGTCCAACATATCATGATGAAAGATTTAAGTTAATGCAGACATTTAAGGACAAAACAAATGTAAAATTACCTCAGTCGAAAATAGAGACGTTTCGTGTTCTTATGTCATGTCCCGACACATACTGTATATCTATGCCAATATGTCTATACATCTATGCAAAAAGAAATCGCGAAATAGTGACTTAATTGTGTAAGACATCATCATGTAATTGTATAATTGACATATACGACTCCCTATTGTATCTCCTGTTGATATTATCTTCGATTGACATCATTGTATAACCTATTGTACCTCTTATTGATATTATCTACCATTGACAATATTGTATATGATAGAACCTTTCTGTAGTTTGTACTAGATTGATATGAGTAGCCAGTAGTATTCTGCCGTGCACTGTACCTGTTACAATCGTTGTGCAATAAACTTTGACTTGACTTGACTTGACTTGTAACCCGTCCATAAACATTCAAGCACCGGTGCAATGGCCTAGTGGCTAGAGTGTTCGCCTTTTACATACAGTAGGTCGTGAGTTCGAACCTCGGCCGGGACATACCAAAGGCTCTAAAAATGGTACATACTGCTTTCTCCGCTTAGCACTCAGCATTTGGGAAGGAGTATGGCAGTTAAAGAGACACCACTACCAGTGGACTAGCCCCCTGCTGTAGTGACTTGCACAAAGTTGTGTGGCCCAGGGCTGCCTGAACGGAGATGGGCGCCGCCTTATGCACCTTTGGTGCGGGAAGGACTTTAACTTTTAACTTTAATACCTCTTTTGTAGCGTGTTCCTTCACAAACGGAGGATGCGATCATTTGTGTCTTTCTCGTCCGAACGGAAGGACCTGCGCCTGTCAGCATAACTGGGGACTGCTTGAAGACGGAATGACCTGTTCCCAATTAAAAGGTATCGTCTAAAACTAGATCCGTTTAATATCGCATTTTTATCTATTTGTTCGTGATATGGGATAACATTATAACATGATATATCATTGTGCGATTTTTTTAACAATCTCAGGTATGAAATGGGCTTATATACCAGAAATGGTAAAATTTGTTTAGTTACTTTTGTCCATCAATTTTTATCTAATAATATATCATATATTGCTCTTATGGTACTTCTCTGTTTTTACATTTCCTAATGTTTAATTTATGAAAAATTGACCTCAGACCTCCCTAGACCATTTGTTTGTTTAATTTTCGTTTAAGGATTTCAGTGTTATTGTTTGACGAATCGATTTGTGCCTGTATGTATTCCTTCGTTTAATCATTATATCGTGTTATTACCTTTATTTATTATCTGTGCCCCTATGGGCTCTCTTGGAAATTAGCTTTTTTGGCCGAAGAGGCTACCCATGTATTTTAAGATGAATACGTAAATAAAATGAATGGGCTTATTGAAGTGAAGTCGTATACCAGTATATCGAAGGTGCCCTAACTGATTTCAGGGGGTAAAACTGGAAATGTTCTGGATAAAGCAATCTATATGAAATTGACATTCACTTCCCCATATTAGCACATGTTCATCATTATTTCATACTTTGGTCATTTAAAAAGAGCGCAGAAACAGATGCAAAACGAGTATTTTATGTATTGGTACCACTCAATAATCAGCCCTCAATCCACAATTTAGACACCAGAGAGTGATCGTATCTTAAAGGCACTCACAGCATTTTATGAGGCTTGAAAACTGGAAATATTCTAGTTGCTGTAATCTTTATGAAATTGACATTTAATGCCACTGTTTACCACATTTGCGTGCGGATTTCTTATCCAAAGTGCTCAAAAGCGGCACAAAACAAAGCTACATGGTGATCTTTTAGTTTCACGCGGCTAGTGTAAATAGACCGATACCATAACCCCGCCCACCTCCGTCAAAACGTAGAAATGAAAAATTAAAACATGCAAAATTTGACGGACATACAGTCACTCTCTCATTGGTCGAACCGCTTATTGTGATGGACAGTCAGGATCAGGTTATCAGGCCAGGGCTTGGATTTTCTATTAGTTCTCACCACACAACGACATCGTATCTTTGCTCCTTTAATGTCGATATATAATGGTATAGTGTTATTGAAACTTACTATGTGTTGGAATGACTAGAAATTTGAGTTGTTTGATTCAAGTTTCAAGCCTCATAAATTGCTCCGGATGCCTTTAATGCCTTACACGGTATGCCACAGGTTGTCCTACTGGCTATGACCAACACGGGGACGGATGCTTCAAGGTGTATTACGTACGCAGTCCCTACAACCGGGCCAGGGAGTTGTGTGCGGCCGAGTGGGGATCCTTAGCCATGCCGAAGAACAGCTACGTCGATAACTTCTTATTAAAACTGGACAACGCTGATCAGACAACACCCTTGTGGTTTGGCTTGACCAAGCAGCAAGGTGATTGGAGATGGGAAGATGGGACGCCACATGACCCCGATGTAGACTGGAACAACTGGAAACAGGGGGAGCTCGTGGAGAGCCAAAGACAGCAATCCTGTGCACTCTACGATAGACTACAGAACAGCTGGGTTGAAGAGTTGTGTTCCTCTGGTCAGAACTTCATCTGCCAGCTAACAAGGGGTATGCGCCACATCTTCTTTTAATTTTTTTCAACGATTTTAATTGAATTACAACGCATGGTTGTTAAAAGGTTGAATATATACATTGAGGAATAGCTTCTACATTAGGATCTACATGCAGTACGTATATAAAAACAGGTCAGAATTTATATATATGCTGTTGACATACTTCAATGATGTAAGAGTCAACCTTTGGCGACCTAACAGAGTGTTTGAAACTGTACAGCTAATCTACTAAATCCATGTGCCGGTCTTGTCTCAAGTCCGTTTCGACGGAGTGTTTCAGACAACAGCTTGAGTATAAAAATGTTTAAGCGTGCAATTATAGTATGTTATCAGACAGAAAAAATTCGGCAAAAATCGATATTTCAAAATATTCGCGTTGACACGCATCATTCTTTAAGTATTACTATCATGTACATTCCTGCAAAGTTATATCGGTGAACATCGAAGCACAAGCCAATGAGAGCGTTTTTTATTTCAAAAAAAGGGACGTGGCCTTATAAATCTTGATGACGTAATCATGACATCATAATGATTAGTATAAATTATCACCTTGCTATAAGGTACTACCTGAAACAAATTAAGGTCGAGGAAGGCTTATAAAGCTTAAGAAAGGTGTTTTTTTTTCAAAAACATCCCAAAATTCCTCAGCCACCCTTCAACCATACCTTTAAGTATCTATTTTTGCGAAATACGACGTCAATCTTTTGCCAAAAACAGACATTTAATATCATAACTTTGTGAACGATTTCTTGACCTTCACAGATGTCGTTTGTCCTCTTGGATTCCATCACTGTGGACACAAATATACCTGCTTCGAATCATGGAAGCGTTGTGATGGGAACCAGGACTGTTCGGACAACAGTGATGAGGACGGCTGTGGTAAGATGTTATTAATATAATAATATATTAATAGATAACCGATCTATTTATTTCAATAAACTAACTAACATGCACTTGGCTGTGAGAAAAATGATTGAAGATAAAACCATATTTTCTTTGCCGCACATCTTTGCGATATTGGGATTTTACGTTAGATTTCCCAATAATCTTTATCTTCAAATTGTAAATATATACATTTATATAATACATATGTGTGCGTGCGTATGCAATAGCTGCCTTTGCTAGGATAACAATTCATATTTTCAACAATTTATGTTACTTGGCTAGCAAATGACCTTATTTGCATTAACAATAAGAAACATTTATAATACGACAGTCAAAAAGGTTAACATCATTTGGCGAAGGTGTGAGATCGTGAAACTCTAGTTAGAAATGTATCAGATTTTTTTCTAGTTTAAGAACATCCATAACTAATGTATTTGCTGCATAACGTTATACGTTGTTCGTTTCAGATTGCGTTCCAATTCCAGAGTTCTTTCAGCAGGACGATAGACTTGCTATACTACCAAATCTGTTGGGTCATAGGACGTTTGACGAGATAAAGAACTCTTCGGTTGTTGACCTGTTAAACAGCTCACTCAGCATCCCAGGGGAATACCATCCAGAACTCGCAGAATTCACATCTACTATCATTTTCCCTCGGTGTCTTCTCGCCGACCCGAACTGCCCTTCACTTCTGTCTGCTGCAAACACAGACGACACAACGGCAGAAAAAACGCCAGACAAAACTTCAGACAAAACAACGGCAGATGAAACAACGCCAGACGCAATAACGTCATGCACGTGAGTTTTGAATGAAATGTTCATGGAGTATAAACTAAACGCTTTTTCTGATCTTGTTATTCTTTAGAATGTGGTTAATTTTTGGTAACTTGACAATGAAAGTTTATTGCAAGTCCTTGCCCGTAGGCTAATTGCACGTACATGTAACATGAAAGGAGGGACAGACAATGGGGAACAAAATAGCATGTGACTATTGTAGTCTAGATACTGACACATGTTTTCATATTTGCTATCTGCTTTTCTAAGGGGTAAACCAATGGTACCATGCCGTTCTTGGTGTGAAGAGGTGCTTTTTGATGTGAAGGACAACTGGATAAAAGACCTGTTGCCATCTTGTGACTTGTTGCCACACATTGAATGCTTTACCCCCGACCCAACTGAGAAGGGCAACGAAGGTAAAGCTTTAAAGAAAAACACACTCTATCATCCAACCGCTCTTGGAACGATTACGACATAAGCATGTGTTGTTTCTCTGTATTCGTATAATTCATACATAATAAAGACGTAATAAATAACGTAATTAAAAGTGGATTGTAGGTCAGCCGAAAATAATTACTCAAGCAACTGGATACAATTTTGAAACAAACTGACTGTTTCAAAATGTTATCCAGTTGCTTGAGTAACTATTTTTGGCGTATCTTATCACCTGGGTGTCTAACATTCATCAACGATTTTAGGTCAGCTCTAGAAGGTAGTCCGATAATGTCTGATACTTTAAATGTGTGTGACAGGCTTTGCACACATTTATTTTTTGCCAAGATGTGAATCACCGTTTTTTGGAGCACATCATTCCCTGTATAGATCACAATATATACCTTAAATAAATGGTATTCCTTGATACATTTTAGAGAAGCAATATATGAGAAGATGTACAATCCCGCCCTCAACAGGAAAGGGGGTCTACGCGTTGAACTTTCAGGCACTTGGGAATGCACTACCCACCACACCACACCCCCGGACGAACAACATTTAGTTACTGTACTAAAACAACAGCAGCTGATTGAACTATAAGCATAAACCTTGTCTTGAATTAACCTTCTTTTGAAGACTACGTCAAGACATCCTAGATTGTCAACATCATTAAC
Source organism: Branchiostoma lanceolatum (assembly GCF_035083965.1). NCBI lineage: Eukaryota > Metazoa > Chordata > Leptocardii > Amphioxiformes > Branchiostomatidae > Branchiostoma > Branchiostoma lanceolatum. The sequence continues at coordinate 10,334,755 of NC_089739.1, forward strand.
ATATCTATTAAGAGTTTTGGTATAAATCTGTTTTTCAATCCTTATCATCAGTCACTGATGAAAGACAGTGGATACTGTCTGAAACGTCTGACCGTTTCAAAATTTTATCCAGTTGCTTGAGTAACTATTTTTGGCGTATGGTCTTCCTTAGTTTGCTACCATGGCACTGGCATGAACTACCGTGGGGAATGGAATACGACTGCGTCCGGGGAAAAGTGTATTGAATGGTCAGATACCCGGAATAATTACTTCTCGAAGACGTACACCTGGGCTAACCTTGACCTGGACTACTGCCGCAACCCGTCAGGTCTCCAGCGCCCATTCTGTATCACCGAAGACGGCAGACAAGAGGAATGTGACATCATTCCATGTAGTAAGTTTTAAACTACGAAAGATTGGTGCCGCACTTGTTTTTTGTTTTTTTGGTTTGTTTTATTAAGGTCTCCATAAGTGTAATTTTTACAAATTTCACACATTTTTTCCTGGAGTCCGCCTACATTAAGTGCATTTAAATCGAATGCAGGAACAAAACTTAAACAATGGTTAGACAGTAAATTGAATAATCACATACGATGAACTTAAAATTGAGCGGGAGAGGTCAGAGGTCAACTTAAAATAGCACTCGCTAATAGACCCTTTTCTCTCCTCCGATTGGTTACGTAAAAGCAGGACAGAGCGCTCTTGTGAAACAGCCAATCATCATTTAGGCGTTCAGTTTATACTGACTAGATTAGCCAGTCAGCACAACAAGAAATCAAGCTGCCCCCAATGTAATTTTTTTTAACGAACTCGCCCAGTGCAAGGCCGTAGGGGGCCACTCATCAAAGCACTGAACTAATTCTTACTGTAGCAGCATCTCTTCGCCCTAGGTCAGAAACATCAATGCTCGAGACAAGCATGACTTCACTGACCCATTAGGAGAAGCAGGGGTTACGAAGGCTGCTCGGGAAATTCCCTACCCCATTTAGGCCGGAATGTTTTTGATCCACTCCTACTCTTTTTTCGAAAGATGTGGTGGGTTCTTTTACGTGCTCAAGGTGTGACTTTCCTCCAACACGCGTACGGGACCTTCATTTAACGTCCTATCCAAAGGGAAGTCCCTAACCCTAGATGAGCTAGGTACTCATTTACACCTGAGTGAAGTGAGGAAAGTCGTGTGAAGTGCCTTTCCCAAGGGCACAACGTCGGGGCGCAAGTTTGGACATGTCTCTGGGCACAACCTGGGATTAGATCCCGGGTCCCATTGTTTGACAGCCGCGCGCTCTACCACTTGCGCCACACGACGCCAATTTCAAACATGAGAGTGGTGCCATTTCATTTGGCGGTTGCTAATTCTAAAATTCACCATCACACAGATGTCAAAACATGCTGGGACAGAGGTCCTCCGATATACGGCGACAGACGCCCAAACAAGAGGTTCTACACCATAGGGGAGAGGGTCACTTATACTTGTCAAGAAGGATACATCCTCGAAGCCGGCTCTCCCAGGGAAGTGAGATGCTTGGAAGGACCCAAATCTGGCATCTGGGAATTCGACAAACCCATTTGTACAGGTGATTGTTAAGCCCCCCTCTCACTGGACCTAAACTGGATTTGTGTTACCCTTGACTTTATCATGGGAATATCATTCAAAACGTATGACCAAAAGGCAACAAAACACACATCGATGAAATTCGTGAGTGCTTTGTCACTTCGATGGGTCGCGGCGACGCCGCCAGCGTGCCGCGGGTCCAGTGAGAGGGGGGCTTTAGAGCGGGTAAATTCGACTCCTGTGGACATTTTCCATTTATTTGTACTTGCGAAGCATTACATATAGTACGCCAAAAAAGCAATTACTCAAACAACTGGATATGATTTTGGAAACGGTCAGACTTTCCAAGTAGCATCCACTACTTTTCGTCAGTGACTGTGAGCAAGATCAGTTGAACAGCAGGTTTATAACCACGAACTATGAATTGATATGCAAATTAGGAGAAGACAAATTTTTAGACAGTCCAATAGAAAGCAAATTAGACAACTCAAGACAAGGTTGAAGTAAGTCGCCTCCAGTTCGAAGTATACAGGAAGCCGACCCATACCGATCAGTATTTGGCCTTTGATTCTCACCACCCTTTGGAACACAAACTGGCAGTTATAAAAACGCTCTTTCATCGGGCAGACAACATCATCACCTCTGACACGGCCAAAACAGACGAACATAGACACCTCCGAGGTGCCCTGAGCAAATGTGGCTACCAAAGATGGACTTTCAACAAAGCCCTCAAACCGTCTGACCAGTCCAAGAAAACGCCTAAGTGTACACCGTTGACCAACAGAAACAAGGCCAACATCACTATTCCATATGTACAAGGAGTGTCCGAAAAACTCCGACGGATCTTCCAAAACTTCAACATTGCGACCAACTTCAAACCTCAATCAACTCTCAGACAAAGACTGGTACATCCTAAAGACCGACCCCGCAAAGGCAGCAAGGCCGATGTCATCTACAGACTCAAATGTGAAAAACCCAACTGCAACAACACTTATATCGGAGAGACCAGCCGATCACTTAATGAAAGGTACAAAGAACATTGCGCTAACCGCTACTCCTCGGCCATTTTCCACCACCTAAAACACAACCAGGGGCACTCGTTCAATCTCGAATCCACTGATATCCTTGACCGCGAACCCCGCTGGTTCGAACGTGGAGTAAGGGAGGCAATATATGAGAGGATATACAATCCAACCCTCAACAGGAAAGGAGGGCTAAGGGTGAAATTGTCTGGCACTTGGGACATAGCCTTGGGGGCAAACCAGCTTTAGCTCCTATATTAAAACAATAGGAGCTATTGTCCCCTTTTACTTCAACCTTGTCTTGAGTTGTCTAATTTGCTTTCTATTGGACTGTCTAAAAATTTGTCTTCTCCTAATTTGCATATCAATTCATAGTTCGTGGTTATAAACCTGCTGTTCAACTGATCTTGCTCACAGTCACTGACGAAAAGTAGTGGATGCTACTTGAAACGTCTGACCGTTTCCAAAATCATATCCAGTTGTTTGAGTAATTGCTTTTTTGGCGTATCTTATTACCTGGATGTCTAATCTTCATCGACGCATTACATATAGTATTGCTATCAATAGTGTATATCAAATTATTATTAGTAGTGTCTACTAATTATTGTTACGGTGTACTATGTCGTAGTTGTGTTTTTTTTTTTATATATAATATCAGGGATACCTGAAAAACAGGCTTCACAGCCTGAGTTGTATTTCCCCTGTATAAATGAAAAAAAAAAAAAAAATGAGTAGTGTCTACCAGTATCCTTTTTTTGCTGTGTTTTTTATTAGAAAATAAGCAGCTGAAAGATGGCAAATGAACTCTTATAGTCTAAGAGTAAGAGTATGTAAAGGAGACCAAAATACTTCAGTTAGGGTTACATGTAAAGAAGACCTACCAAGACATTTTTACTCATCGTTTCATTTCTTTTATTACTAATATCGTATATCAGACCCGACTTGTCCGTCTCTTTTGACGCAAAAGCAAACAGCTGAATGAAGACATAAGTTTTATTGCAAGTTCTTGCCCGTGGGCTAATTGCAAGTACATGTAACATGGAAGGACGGACAGACAATTGGTAACAATATAGCATGTGACTATTATAGTCTAAATACTTTAACATTTGTTCATGATTTTTCTTATTGTTACACAAAGACAACTATAACCATAGGCTACTGAAGGACCTATTCCTGTCGTATAGTGCAAACGTGGCACCTACGAATGTGACCATAAGCTTCGCTGGATTCTTGGAACAAATCATCGACATGGTAAGTTCTGCTCTCTTTGACAAACTTATAGTATTCTATCGTTTCCAAGGAAACAACACCAAATAAACCAGAGCAAGGTGCTCAAGGGCCCAAACTTACATTACTTCTTTAGTACATCACAAGCTATCAGCCGCCCAAAAAGCAAGACCATAGCACGTCCAGGTCAAAAGATACAAAAATGGAAGTTCTGTTGCAGTACCAAGGTCACATACCAGGAGGCCCAAAATCGACCTTGAACTTCGGCTTCACAACACCTGCCCACATACCACATATCATCGTAATCCATCAAGAGTTTCCTGAGTTATGCTGACGACAGTAGTGCGGAAACACAAACAAACAAACAAACAGACAAACACACACACAGACAAACCCAAAACATTTTTCATGGAGATAAAAGATACCTTGTCTTCACTTTTTGTTCTATTGAACCATCTGAAATTGCATTCACTTCATTAACATATGTGTGCAGAGTTTTGGTATAAAACCTGGTTCTGCCAGGTATTTCCTTAGTCACTGTCGAAAGATAGCGGATGCTGTCTTGAACGTCTGACTGTTTCAAAATTTTATCCAGTTTCTTGAGTAATTATTTTTGGCGTATCCTTGTTTGCTCTCATTTCAGGAGGAAAAGAAAGAACAGCTTGTGGCTGCCGTTACCATCCATTTTGTAAGTTCGTTAATCTATGGAACCTTTATTGTTTGTTTGGCAAATTTATAATATAAAAACGTTCTTAAAGTGTGTGAAAATTTCCCCCATTGTGACGGGCGTGTTGAACAATTCTCTTCTCTTCAGACATGGTTGGACAAACGCTTGAAATGGTTCCCAGGTTACTACGAAGGCATTGAGAGCATCAGCATTCCCGCCTACAATGTCTGGACTCCGCCACTTAACTTGAAAAGAAAGTAGGTGGAAAGATCTTTAACCAAACCAATGCAGATTAATGATCTAGTTAAAATCATAATCATCATCATCTTCTTCATCATCATCTAATACATAAGTAGTAACATTTTTGTTCGTTTTTGAATGCACATGTATTTGTTTATACTTTTGTTTGTGGTATCGGTTTGTATTTGTTCAAGTCTGCTTCAGGACATCACGGTTGGATCTGCACAGACGTCACAAAATTAGGGGTCCCGTGTTCAAGGACGTTAACAGGGAAGGGCTAGCAACCACTGCCTGTAACAAACCTTTCATGAGCCTGTAAAGCAAGGACACAAGGATACTAATATGCTGTCACTAGACACTACAAGGGTTTAAGTTTAAGTTAAAATCCTCCCACACCATTATTGATGTATAGGGCGGTGCCAATCTCCGTTTCATAGCCCTGGGCCACACTGTGGTGCAATCACTGTATCAGGGGGCTAGTCCACTGGGAGTGAAGTGTGTTTAACTTCTATACTGTTTCAGAAGTATGTACCATTTTTAAAAAGTATTTGGTATGACTACATGCGCCCCTTGTCCAGAGGTGTCCTACCTGGGGCTTGAATCCCAGTTCTTCTGGACCAAGTAATTTGAACCAGATGTGGTGAGAGACAGAAGCGCAGACCACTACACCACAGGGACACCCGGCCCCACTACAAGGGTTTAAACGAGAATAAATGATGAGACTCGTGTGTAATCTTTCAGTTCCAACCCTGGTTACCAAGGCCTAGAAACAGACGTACAGTAACACACCTTTCATGAGACTGTACAGCAAGGACACTTGCTGCCCTATACTAGTATTCTCTCACTTGACACACACACACTCCCTCTCTCTAGCTCTCTCTCTTTCTCTCTCCCTTTCTCTCTCCCTTTCTCTCTCCCTTTCTCTCCCTTTCTCTCCCTTTCTCTTTCTCTCTCTCTCTCTCTCTCTCTCTCTCTCTCTCTCTCTCTCTCTCTCTCTCTCTCTCTCTCTCTCTCTCTCTCTCTCTCTCTCTCTCCCATAGCTTAGTCAGCATATCTCTCAATGAAAACTCTCCACTACAAGGGTTTAAACGAAAATAAATGATGAGAATCGTTTGTAATCTTTCAGTTCCAACCCTGGCTACCAAGGCCTAGAAACAGACGTACCGGTCCGACTCTCCAAAGATGGGCAGGTAGAGTGGAGTGTTGAAACTCTGACAACCACCGTCTGTGATGCAGACCCCTTCCTGTTCCCAGTGGACACCACCGAATGCCACATCTGTTTTTCTGCATCTGCGGCGATTGAGCATACCATTCGTAAGTTTAGATATATCTTCCGAAAATAATTTCATCAGGTTGGTAGAACATAGGATATTTGGAGTTTCTTTTATCACAAGCAGGTAATCTCACCTGCTGACGTTTCGGTGTCTGTCAGACACCTTCTTCAGAGCTTCTGACTAGAGCTCGGCCACATTTGGGATTATGTTCTCGCCGCAAAAGCGCCACCTACATCGGTTACTTATAGCGGTGAGAAGCAGTACTCCAGTCAGAAGCTCTGAAGAAGGTGTCTGACAGACACCGAAACGTCAGCAGGTGAGATTACCTGCTTGTGATAAAAGAAACTCCAAATATCGTAAATATATCTTCAAGGCCTAAAGTGTAACGGCCTTCATGTAGACCATTTTTTATTGAGGACCCGGCCAAGTAAAATTCCTTCTTTCAGCAGCGTTTACTTGGTAAATTTCAATAGATATACATACCATTTGACGGTAAACTCGCCAACTAGAAGCTAGATATAAGCTCAAGTTCTGTAAGCTTAGATTTCTAAGAAGTAAAATACATACTCTTCCCGTGAATATGGGAGTATAATATCATTCGAACGTTGATGAAGGTTAGACGTAAAGGCGATAAAATAGCAGTTACTCGTGAACAACCAACCGGATATGGTTTATCAAACAGTCAAACGTTTGAAGTAGCATCCATTTCTTTTCATCAGTGTCACTGGCAATATTCCTTTATTTATTTATCTGGCAATCTTTAGGGTGGTCCCTTCAGTTAACATTGTAACTGATTTCAAAGGGAGCCCTTAAGATGAAAAGTATAGTCCTCTATGTGACCTAAAAACAGAAATTACAGCATTTATAGCTTTTGAAAAGTTAACACAACCTTATTGTAAATTTAATGTTTAAAATGATAGTACGCTGCGAAGATGGAACGATCTATATTCAGATCGAAAAAAAAGAAGGAGGAAACTAGATTGATATCATTCAATGCCTCCAGATTGATCTAGACGCTACTTTACGTTTACCTTTCCTAAGAGACCGAGTTTACACAATAAAATGAAAAACTAACGTATTCTAATGACAGTTTTAGAATGGGTCATACGTCTCATATCCCATCTTGATGTCAACCAGTGCCTAGCTTCTTTGAAATGATAATTCATTGAATCTGTTGATCATAGAATGCGAAGATACGGCAAGCAAGCCATGTAACTCCATATCCGAAACAGTAATGGAGGGAGAGTGGTATCAGAGGAATATGTTCCTGGTCAAACACAACAGGGAAGCGTGTTTTGTGTTATACCTGTCGAGGATCCCTATGTTCCACATCGCCACTACTGTTGGACCCTGCGTCATCCTGGTTGTACTGATGACCATCACCTTCGTCATGCCAATCGACAGGGGAGACCGGGTCTCCTTCGGAGTGACCATTCTACTCTCCATGGTCGTGTCTCTCGTGTTTGTCACAGAGGTGCTTCCTGTCAAGGGAGCACTGCCATTTTTCGGTGAGTAAACTGAAAATAAAACACAACTCAACAGTACAAAATCTTAATTTTTTTACACCAGAATTTTCTTCATTTACGTATTTCTTTAAAAAAAAGTACACATGATCTTACAGACACCTGACGCAAGACGTCGGTTATAATAATCAAATGTGTCACGTCATGTGAAAATTGATATGGTTTAACCAACGTCCACGTAACGGACACAAAATTCAAAATACATTGACACAGCTTTAGATTTTACTGTCCATAATTATTAATATTCAAGAACCGAAACAATACAAGATTGACTTGAAAAGGGAAAGTTTATTCGTGCACTTTTCCGAAAGAGAACACCTGAGTCAACGTATAAACAAACTACTACAAAATAAATAATTAAACGGTTTATATTCAATGTAGACCAGGGGTGGAGGTGGGTTGAAGTTTTCACGCCAGGAATGAGAAAATAACTGACTACTCTTGTCAAACTGAGAAACACTGAAATGAACGTGCCGCGCGCAAAGGTAATGGGGGTGGAGATCACGTGGTAACCGAGGGCCGAAGCAACTTTTTCATTGTAGCTAATTCTGAAAATTTTTTAAAAAAACGCCCCTGCAGTTCCAGAGGAAGCTGCTAGGGGGCCCAAACCTACACCAGTTCTTTATTACATTACAAGCTATTTGCCACCCAAAAATCAAGACCACAGCACGTCCAGGTCAAAAGATACAAAAATTGAAGTTCTGCTGCTGTACCAAGGTCACATACCAGGGGGCCCAAAATTGACCTTGAATGTCGGCTTCACAACACCCGCCTACATACCAAATATCATTGTAATCCATCAATAGGCTCGAGTTATGCTGACTGGAGTGGTGCGGAAACACAAACAGACAAACAGACACACAGACACACCCAAAACAATATCTCCATTTTTCATGGAGATTTTCATGGAGATAATAAATCTTTCCCACATGAACAATTCTACAGCAACCCTGATCATCGTATGCATGGCCCTGATGGGGATCTTCCTCTTCATCACCATGGCCGTCATCATGATCCACGACAAGGACGGAAGTCTGTCTCCGGTGAAGAAGATCGTTTTTCTCCGCTACATTTCAAGGTACTTAGTAAACTAATCTCTCCACTGAAATTAAGCTCATGCTCACAGTAGACTCCGCAACCGTTGTACAATTAATCGTCCCTATAATATGTACCGTGACACGGGCTAAGTGTTTGAATACTGCAAGCAACAGCAACCCTGTAACAGTTGCCACTGCTAACTAGGGCATTTTCAAAAAAACAAAAAACATTAGCCTTCTTGGCGTCTTACGTTAGCCATTGTAGGTACATAGCTTTTTCGTTGTCTGGCATATGCTTTCCCTTGTAATTGGTCATAAAGTCACGTTGGTTTCAGATGTCACAGTTGGCAAGAAGCATAATTGCAGAGAAAAAGATTCGCTTTTCAGATCAACTAATTAGCTTGGAGTTTAAATTGCAAGACTTGGCTGTTATGTTTTTCACCCAAATAAACCAGTCATATATATGATTTGAAACAAATCATAAACCATATTTCAATAAACAAACACTTAAAACGGTGTTGATTATAAGGATGTTATCTATTGAAAGAGTGCCTGCAGGTTGACAATTCGTGTTTTTGTTTTACTGTTAAGGATGCTATTCTTGGGAGATCTTACAGAGGATGAGGGTGGTACTGATGGAGAGGCTGAACCGACCAACCGGCCTACCGTAAAGGCGACCAACTACGAACTCCACAGTGATGAAGTTACAGTGGTCAACGAAAGGGACGAAACAGGGATGAATACAAGTGATCTCGAGAAGACGACACAATCATCGACGCCCCATACATCTCTGGAGTCCGCCCGTTCGTCAGACGCAAGCAGCCTGAGCTCATGTGCTGTGACGGTAATAAACGAGATTGAGGAACAGGACAAGATGTTGAAGAACAAAGAAAAGGAAGAGGAACTGGCCAAGGCAGTAGAGGTTGGGAAGGACGATCCGGCCACAATAGTAGAGGATGGCAACGAGGAGCCAAACAAGGCAGTAGAGGTCGAGAAAGAGGAGCAAACGAAGGCAGTAGAGAATGGAGACAGGGAGCCGACCAAGGCAGTAGAGGTCGGGAAGGAGGAGCCGACCAAGGCAGTAGAGATCGGGAAGGAGGAGCCGACCAAGGCAGTAGAGATCGGGAAGGAGGAGCCGACCAAGGCAGTAGAGAAGGCTGAAAACACGACACCGACCATGGCTGAAGAGGTCGGGAAGGAGGAGGCAACCAAGGAAGTAGAGGTTGGGAAAGAGCGGGCGACCAAGGCTGAAGAGAATGGAGAAATGGAGCCGACCAAGGCTGTAGAGGTCGGGAAGGAGGGGCCGATCATGATTGTAGAGGTTGGGAAGGAGATGCCTCCCAAGGCAGTAGGGGTCGGGAAGGGGGATCTGACCAAGGCAGTAGAGGTTGGAAAGGACGAGCCGACTAAGGCTGTAGAGGTCGGGAAGGAGGAGCCGACCAAGGCAGTAGAGGTCGGGAAGGAGGAGCCGATCAAGGCAGTAGAGGTCGGGAAGGAGGAGCCGATCAAGGCAGTAGAGGTCGGGAAGGAGGAGCCGACCAAGGCAGTAGAGGTCGGGAAGGAGGAGCCGATCAAGGCAGTAGAGGTCGGGAAGGAGGAGCCGACCAAGGCAGTAGAGGTCGGGAAGGAGGAACTGAATATGGCAGTAGAGGTCGGGAAGGAGGAGCCGACCAAGGCAGTAGAGGTCGGGAAGGAGGAGCCGACCAAGGCAGTAGAGTTCGGGAAGGAGGAGCCGACCAAGGCAGTAGAGGTCGGGAAAGAGGAGCCGACCAAGGCAGTAGAGGTGGGGAAGGAGGAGCTGACCAAGGCGGTAGAGGATGTGAAGGAAGAGCCATTAATGGCAGTAGAGGTCAGGAAGGAGGAGCCGACCAAGGCAATAGAAGTTGGGAAGAAGGGGCATACCAAGACAGCAGAGGTCGGAAAGAAGGGGCCGACCAAGGCAGCAGAAGATGGGGAGGAGGGGCCGATCTTGGCAGCAGAGGTCGGGAAGGAGGGACCAGTAGAAGTCGGGAAGGTTGAGCCGACCAAGTCGGTAGAGGACGGGAAGAATGAGTCGACCAATGCAGTAGAGGTTGGAAAAGACGAGCCGACCAAGGCCGGGAAGGAAGGAATTGGAAAGAAGAAGCTGAGCAATGTGACGATGAATGAAGTGCGCAATCAAAAAGAGAGCCTTGAGGAGATGATTAAGGCGGCAAAGAACGAAGAGGAGCTTATTGAGGTTGAGAATGATTTAGAAATTCTAATCATGGCCTTAAAGAAGAAGGAAGCACAGATAGTGATGAAGGATGTCGAGGTGAATGAGTCTGGTGCTGTGGTCAAGGACGAGGAGAGGGAGCTATCATTGGCGGAAAAGACCGAAGTGGAAAACTTGACCGCGATAAGGAACAAGATAAGGGATGTGACCAAGATGATAAAGAATGAGACAGGGCAACTGACCAAGGAAATAAAGAGCAAATTACAGAAGCTGACCAAGCCACCAAAGATGGAGGAGAAGGCAAAGGATTACACTCGGCTGACAAAGGTCTTGGACAGGATGTGTCTTGTCTCCTACATCGTCAGCATCGCAGTGTCCATTCCCCTGGCCATGTATTTCGGCAAGTAAAGTAGAGGAGTTGGGCCTGGGTTCAATGCTGGTACAAGTCAATCGTTGTGTATGAATACACACACAGCTGAAACTCACCCTGCTCTTCTTTCGTTGGGCCATGCTGATTTGTTTATATGGATGACGTCCCCCAAACTTAACAGGATTCGTCCTGTCATAGACCAAGTGTTACGTACAAACCAAAATGGCTTCCGTCAAGGGCGATCAACCACTTCTCACATTCTTGCGCTCGGGCGCATTGTGGAGGAGTTGAGAAACTTTGACAAAGAAGCAGTGCTAGTGTTTACTGACTTCCGCAAAGCATTTGGTTCGATAAATCGTCACAAAATGTTTCAAACTGTTTCATGAATGTCAGGATAGCTCAGGCATGGAGTGCTCTTCACTCACTGAAGAAAATGTGGAAATATCCGATTAGAAAGCAAACTAAGACAAAAGTGTTTCAGGCACGTATAGAAGAAATTCTTTTATACGGTTCAGAATCTTGGGTTATGAACACGACACGCTCCAGAAAACTCAACGGCACTTACACGAAGATGCTCCGCGTGATTTACAATACAGATTTACATTTTGAAAGGACACTACAAACAAGCAGTTGTATGGATCATTGCCAAATGTCACCACAGTGGTGAAACGTCGCCGATTGAGTCTCGCGGATCACGTGGTACGTAGAAGAGAACCAGCGGGAAAGCTTCTGCTTTGGAACCCGGACACAAAGAGAAGGATTGGTCGACCAATCACAACACCCAAGAAACTCATAGAGACCGAAACTGATTTGGAAGGACAAGAACTCCTCTCTGCAATGAACGGCAAGTAGTTTTGGAGAGCAAACTTCACTTGATACACCTCGTAAGAGGAGGACCGATGATGATGATAATGATGTCCCCCAAAACTGATGCGAGCGTGTGGATAACGAAAAAGTTTGGCAAACAAAGGTGCCTTCATTATGAAATCTACGTGACCAGGAAAGATGAACACACATATATATGGCGTACCGAACTAAACACACATATATATGGCGTACCGAATAATAGATTCTTCATTTTTGTTCTTTCAAATCTCTTTGACTTTGGAATTGACTTTGGCATGAATCGCTAGTATCTATTTTTTTTGCACTTTGCAGCATATATTTTCTCATTTTACAGCTGCTTTGTATCATTTACAGTATGGCAGTATTATTTTGGAAACTGACAAAAATTGATGCGCGCGTGGATGTCATCCATATAATCAAATTTTCATGGCCTTAGTCAGACGCCTAAACCACGTAGACTACTTGAAACTGTCAAGTCACAGACGATGGATATATTTACCGGTTTGTAGTGTGTGTCATTACAAAAGAGTTTAAAACCATACTTACTGGAAATCATCAAAAGTTAATCAAGATTAACTAACACTTATCCGTAGACCTGGGGTAGTTTTCTACTCCAGCGTTATATTTGTTTGTAGCATTTGTAATATAATAAAAGCTTTTTCTCTAAAATTTTTCATGTATTCAAGGTTGTTACTCTGTACAAGGAAAAGCATTGCGTTTCATGCGGTTTTGAAGCTTTTATAATTTTCTACCCCAGTGAGAGACCTTAACTACGTAGTTTATCATATTTCACTCCATGCAATATTTATGGGAGTGAAATATATTGCTTTCTCTGTCATTCTTAGGCCAAATAACCTGGAATTTGAAGAAAGTCAGAGTGAGTCATTCTCCCCGCGCATTTTTTAAAGGGGCCTTTAAACTGATTTTATTTAGTTTTTTGGCCATTTTGACCTAAGATATATATTTTTTGGCCTCCTGTGCCCTGGCATTACAACCAGATGATCTGAAAGTTGCTGTAGCTTTGAACACGTGCCCATAGGCATTCATTGACACTTTTGGCATATATCACTCTAAACTTATTAATTAGGGCGATTTTGGGCCATTTTTCAGCCAATTATCATCATCAGTCGACCTACTTACGGGTTATACCGGGTGACATACCCTTTTTCAGCCCAAACATTTTTGGCTCCTGTGCTCTGATTTAATTTTACAATCATGAAACTATGATAGGCAGACCTACAAACTTTTGACATACATTATTCTAAAATGATCAGTTTTGCGATATTTTGTGATTTTTAGAATAAACCGAAAATGTACATCTTTGACCCCTGTGCCCTATTATTACACAGTAATGACCTGCAATTTGGAACAGGCGTGTCTTGACCGTATGTGCATATAGGACTGTATTAACAGTTTTGTCACACATTACTTAAGAATTATTAGCTTGCGATTTTTCGCCATTTTAGCCCAAAAGTTCACATTGTTGGCTCCTGTGCCCTGGCATTACAATCGAGTGACCCGTATAGGCGTGCCTTGGACATGTGCCTTTATAAACACCTTTGGCATACATTACTTCAAGATGATTTATTTCGTGATTTGTGGCCAATTTTAGACCAGTGTCCTGGTATATCAACCAAATTACCTAAAATTTAGTATAGGCGTGCCTGGGAGATATACACACAGGGTACGCCTCTTCAGAATGATTTATGATTTCGGATCATTTCTAGACCAAAATGGGTGTTCTGGAAACGGCCATTCTTGCACAGAGGACTTTTTAATTTGATTTTTGACCGGTCAAGTCCACTTTCTGAGGGGAAGTGTTTTTGGACTTGTCCATTTTACACGTTGGCGTCACTCGGAGGTTCCATTCTTACACGGGGGTGATTTTCTAAATTACACTTTTGGACTGGGGTGATTATTCTTTTTTCTTCTGATGAAAGTGTTTTGGTCTATCCTAACCGGTGGTATTCTATGAGTATTCTAATATTATTTGTAAAGAGTTACATGTATATTCAGCAGTTCTCTATACCTATGTAAACCTTTTTGTCCCGTTTTAAAGCACCAGCAAATATGAAAAGACACTAACTTAATTACCTTGATGAGTATATATTTAAGACGTCTCATGATGTATCGTGGATTTCTTATGGATCTAGTTGCTGAATGACAGAATAGTCCAAAAAAATACTTTTTGGCTTTACAGATGTTTTTCTGATTTTAGAACCTCTATCGTTTTGTGCAACAATGTTTGAGAACATAATGGCCAACATATCAAATATAAAACAACGATTATTCGAAGGAAATGATAATGATTCTGTTATTGTGAAATATCCATGATGTTCACATATCACTCTGCGTTCATTCGTCCTAAATGACTTCTAATAAACATAGATACACATGTCAATAGGGATGCGTACTTAAACGCTGAACCGAATCCGGACTCGAGTACTCATAAAAACGTTTAGGTTCCGGTGAAAAAACAACTAAACTCAGTGAATCGAATCAAGACCTGGAACTGAATGTGGGTTTAGGTACACATCCCTTAACTGCGCCAAAGGTTAAGTAAATCGGTGTAAAGACTTCAGTACCTTACAATTACTGAGATCACTTCTACTGTTGTGTCAGAACTTATCAGTGAATAAACCAGACAAGTTTGAGTTTCTTTCAATCTGAAGTTATTCCGTGTCTTTGATAATAGTCTTTGTTAAATAGTGCTCATCTTGATTTAGCCAAGTTGCTCACGTTATGCCATTATAACATTTATTAATTCATTCAAATATGCCATAGGTTCAGGTTCGGACGTATCAGGTTATGAACCTAAATCTAAACCTCTGGATTCGAATCTGGACCTGAACCTGAACGTGTACGTGGGTTTAGGTACGCATCCATGTCAACGAGAGATGAAAACAGGAAATCACAAACATCTATGGTCTCCCTTGGATAATGACAATGATGGGGGTAACGTCCGACTACATGTGCAGACGAAGAAACAACTCAACCTAGAACCGTCCTTATATTGACTTGGCACACCGATTCAAAAAGAAGGAATTACACACATGCCATGTAACATTATCAAATATATAATGATAATAATAATAATAATATCAGGTGTATTTGCAGCCAGTGCCACAGGCAGGTACCCAATGTGTAGGGTAATGAGGCTGTTTAACGTGTTCGAGGCACCTCCTCGAGCACGGGACCCCCGTTTTACGTCCCTCCCGGAAGACGATTTCGTGGAAAGCTTCGTGAGGCTACAGCAATCCGGACGTCCTTGGTTGGTCCCCCATCCAAGCACTGTCCGGACCGCGCGTTGCTTAACTTCCGAGATCGAGGGATCGGGTGTATCCAACGCGCCACGCGGCCGTAGCTATATATCGTCCAATTCATTCAACACGTCATTCATTTTAAAACCACGCGGACAGAGCCAAATGTTTAACCGACTTAAGTTGGAAGAAATATCAGTTCTTCTAAAAAGGAAAATGCATGGCCTGCATGTAAGCTTTTCTCTGCCTGTTTAAAACCGTGCGAGCATGTACTTATACTGAGGTCTATGATGAAGAATTGTGCTAGGATTACCCATTATCGTCCAATTCAGTCTTTCTCTCTCTATAGCGCTATACTTGAAGAAAATAGACCAGAAGAATGCACATAAATCGTCCAAGGTAGTTTATCGACAGTACCATTTTAGAGTCTTTGATATGACCCGACCGGGGATCGAACTCACGACCTAACGCGTGCAAGGTGAACACTCTTCCAACTAGGCCATTGCACCGGTATCCCATAGGCATCTGACCAAACAGCTTATGCGTATGACGTGATGTAATCGGATCGTCTGGGTCTGGTGTTTGCTCGTCAGACATAGTTTCTTACTAATTATTCGTTTGATACTGGTCTTCTATTGTCTCGTAATCATGCTGTAAAAACTCGTCTGGTTACTGCTTTTTGTTGATAGTATCATTGTGGATCTGGTTCTTTTTGAGTTGTGCGATTGGGTCTTTTGGAATCGGCCGGTACGATTGAACAATTCTTTCCACCCTAGTCAATTAACGGTGAGTAAGATAGGTCGCTACGCCTCAAGGCATGGGAAAAGGTATGCAGATTTACGACCAGGTATGACCTTTGACCAGGTCGTAAACGCCAGCATGGAAGAATCAAAGCAAGACGCGATTTTCAATTGCTCCGAATCGTCTCCGTTTGTGATCAAGACCGTCGAGATGCACACAGGTGGCGAGCCCCTGCGAATCATCACCGACGGATACCCTAAAATCGAAGGGAAAACCATTCTAGAGAAGCGAGTGTACGTTCGGGATAACCTCGATGTTTTCCGACGGAGGTTGATGTGGGAACCGAGAGGCCACGATGACATGTTCGGGGCCCTGCTGGTAGATCCAGACGAGCGCGACGCCGATATAGGCGTGCTTTTCATGCACAACGAAGGCTATGGTACCATGTGTGGGCACGCTTGTATAGGACTGGGACGGTATGCAGTAGACAGGGGAATAGTCCCGGCGAAAAGTCCACAGACCGAACTGGTGATTCAGTGTCCAACCGGTCTGGTGAAACTCTGGGTGGATTATCAATACGGAAAAATTGGGCGTGTCCGGTAAGGGTATATTGTTATTCTATGTTATATTTACTCGTTCAGCATAACTTAATCATTATTTTCTACCCCAAAACGGACATCTCTACATAAATAGCCCATTGCCAACATATCACTCACTCACTCACTCACTCACTCACTCACTCACTCACTCACTCAATCCCCTTCTGAGCCAGGTGGCGCATTTTCTTTTGATTAATTAATTGCCAACATATATAGCTATAATATTAGAACATTTTTCGAAATAGTTGACATAGTGTCCACTCGAAACACTTGAAGGTATAAAAACATCAAGAACATTTTTTCACGGCCCAAGCGTCTCAGTCACCGTTTCCTTTTCACCAATTTTTCGTCTATAAAACTGCTAATTTTTTAAATGTTTGTAACATTAATTCGTAAAAAGAATCTAATTGATTTTTTTCTCTCTAGATTTCACAGTGTTCCAGCGTTTGTCTTTGCACTCGACCAAGAAGTGGACGTTCCCAACTACGGGCGGGTGAAGGTAGACATCGCTTACGGAGGAGTATTCTACGCCATTCTCCCTGATAGTTCTCTCGGGTTAGATCTCCGTACAGCTCCTGTCCAAGCCGTCAAGAACGCTGCCGGAGCAGTAGCAGAAGCCGTGAGGAAGGCTGTGCCGCTACGCCACCCGGAACACCCGGACCTGGCGTTCCTGTACGGGACGATCATAACGGACGGGCGGGACGAGTACGAACCGACGCCGGCGCTTAACACCTGTGTGTCCGGTGTGTCCGTGGACCGGTCTCCGTGTGGATCGGGTGTGACGGCAAGAGTTGCCATACAGGTGAGATAGAGTAGAAAACGAAGAAGAGTATTAACTAGTAAGCCTCCACCAGGCCTTCCTACGGGGATACGAATTGTAGAATTTGACCAAAATATGGTGAATAAATTTGCCATGAGCGTCTGTACGCAGGTTACCGGCATCAAGCTTACAGTGGCTTGGTAGCCGGGCAGAAGAGGCTTTTCGCCGCCAGGGATTTGTCTTACACACGGTAGGAGTTAAGTAGCCAATTATAATCCAAGCGCGTAGAACAGCCACCTGTTGCCGGGTGCAAAAGATCACTCAGACGGCAGAGAGGCCCGTCTGCCTCGAAGAAATCAGATGCCTAAGACTGGACATGGGCATTTGAAATGCGTTATATTGTCAACAGAGGCTTTTGTTACGTTGTGCAGCACTGAGTGAAAATGCAAAGAAAAGAGACCATGGAAACACAGCAATTCGATATGGTAATAAAGTTTGTTGCCTGAGTAAATGACTTAGTCAATCATGTTGGCTTGTTAATGTTTCAACCAGCATCGATCGATCTCCTCATTTTCCTCGAAATTTTCTCTCTCCCTTCGCGCGAACAACGCGGAATGTTTGACCTTTAGTTTTGTAAGTTTCGACATTGTTGATAGTAGCGCCAAACTTTTACAAGAACACTGTGTGCGTGTGTGTGCGCGTGTGTGTGTGTGTATTTTTATACGTACGTATGTATGTATGTATATGTATGTGTGTGTATATGTGTGCTTGTGTGTGTGTGTGTATTTGTACGTATGTATATGTATGTATATATGTATGTGATGCTATGTATGTATGTGTGTGCGTATGTGTGTTTGTGTATGTGTGTGTGTGTTTCTACTTCCAATATTACCGATAAAGATAATGATGTAACAGGAGGAATGTGCAACAAGGTGTGATTTTGCAGCAAGGAGATTACCGCAAAAATCGCCAACATAAGAACAAAGGGGAAACACTTGAAGATATGCTGTGTTATTTTTATTGTCCTTTGAATTCACTACAACATTCTTATTTCTTAACATTGAGATACACTCACTGTCTAAAAACATCAAAAACATCTACATACAAAAACATTATTAACCAACCAGTGTATTTTGACATTTTCATCCGGATGTTTGCACAATAAAAGTTGCTCCTTTCTTTATCATTTTTTTATTATTTTTTCGTTTTATTCCCAGTACCGCCGTGGACAGATCGACCCGTCCAAAGAGCGACAGTTCGTGAGCGCTGCCACAGGATCCATTTTCACAGGCCGGCCCGTGAGAGAGACAAAGTGGGGCGAGTTCGATGCTGTCATCGTGGAAGTGGCGGGGCATGCGCACTACATCGGAACCGCTGAGTTTACTGTCGAGCAGGCCGACCCGCTGAAAAATGGCTTTCTTGTCAAGTGATTGATTGCCGGCCACAGAAGCTTAATCAAGCTTCCTATCTTAATATATGACAATCATGTAAGAAAGAAGCTGTCAAAAGTCACCTACCTGAGTTTTAGTCCATGAAAAACATGCATTGGTAGGGCTGTCAGGCCTCCAAAGTTTCAATCTAGAGCATAATTTCAACTTTCTAATCGGCACAACCCCTACGAAGCCGGCCCTGTTTACAAAAATTGACCTTTGACCTCCTTCTCTACCTGATTATCACACAAAAACACCAAACTTCTACTGCCTACAGACACCACAAACATGGATGAAAGTTTGATTTTTTAACACAATTAGAAGGATGAAACCCTTACCTGTAACATCCAGCTCAGAAATACCAACATATCCTAGGAAAAAAAACTCTACAGCTACTTTTACTAAAAGTTGGCCTTCTACGCCTGCGCGGATTACTGGAGTGTCGCCTGCCTCCGTGCACTGCAGCATTGCCTTCCATACGTTCCTTTGTGTTGATGTGTTTCTATAGTTATTTTGATAAATAATAATTATAAATTTATTGCAAATTCATGCCCGGTGGCTTATTGCAAGAATATAAGGAAATGAGATAATGATAATGATAACCAATATTACACAGTTATGAAATAAACACAAAGTAAATAGAAAGTCGTCAACTATCGCCACTTCTAATCTAAACAGTTATTTTAATACAGTAGAGTGGTAGAATGTGAGGGAGAAGATGGTGTTACAGAAGACTGGAAGGATTGGAAGGTCGGCTTTGAGGTCAAAATTTGTAGGTTACATTATATACTGGTTGTATCATATTATGGTTGTATTATGTTATGGTAGTTTTAAATAACATTATGGTTGGATTATACTATAAATATTTATAGTTTTTTTTATTCGAGTTTGAAGCCACATAAACTTCTCTTTTTATATTCAATGAACTAGAATTAAGGTCCAGAATTACCAATATGTATATTCAAACTTTCTGTCATAATTTATGTATTAATACCTGAAAGCTAAGGTTTCATTAGACATGCAGAACAGCATATACCATGGAAAAATATTAAGAATTATATAACTTTTATTTACGCTCTGTCATTAGCAACATTAGAATTAGTGCCCACCCCCTTGAGATTGAATAAGGGCGGTACAAGAACTTATCTGTGTGCGAAAGAGCTTGTAAGTACTGCATGTTAAACACGGTGGAAGACGAAACACATTTTATGTCAAGTTGCCCATTCTACGGCCACGAAAGAAATGAGCTGTTTAAAGAGGCCACCATTTTCCATCCTGATTTCTCCACGTAAACAAGAAAACTACTCTGCCCTTAACATCACAGAACTCACACATTGCAGAAAAAGTGGGATCTTTCATCTTCCACTGTCTCAGAAACAGAAGTCGAACCCAATAAGTTAAAACTTAGTGGCAGTAGTTAAGACTAGAGTAGTCACATGTTATACTGTTCATCATTGTCTGTCTGTTCTCTCCGTGTAACATGTACTTGCAATTAGCCTACGGACAGGAACTTGCAATAAACTTATTATTATGATTAAACAACACGTACGAGAAACTCTAAATATTTCACCAAGGCATGAGATCTTCGAACTCTTGTCGTCAATGTATTGTATAATTGTTAAGGAAGACATCACCACTTCCATTTTAAGACCATTTGTTCCCGTTTCTGTCACATTGTTTTATGCAGTTATTTGTATTTCACTTCCAGATATACGTGAAATATTTTCCAGACAATTTATATTCTATGAGTTACATATATGCATACAGCAAATACCCAGAAGCGAGAAATATAGTACTTGATTTTACAAAGATAGATTTGGACCTCACTGTCTCAGATGGATAGGAGTAGAGCGCCCTAAATCTTGACCTGTATGTAAAAACGTTAACGTGAAAGCCAGCGAGGCTGAAACTTTACTGTAGGGTAGTATAATAAGTGGGCTTTTGGATCGTACGAATGAGATTGTGTGTGAGGTTTGCCCATTCGGTGTATAAATGCGCGTGACCTTTGCAGCTGCCTGCCGGGGTGAGTTGGCTGCAGTTTCGAATGGAAATGTGATCGTCAAAATGTTTTTAAAAACACTATTTTTTTCATTTTCAGTTATTTTGTAGATTGTACCCTCAAGTTCAACATATTTGTTTGCCATGCTTCTCTATGATGGTACACTACTACGATTTTATCCGAGTGGATGTAGGTCACTTTGTTGTCCTTAACTATAGAAATCCCCATAGGCCGGAAAGCTGTGTTCTGCTACCACAATGGCGGGAGATAAAAAAAAAAAACTCTCTCATTGGTCGAACTGATTGCCTTTCCGCCCTAGTTGAGCTCCTAATTGCGATGGGCCATCTCGTCGGACGGGTTTTTATTTCTTTGTTTGGTCTTTGGTCCTGTCAGTTTATCTTCAATCAAATCTTGGATACTCGATGTTGAATAGGTAAGTCTTTTCTGGAAAGGCTTTGGTTGATTCGCTATACATCTTGCTCTCAAACGATTCCATGTACTTCATAGCTTTCACTTCTGGTTCAAACATGTGTGTCCCACGTTTGTCGTAGCAGAAAACATGTTGGCAAAAACGACTACGTCCCTAGACACGCATCACGACCCCAACTCGACCCCAGAAGGGACTGCAAAATGTTACAACGACTGGTCCGGGACCTATGACCGGGTGTGTACCTTCACAATGTGCTAGAAACAAGCAAACAAATATACGCCAGATCTTGTTACTGTATACGTAAAAGGCGAAATATTTGCGGGGTTCTAATTTCACAGTAGGGGGAAAATGAAGTGTTCCCTGTGGTTTTAGTTTCGCAGTTGAAACTGCTGTTAAGAGTTCTACTGTCAAAAGGGATATGTCATCGGTAGTTAAAGGTTGACCATATATCATATGCAGAGTTCAATTTCTAAGAAAAGGCAACAATATGGTAAGCAGATATAGAAAGGCACCATAACTCGAGGAGTTCCAAGCAGATATCGAAAGGCTGGAACACACTCCCAATCTCTGTCCTTTCTCAATCTCTGCCATTTTTGGATAGGAGAAGTGAGAATCTAGACCAGAGGTTTAAAAATTCGGTTTGCTGGGGCTTCTAGGATCGTCTTGGTTGGTATTCTGGCTCTGTAGGTTGTGTTTTCGAGGAGTTACTGTTAACAAAAGTCTTTGAGAAATAGTCTGTTCTCCAAAATAACAAACAGTGTTATCATCAGGAAACATTGCGATCTTAATCTTCCAAACCGACATCTGATTGGAGATTAATCTATGCCGTCTCTCTTAACAGGAGATAATGACGCAGCTAAGCTGTACTGGTCCCAGGGAGTGCGCCGACTCTTTGGAGAAAGCCCTGGACGGCTCAACCCGCAAGGAGGTTCGTATTCTGGACGTCGCGGCTGGGACTGGACTGGTCGCTGAAAGGGTAAAGCTGCAAAAAGTTAATGTCGTCCTCCGTCTCTGATTGATTGATTGATTGATTGATTGATTGACTGACTGACTGACTGACTGACTGACTGACTGACTGACTGACTGGTTGATTGGTTGGTTGGTTGGTTGATTGGTTGGTTGGTTGGTTGGTTGATTTATTGACTGACTGACTGACTGACTGACTGATTGATTGATTGATTGATTGATTATTTCTTAGCTGGTCAGGAAGGGATTTACCAACATAGACGCGGTAGACGGGAGTCAGGGAATGCTGGATCTCGCCGAGAAGAAGCAGATCTACCGCCGACTCATCTGTGACTTTGTCGGACCGAACCCGCTGGACATCGAAAACGGTAACACTCCAGACATTAGGATGAATATTCTCTATCAGACATCCCGAATAGTTACGATCAGCCCAAATAGGTGGGATAATTGATACATCCCATAATTGGTAAAGGGACTGAGCGTGCCTTGGACAAACAAATGACTCGACCGAATAACACTGGCGACTTGCCACAGACATACAGTCGAGGCGTTTGGTGTATAGAATTGAGTCTTATCCCAGTTGAGTAACCAGTGAGTCGCAAACTAGATACTGCCACATGTCCTATTTGGTCACTTTGGGTGCTGCGAATCATAGTAATTGACAGGACCGCAAGTAGCAATTGTTCATGTCCAAATTTCCATATTTGGTTCAACTTGGGGAGACTTCCTACAATGATATGGATATGCTTTGTAATCACTGAGATCGATATCCACTGTTTTTCTAGAAACCGTTGAAAAAAAATTGCCCATAATGTAGATCATAGGGCTTTGCTTTGATTTATATTCGCGTTGGCTACCCCAAAGGAGATTCAAAGCTAGTCTGGGATAAAGACATGTTTTGGTAGTCTGGGATAAAGACATGTTTTGGTAGCGTCCGTTGCAGGCTCTGAACCGGTCTTTTTCGGGGCTAAATAATATACTTTTTGCAGCCAGCCTGTAACCATAAGCCACCCCCGTAACCATTTTGCCGGTAAATTATTTAGCCCCAAAAAAGGCCGGTTCAGAGCCTGCAACGGAGGCTAATGTTTCGGATGCAACAGTATTTTGATATCAAAGGCAAGCTCCCCCCTACACACTATTTAGGATGATATTTTAAACCTTCTTGATGTACACTGGGGGGTCTTGTAGAGGCTTACACTAGGGCCTTCTTCTTTAATTGGTTGCTTTTTGAAAGTGGAAGATCAACAGGAAAACAGAGCGTTAGGTACACACAGTTTTAGAGAGTTAATACAATTAGATGGAATTCGAAGATTTCTGCGCAGGTCCAAATTTTTTCATCTTGTCCTCTTTATAAACCTTTGTCATCTTTCACACTGTCTGAAAACTCTTAGAGATAATAAGATAATAAGTATTCATTTTTCAAACGTCAATACAGGTACCTTACATGCACGTACCTACATATGGTATATACATGGAGAGATCATATAAATCTGTCACAGATTTCAAACTTCTGGAATAGGTAGATTTCAAGGTATTCGTATTTTCTGACTGAGAAGACTTGTACCTTTTATAGACACATATGACGCCATTGCCTGCTGTGCTGGCTTCGCCGCAGGCCACATGAAAGACGACTGTTTACCTGAGCTCATACGGGTCGTCAAACCAGGTGAGCTGCAGTTCGACATATCAGATAAGCCTCATCTTATATCTTAAGCCCCCCCCCCCTTTCAGTGGATCCGCGGCACGCTGGCGGCGTCACTGCGGCCGATCGAATTGACAAAGTACTCAGCAAATTTCATCGACAAAAATAACGAATCTTTTTCAGCTTTGTGTGTTTTGTTGTCTTTTTGGTCATACTTGTATGTTTTGAATGATATTCCCATTATAAAGTCAAGGCTATCACAAATCCGGTTTAGGACGAAGCGACAACGCCAGTGTGCCGCGGGTCCAGTGAGAAGGGGTCTTTAGGGGTAGCCTTGGGTTGGTTCTAAAGTGAAACCATCCTAATCGTTCATTTTCTCCTTTCCAGGCGGCTACATCGTCCTCACGTTCCGCGAGGAGTGGTTGCACCAGTACGAGGAATACAAGGATAAGCTGGAGCCCGCCATGGCCCGCTTGCAAGACCAGGGGCTCTGGGAGCGAGTCAGCCGGGAGATCTTTCCCAACTACTACCCAGGCAAGGACGGGATAACCATCGTCTACAAGGTCCTGTAGTGTCCTGGCTTTCAGCCCAAATTTGATTTGAAGATGAAATAATAAAAAAGAAATGGAAAGGATATTTTTGTCTTGATGTTTTCATTTGACCTATATTCCTAGGCTAGAGTGTTACATACACGGAGTATGCGCAAGACCGTTACCGCCATATGTGTTGTTTATGCAAATTACGGCGGTGCGATGGAATATGAGACACAGACAAGCGGTCGTGTTTTAATTTCCATTTGGTCTATGCCTTCGTTGCTTTATACGAGGTTAACAAAATGACACATCTGCGTCTAGAAAAGAAGTATATTTTTTGGACGGAAGTAGTTTATTTATAAAGACATCATTATCTGTGCCGTTTGTACGGTCACACATACCGCTCGCCAAGACTGTAATCTTTTCAGTAGCGTTTGTAAGTAAGTATTTGCGTGTATATGTGTGTAACTGTGTATGTGGAAGATCAGCTTAACTCGAGAAGGACTAGATGGATTGTATTGATTATGGGAAGGTCCGTGAAGGGTAGCTGGTTGTTTCGCTACATTGTCAGTTCGCTATAGTCGTTTCGCTACGTGGCATAAATCGTTTCTCTACATGGTTAGTTGTTTCGCTACATTGTCAGTTCGCTATAGTCGTTTCGCTACGTGGCATAAATCGTTTCTCTACATGGTTAGTTGTTTCGCTACATTGTCAGTTCGCTATAGTCGTTTCGCTACGTGGCATAAATCGTTTCGCTACATGGTTAGTTGTTTCGCTACATTGTCAGTTCGCTACAGTCGTTTCGCTTCGTGGCATAAATTGTTTCGCTACATGGTTAGTTGTCTCGCTACATTTGAATGTTATTTATCTAGATACACTAGCAACATTAGAAATATTTTTACTACAAACACGTATTGTGAATGAATGGAATGGGACATGCGGAAAATTTTTCGGCCGCATGAAAGTTTTCATATGTTACTGAGGAAGACAGAATTATCAATTGAGATCAACTATGCAAATGAAGACCTCATTTATGAGAAATGATTCACTTGATGGATGGTCATGGTTTTTGGTATGTAGATAGCTTACGTAAAGCTTTGCATGATTATACGATAATTTTGCAAATCAGATACTAATTTGCATAATTAATGAGATAATTTTACAAACCCGCTGTGTTTCATGATATGACATTTATGCTACATTTGTAATTTAGGAAGAGAGGAATGTTGATACCGGTAGATAGAAAATTTGCAAATGTATGACTAATTTGCATAATTAATGAGAAACTACTATAATTCCATACCGGTAAATGAAGGCAATTTCATACTTTTCGTTGAATCAAATTAATCAAATAAGGACCTCATTTGCATAATTGATGATAAATGTTAGCATAACCTTCTTTGACTATCATTTAGTGTGATTTATAATTGATGAGAAACACTCCTAATACGTCAGTCATAAAGGTTAAAATCATTTGGTCGTGGAAATCTAGTTTTAATTGAAATGGTTCCCCTAAAGGTAAGTTTATAAAGTTTTCTTCTTTTATAAGAAGCTCAAGTTCATCTGCCTAATCATGTTGGTTTAGTAGCAGAAAGTTTATGATGTTCACTTCATTATCAATGAACGATGGAAGTTTTTAAAAATACTATCACCATTTAGGTATTTTGTCAATTGAATTCGGCATGTAAATTTTGAAACTTAAAGAAGACGCTCAGGTGATTACCTGTCGTATCCTGCCATTCAAGTTGACCTGCCTTTCATTGTCAAGGTGCCAAAAGCCACCTTTCCGTATATCATATTACTGTATTAGCATTGAAGACTTAACCTGATTGCGCAATCATTCATTGAGGGTTAATTGAATCCTGCAGGTTAATGTTGACACGTTTACTTTGTTATTTCAAAAGTGATTTCCACATGTGTTTCTTGAAAAGTTAGCCACAATGACCAGCCGTTTAAGTGTAACTGCAATTCACACCCTTTTTAGTAGGTGTCGCTCTAATGGTTATTTTTCAATGATTTTCCTGTACCGACCCCTTTCCTTATTGAATTCCACTGGACAGAGGACTAATTACAATACCCCGTGGTGAAGAAGCAACGTAAGGAGCCATGTATGAACTATGTATTTCTCAGACTCGTGTGACACGTCTTGCACGCTGCAATTTTCTCAGATGGTGTATCAAGGAACTGAACAAGTCTCACTGATAAACGCAATGCACATTTATACCAGGTTTGTGCATTACAGTAGAACTAGTGTACGTATCTTTCAATTTGTAGTTTGTACGTCATAGCCTACCAAAACGTGACTGGATCTGTTCTGACATTCCGCATCTCAACTATGATTCCCTCGTTTGACCTCAAAGGTCATCTTATTCAGCGGACTATTTATAATCAATATAGGCCGCATTCCAACAATAATAGAGCGGACCATAATTTACACATAGACAAAGGAAATGTCCTGTATTTGCGCCTCTTACTACTAGCGCCTCTTAATACTAGCGATCCTGAAGCTGAAATACATCTAACTGATAGTGATTTCACCATATACACTGACGTGTGTATAGTGAAATCACGCCATCTTGTGACGCTAAAAGGAACTACAGACAGTCCTAAATTAGATTCATTTCAAGAAATGGCTACATTGTCTTACTTAACGTAGACATATGTCCGTGGAGGGGGGTGGGGTGTCATGCAGTCTATTGTATTAGGTCATGGCAAAGGTCATTAGTGTAACCTATAAAGACGAGAGGTAGTTTTTTTGTTAATCGGGCGATGTTTTCAGATCAAAAGCTTTGTGTAATTTCTTTCTTCTGATATTCTTTATAACCTCAGTTTCTTTTGTCTTTTTCTACAAAAGCACCCAGTGAACGTTGTAAAATACGACATAGTCGTATACAATAAACATATAGTACAATGTATACAAATTAGAGAGGCCTAGGATATCAAAAGATTTGGAAAAAAGAATTAACCCAAACGTATTATCTTAGAATATTACACAATCACAAAAACTACCTACCCGCCACTCCCTTACTCTGCTTGAATATGGTTTGAACAACTAAAGACCTTTGCAACACTGACTGTGTACTATACTATACAATATTATAGACATGAAGTGAACCCCTTAGTTCCCTATATTACACAGCATAGTTACATGCATTTGTGAACGAGAATGTAAGATGCCCTCAAAGCATAAGGCGACCTTTAGTTGGCCCAAATCACCAACGGTGAAGGCTTTAATCTTGCCAAAAGTACATCATTTTGGGCCTTCTATAGCTTCAGCGATTTGTTTTTACTCTGACTAATCTGTGTCTTTGTTACTTGACTTTCGAAAGCTCTTTAGCGTTCATTCAAAGTTCTGATGCTTTACTCTCTGCTCACTAGCGCCTCCTTTCTTTTAGACGTTGAGTAGCACCGTATTTAGTCCACAGGGACATGACCCATCACGGTGACCGAGAAAGGCGATGTTGATTTTTTTGTATGATATGGGGAGGGACCGACCAATATTGCTAGCATACTTTTTAGGCTAGTGCCTTAAACACACATAAGGAAAGGCTCCAAAACACACATTATTTCAATGTCACAAAGTTCCTTTCCACTGGATACCTAAACATGTCTACTTACCAAATCTGGAAAAAGCAGAGCTTTGACTCCGGCAAAATCTCCGGCTTCTGGCCTTCCAGTAGATGTTTGCATCACCATGCCGGCAACAGGCCCCAGAAGATGTAAGATTACACCAGTAGGGTCAACAAAAGACAACATTTCTGTCTAGATTTAAAAAGTAAACACCTCTCTTGTATCTCTGAGGCCAATTTGACAATAAATGACCCAAAGAAAACATTATCAAAAATAATATGAGAAAGAGACAAAGGCTATGCAAAATGCACCGTCTCCGCAGGTCAGATTTGCCGGTCCCTTCCCATATGACATCCGTGCGCACGTCAC
Source organism: Branchiostoma lanceolatum (assembly GCF_035083965.1). Lineage (NCBI taxonomy): Eukaryota > Metazoa > Chordata > Leptocardii > Amphioxiformes > Branchiostomatidae > Branchiostoma > Branchiostoma lanceolatum. Next base: position 10,362,985 of record NC_089739.1, read on the forward strand.
TTTTCGTCCATTTGAAAAAAAGGATAGTTATTGTTATCATTTTTTGCTTTAATGTAGATCGTACAAAGCAGCTTTAATACGAATACTGATACAGTCGATATCAAAGAAGAAGATGGAAAAGATTTAAATAAAAAAATAGCCAACAGTTTTTTTGGTATAACATACTCTGTATGTTTAGTCATGTGTTGTACATTCCTTATCACGCAGATTTCATATTGAAGGCAATCTCTTTTGCCAAACGTTTTTGCCGGGCCCAGTTAAATTGGTTCGTAGTTTGGTTAGTTAGTTGTTTGGGTGGTACATGTACGTTGCGCTTACAGAAGCCTTTCCCCATGCCATGCCAGATCCCTAAAATGGCTATACTACATCTATACCACACAATTGCACAAGAAGAAACTGATTTTGTCAAGACAATGAACAAAAATTGACCAAAAAATGGGACCATCTTGAAACGTTAAATATATTTAAAAATCACTGGTGAGATGGCCAGTTCAATTACCTCATTTTGTTACCTTCTTTGCTCGATGTTAGCTTCGTGGTACGGGGACTTGAAGGTCCTCGGATCGAGACTGCGTATGGAAATATGGAAATGAATGGGACTTCGTAAGCTTCAAAACCCGGCCTTTCAATTTTCTGTGTTCATTGTCACGTAAAATACCGTTAACGTAACGCAAACACCGCACTTGAAATTATACGGAACCAAACGTTGTTGCAGAATCGGATACAGTAATTGCAGTTAAACTATGTACATGTAAATGAACCAGAAATGATAATCAGTTAATTAAAACCGGGGATTTCATTTTACCCTGAAAGTCAATCAAAAAACATATACATTTTATCAGGAAAATACCACCTAGGTGACATCATTTTCAATGGAGATAATAGAGGCAAACAATGCACTGCAAATGCTTTAATGGCAGTCGTTAACCACATTACTTGCAAACAAGCAATTACCTGGACAAGTACAGATCTTGATACTGTACTATTGCAAGGTGATGCACTTAACACCTTCATAAAACCATCACTAAGACCTGGTGTTGGGTTCCTCTCTGTTGATGATATTCAGTCTATTTGCAGCTTACCAATGATACTGTACTTATATCAATTGAAGAGTCTTAGACTGGATAAATATTCACCGCAGAAGCAATCTATCCTTATTACATCTACAAAGTGATAACTTTCATCAAGCCAGCTTTGATTCTTTCAAAGAACAACATACATGCATTTGTATTTGTCCAATTGAATACGTCCCATTAATAATGTCAAAACAACAAAACGTTATAGTAATAATAAACATAATTAAAAGCGAATGTTTAATAACATCAATCCAATTCAACTGACCAAGGCAACCATTTACTTTCATCTGATACAATTACCACAGTCACTAATCACTTTTCTTTTAAATGCACCCCGGCCAGCTTTTTATTGTTTATATATCATTATTCGCCCTCTCGCATCAGTTATGAAAGTACAGTGGACGTAATCCTTATTGCAAATACATGCCTCATGGCTAAATGCAACTACATGTAATAGAGACATAAGAATAATAGATACAATTATATTAAAAACTATTTCCTTTGCCATGCTACTATTTTCCAAATATAAATCGAGCTAGTTTTGTTAGCGTTGACTTTTTTCTTTTCTTTTGAGGCAGTGGGAGGAATAGAGATGTAGTCCAATCCCGAAGTCCACCATCTACACTCGAAAAGGATGCAACTAGAATTGGACTGTATGTAAATGCGAAGAAAATTTGATCTATGCCTCGATCAAAATAGATAAAAAAGACTTTTACGCGAAATCAGTGTACAGAGATGCCGTTAGATTTCATTTCATTGTATATTCCGGTGTCAAGTCTTTCAACAAATGTGACAGCTTTTCACAATTAATGGTATCCACACGGTTTAACACCAGGGTGCGCAATACTAAATCTGCTGTTCTTCAGCCTACCATGCTTTTATTTTTTGGTGGGTCACATTGTCAGGCTTTCCTTCAGCCGCTTTTTTCAACCATCATTGTACTTTAACTTTCGGTTGAACCGTACTTATATATTAGAGCACTGTTGAATTACACTGGTACGTTTGTAATGAATTTTCACATTGTAAAAAAGCGGTCATGAATCCCGAATCTTAATCAACGTGTCTTCAAGACTTAAAAAGACACTTGACCCAGTAATGTTTAATTGATTTGATTGGATTTTTGTGCAGCATAATTGTCGCACTGGTCACATTTTAAGGGTTTTTGACCAGTCTGTTTTTTTTTTATGTGTGCAGAAAGGTTAATTATATGAACCGTTCTATATTCGCAGTACTTACACAAGTAGGGTTTCTTAACAGTATGTCTTATGTTTTAGTCAATGTGGTATTTCTGGGCAGAATGTTGGAGAATAGCAACACTGGTCACATTTGTAACGTTTTTCAGATGTATGTTTTCTCCTATTTAAGGTCAAGGCCTCCCCAAGTGCCCAACTGTATGCACGCACTCCACACACAAAAGGTTATTACTGTGTGCTTTTCATGTTTTGCTGCTTAGTTTAAAATTTTGATTGTTCAGTGATCGCACTCCTCTCAACATAGGGCTTTTGTTTCACCTTGTCTTGTTGGGCCATACAGCTTTTTTGTGCACAGAATAGTCACATTGGTCACAAGTTTTTTTTTCGGTTACCTGTGTGTAGTTTCATATGTTTAGATACGTAAGACTTTGTGGCAGCTCTGTATCCACACTCTCCACACATGTAGGGCTTTTCTCTAGTGTGTTTAGTAATAATGTGTTTCTCTAGAACGTCTTTCCGTGCAACTGAAAAGTCACACTCTTCACATTTGAACGGTCTATCGCCTGTATGTGATTTTATATGTCTTGAGAGGTTAGACTTAAAAGCTGTCCTGAATCCACACTCCCCACACATGAACGGTTTCTCGCCAGTGTGTTTTCTTACATGTTGTGTTAAGTCAGACTTTGTAGTAGCCCTGTATCCGCACTCCTCACATATGAAAAGTTTCTCGCCGCTATGTTTCTTCTTATGAACAGAATATCTAGATCTATAAGCCGTCCTGTATCCGCACTCTCCACACATGTAGGGTTTCTCACCAATGTGCTTTGCCATGATGTGTTCTTGTATTTGGCATTTCTGTACAGCAGAATAGCCACAATGGTCACATTTATATGGTTTATTACCAGTATGTGTTTTTATATGCCGCGAAATATTAATCGTATAAGTTGTGCTGTACCCGCAGTCATCACACACGTACGGTGCGTCTATATTAGATTTTTTGTCTCGTATGTTCTTTTTTCCCACGCAGACCGTTACCTGTGGATGTGATGAGACTTCGACGTATGGCTGGGAACAGTCTACAGCGCGCGTTTTCCCCTGTAAAACGCCACTGTCATGCTGCCGTCCTGTGTTTATTGTCTGGTCACCGTTGTGGTTTGTCGTGTAATACCCCGGGTGTCTGCTGGGCAGTTGTTCAACAAAGTTTACCAGGTCCATTTTCAAAATCTGCTGGGGAATATGTAAAACTTAGCATGGAGAAACAACGGAAATATGGATTTCACTAAAAAAATGTGCAGTATAGAGCTTTTCTATCTAGCTTTCCTGAGGTTGGATTTCGAGGAATTCCCCCATGGATTCGAAAAATTCCTCGAAATCCATCCTCAGGAAAGCTAGATAGAAAAGCCCTATTCATTTTTATAGGGAAATGCCGGAACCTGACGTCACCTATTTTGACCTAACCATTGATTAATCCAATCATAATGCGAGTAGCCGTCAATACGGAGCAAGTTACAAATGGCAGGAGAGCCCTAAACTATGGCGTACTAATGTAAATCAAGTGAAACCTTGACCTTTTTTTAAAAAGCAAAATCTAGTAGGCTTTTGAATTAATTTTTGCATTACAGTCATGTTAAAGTTTTAGCTCAGCGTAGGATGATTCATGAATGTTCTCAAAAGAAGAAAAAAAAATGAATAAACGAACCGTTCAACAATCAATCGTTTAGTTATTGTATTGAAAACAATGTGTATGTTATTTGGTACTGCACTCAGGCTTGCTCTTTTACCAGACACTTCCCTGAACCTAGTTATTGGTTCAGAGAAGCTTAAGGTTGAACAGGTAATTGAATCAGCCCTCCTGGGTTTGCATATGGACCCATCAATTTCTTGGAACCTTTACATAAAACATCTCATGGCAAAACTATCATCAAACTTAGCCTATGTTAGAAGGTATGCCTGTTATTTACCTGATACAGTGTGCAAGGTTGTTGTTCAAGCACTAGTGTAATCAATCTTGAACTACTGTTCACCGGTACTGGCTAGTGTGCCAGAGTCATGTACTAAGAAGATACAAGTGATACAAAACAAAGCCTGCAGACTGGCCCTAAGATGTTCGTTTGATACACCAATCGCGAAAATGCACTCCAAACTTGGTTGGTTATCAGTGAGAAGTAGATTTAACGTCAGCACTCTAAAGTTATTCTTCAAGATTGCTATGACAGGTGAGCCACATGAGATCTACAAATCACTTGTACCAGTTCATGCATCGCAAAGCTTCTCTACTAGGCAATCAGTGTACAATTATTATCTTTTCAAACCTAAGAACAACAGCGGAAAGAGAATGTTCAGCTACAGATCCGTAATGTTATGGAATGCACTACCTAGCGAATTCAAGACCGTATCGGATGTCAGACACTTCAAGAAATTGGTTGATCAATTGTATGCGACGTAATAGTTTTAACTTGATGATGGATTGATAGTTTGATTTGTAAATAGGGAGCAATTGTAATAATATGCAGGTATCCTTTTATTGCCAGATATGTCGACTGATGGTTTCAGTCATAATTAGCTTCTGACCTCTGACCTCAACCAATCCTTTTCTTCAATTCTGCCTGCTTTTACCTGTATGTAAATATGTAATTATGTGTGTATGTATGTATTTTGTGATGTACATGTAGTTATTATGAGCCCTGGAAGATTAGCCCCCTAAAGGGGCTAAAGGGTACCTCAATAAACTCAACTCAACAGTTCGTAGGTATATTGATGTAGTTTTAGTAGACGTCATAATGCAGCTTACCATTACAGGGAAGCAACATATCAAAGACACAAACTATCAATCTTTGACAGCATGTAGGGGGCTAGTCCTTACTTGTTTTTTTTTTTTCCATTCGGTGATGCTTAGGGTAAAGTGAAGGTGAACCTTTTTCACTTCCAGTGTACGATTATGATCCTTGGATTTGGCCTTTGTTGTACAAACGAGAAGTTAATACAGATACTTATAATCTCGTTCACATTGTTGACACTTTGGTGCAGATATCATGTGGCAACATTAACAACGAACGATTAAATAGACAAAGTGATGGAGCTAGGTAATAAAGGTTAAGGCAGATCTAACCAAAATATATGCTTTGGATTGAGTGATTCCTGAGATGTCAGTGTTTTATTTCCTATGAGGGAAGTGGAAGTCGAAAAAAAAAGTTTGTATTATAAACAAACCAGTGGGCTACCCAACATGAATTGTACGTTATACTTTCAATGTACGTAAAATTTACTTTATGTGTATTCATCCCCAAATATATTTCTTATGGTCGTTGCTTGATCGTATATGCCAGTGTCTGAAACATTACGTTTCAGTTTTGAAAATTACTCTTGACTGTTTTTTTTTACATTTATATGACAAAACCTGAGGTCTTAATCGCTAATTCCCTTTTTGAATTTCCATAACTTTAGCCAGGTAGATTTAGAAAAACACGATAATAGACAAGCTGTGCATTCACGGCTTAAAAGATGGACGTCGTCTTTTTTTCATAGTGTAAGATGCATGTGAATATGTTAAACATTAACTTATTTATGTCTGATGATTGTTTTTCTGGTAATACCTTTATATATAGTTATTTAGATATTTTCTTGTTTGTAGGGTGGTGGTAGTTCTGTTCTATGTTGTGATTGTGGTGATGTATGTGGGGGTGACTGGCGGGGGGTGGTAAACAGCAACACATTGCTTTCTACAATACGTTATTTGCAGTAACGTTTAGGACCCTCATGCTACAAAAATAAGGTCGATGGCCACGAAGCTTTGCACGCAAAACAAAAAAGACTTACGTTACATCATCACTTTCCCACGATTAGCGGCGATATGCAAATTGTTATACCGTCAAAGAATAGATACGGCTCATGAAATCTATCCATGTTATTAACGATTTTCTACTTGACGAATTTTCAAAGAAGGACGTACGTTGCATCGTCACTTTCCCACGATTAGTATCTGTCGATCCAATTAGCGATTTTGTACCTGACGGATTTTTAAAGAAAGATGCACGTTGCCTCATCACTTTCCCACGATAACCATTAATATGCAAATTGTTATTCCGTTACAGAATAGACACCGGTCATGAGAAATGTCGATTTAATTAACGATTTTATGATTGACGGATCATCAAAGAAAGACTTTCGTAAAATCATTACTTTCCCACGATAAACAGTGTGATGCAGCTGCTATGGTGCAACACCCGCAAGTTCATACAAAGGGCAAGGTGAAAAAGATTATCAAAGTAATACCATGTAAAAAGAACGTCAATGTAGTAGTTAACAGATGATAACACATAGTCGTGGGATATGAGCCTATGAATTCCCAAAATGATTGTGGTTGTGGTTACAGAAAAAAACTGCATGGTTCATCTTATAAACAGACAACTCTAAATCAGTCTTTGAATTAAGAATGTATAAAAAAGGAAATTAGAATAGTTAAAGATTCCAAATCGAAAAAAATGTCTAAAAGTTTGCACACAAAACAGGTGTTTGTTCGACCATATGCGGTTGCGAAGATCTTACGCATTACGTTAGTTGTAGACATTTAGAGAGGCATTGAAAAGTATTGCATTTATTGCAAACAATATTTCAGCATCTTTGTTCTTATGCTTCCTTTTTTCTTTAGTCATATCCCATATCTGTTTCTTAGATATTGTTAAAGACGTTTCAACACGTTGGTATATAAAATCACATGTTGTAAATAAACGTAGCACTAACCTGTGTGTAGGATGTTCGAAGTTTTCCAGATGTATTTCTATCCTAAAAAAAGGTAACATTGAAATCAATTACAGAAATAACGTGCCTTAAAAACAAATGACAAGTAGTTTCATATCATACCTGAACAAAGCGATTACATAAAGATATGATAACGGTTCTTCACTTATCGCTCCGTTGTTGCACAGATAAACACGCAAATGAATCTCACGACATTATAACAGTTAATGATTTTTCGGTTGGCGGATTTCTAAAGAAGGCCATACGCAACATATTATCAATCGATTAAATTCTAATTCAAACTATACCACTAGATTACAATATAAAAATATCAGACGTTTCAGATGTTCATCCGACATTTTTCATCAGTGATGCAATTTTTACCAAAGACGTACGGAACCTGCCTTATTCAGTCATTTAGAATACAAATATGAATGTCATATTTTCCTGATATACATGTTATTATAAAAATGACCCTGCTTAGATTGCTCTATTGCCACTTCAGGTTTATTATGTGAGAAATTGAAAAGTCTTGCGCTTCATTGCAAACAATAAATCACAAACCTAGTTTGTCTTCATATTTTAAAGTCTGCATTGGTTGTCTGGTTTTGTTGCTGCTGCATACATCTGTTCCTTCCTGTTGTTCATATCCTCTAAGTTACACCTAACACATAATACATAGGCTTTTAGAATGCTGTAATGAGAAAAATATTTTTGATAAACAATTAACATACCTAGTTCCTCAATCTGACAGAGAAAGAACAAGAAAAACAAAGAAGCATCGATCCGTGTATAGCTCCATCAGGTTAAGACGTTGTTGTATTATTTGTAATAGAAAAAGATGAGATAAGACCTCTAACAACTCAAAATAGTTAAAAATTCAATCCAATTGCTTGAGTAACGTTTTAAACTTATCTTATCGCTTTATGTCCAACCTCCATCAACAGATGTTTGGTAGTATTTTGATAATCCCATACAATGCGGTATCACTCTTTGTCTTTCTTTCTTTCGAAACCGGAAATCGTTGTGTCTCAGCCGTCATCCTTCTGACGCCCAATCGACTCATACACCGATTTCTTTTTTGGAAAACCCTTAGCTAGTTTAACTGTACCATTCTATTTCCTTTTGCTGAAAATTCAGTAATTCTAGTAACGTTCCTTCACTTCCGATATCGCATCATCTACATATTGATTAGAGCAGCATCCTGAAATTCTGTATTATTGTTTTCCTTGTTGATATGTATATATATATTATGTGCTGATCTCTCTGCTTGCGTTATCTACGTTACTACTTTGATCGTCCTTTACTAACACAGCCCCGCTGCTTCGCAATCTGGATCAAATCCCGTGGATCCAGAGGTCCGAGTTCGATCCTAGGGTCGACATCAGCTCGAACATACAGCTGCATGCAAAATTATTCACCGCCTTCACATTTTGGACATTTTGGCGAAATGAGGAACAATACAACTGCAGAATATTATCAAATCATATAAGTGGTAAATAGATAGTTTATTGCAATCTAATACCATGGCAAAAGTCAAGATTTATTTCATCGTTCATCCAAAATTGCAACTTTCACAGAAAAAGCAGGTTGCAAAATTATTCACCCCCTAAGAGGTTCTGTCTTACGTACTTCCTGCAGTACCCCTAACTTGGGTCTAACCTGCAAATTACCTGGTGCAAACGGGAACAATAGCCTGTCACAAGCTTCTGGCAACTCTTTTTATGAATTGTGGCCCATCTCTCGCCGGCAATGGTCTCCAGCTCAGCAATGTTCTGAGGTCTACATGCCACAACAGCTTTGTTCAGATCCCACCAGAAATTCTCAATTGGGTTTACGTCTGGAGGCTGTAATGGCCACTCAAGAACCTTCCAGCCCCTTTCTCTAACCTGGCTTGAAGCCTTTTTTTTTATTTTGATGTGTGTTTTGGGTCATTGTCTTGCTGGAAAGTCCGATGATGCCCCAGCTTCAATCTCTTGATAACATGGCATTGAAGGGCTCAATGCCAGGACCCAAAGACCCACACCATTGCTGAAGCCATGCCACAAGCAACGAAGCCTGCAGTATGCTCAAAGTAACCTGTTAAGGCCACAAGAGTATTGGGACACTGTCCTATGGACTGATGAAACAAAGCTTTACCTTTTCGGTCCTCTGGGTCAGAGATATGTGTATCAATGAATGCGTACGTGGAGAAGAACACCCTGCTTATCGTGAAGCATGGTGGTGGGTCTGTGGTGCTGTGTGGGTGTATGGCTTCTAATGGCACTGGGGATATCCTCCATGTTGAAGGCATCATGGATTCAAACAATACTAGTCTATTCTGGCAAAGAATGTCACCGAGTCTGTTATCAAAAGGTTGAAACTGGATAGTCATTGGACTTTCCAGCAAGACGATGACCCAAAACACACATCAAAATCAAAAAAAGGCTTCAAGCCAGGTTAGAGAAAAGGGCTGGAAGGTTCTTGAGTGGCCATTACAGCCTCCAGACGTAAACCCAATTGAGAATTTCTGGTGGGATCTGAAGAAAGCTGTTGTGGCACGTAGACCTCAGAACATTGCTGAGCTGGAGACCATTGCCGGCGAGAAATGGGCCACAATTCATAAAGAGAGTTGCCAGAAGCTTATGACAGGCTATTGTTCCCGTTTGCACCAGGTAATTTGCAGGTTAGACCCAAGTTAGGGGTGCTGCACGAAGTACCTAAGACAGACCCTCTTGGGGGGTGAACAATTTTGCAACCTGCTTTTTCTGTGAAAGTTGCAATTTTGGATATACGATGAACTAAATCTTGACTTTTGCCCTGGTATTAGATTGTAATTAACTATCTATTTACCACTTATATGATTTGATAATATTCTGCAGTTGTATTGTTCTTCATTTCACCAAAATGTCCAAAATGTGAAGGGGGTGAATAATTTTGCATGCTGCTGTAAGTAACAATGTTTTCAGCACAAGATCACTCATCATTACCTAGCTACAAACCTGGCTACAAACAGTTGGTTAAGAAAAACAAATCTAGTAGAATCTGATCAATGTGACAAACTGTATAGAAAAACATACGATTGAACATTTATTTCTGTATTGCAAAGACGTTGAAAAATTTATGAAACATTTCTGTATCTGTTGGAAACGTTGCATCAAACAGGACCTGGTCCTAAATGAAAAGATGATCATATATGGTATAATTGAAGGTTATGACCCTGTTACCACACTTGCACATTGTATTCTAACAGCTAAGCTTAAGTACTGTGTATATTTATGTTTTGTTCAAAATGTCAAACCAAATTTTGCCCTCTTTAGAAACCGACTGAAGAGCATCATAGAAATAGATAAGCATTTACAATATTTAAAAACAGCATTGCAATTTCAATCAACACTACAATTAGTTAGGATTTCCCATGTATCTTTATGTAATATTGTGTATGTTGATAAAGTTTGAAAAAAAAATACAAACGCCCGAAGTAAACAAAAGTCCGTTGCGGTCAACGACCCTGACTATGTATTAAAAGCTGTAGTGCAATTTAATAGCATGCTTATAATATTGTTTTTCGTGTTCAGGACTTAAACACTGACAATTACCTACTTACACGACGATTCCCTAGTAATCCTTTAAAGACGCGAGGTTACTAAACAATTTACAACAGTATGTATGCTACCAAATGTAGTCTCTCAATGTAAAACTTACATTTAGTGAGTTTTCGTTTAATTTTGTTTTCTTAAAAGGTAGTTGAAAATCAAGAAGAGGGGGTCACTGACACTGTCCTTTACATCACATTTTACGAGAAAAACATCCATACAGTAACTGTTTAGTAATGATCTGATTCTTACGTAAACTAGCCATTAAATTGTTCCCACAAAACCTATCCAAGATTTGGTTCCCACGAAACCTAGCCATGAATGGGTTCCCACGAGAATCGTCCACTTATAACTCAATTAAAAATTTTCTGCACCCGCCAGCGATCATCCTTACAACTTGTTAAATGAGGCGTATATCTATCCTGCTGTTGCTGATGGGGAAGGTCATACGGTGAAGCCGAGGTAAACGCACTCATCATAAATGCCAAACTAGGATGGATATATCCTAGACGTACATTTCAAAATAGAATTTAGATATGATTTGATAAATCGAAAACGATTCTGCAGGCAAAATCGAATATAAAAACGAACTCCTGGGTTGCCCACGTTGTGGGTTGTAAATATGTTTTGATTCTTCTCACCAATCTGTTTATGATAAACAGTTATACAAGAAAAGTAGATGTGGATGCTATTGACGTTACAACGGTAAGAAAAGAATCAGACATTATCTACAACTAACAGCTAAGTTTTTAGTCAATAACCCTACATATTAGTTCGGCACATCTTAGATTTGTCACATACACCCTTGATATGAATGGACTAAATATGAATCAATCCCAAATCGCACAGTTCACATTCAGGTCAATCTATTCAAATAGATTTGTATCTAATTTTGATGCGAATCGATTAGCGTAGATTTTGCCGAGTGGGAATACGGCCTAATTTCACTCGTCCTTTTTTCACATGTCCTCGTCATCGCTATTCTTACGATTTTGTTCACTCGTTATATTACTGGCTCGTTCTCAATGAATTGTGCGAAATATCGATTTTAGGTTTGACAAATAGTTCAGCTCATTTTTAAGGAAAACTAACCTTTACAATTTATGATCGCTGAAATATGACAGGTCATTTTTTTCTTCGAAGCATGGTTATTTTTTATCATAGGCAGGCGTAACCTCCGTTACCAGTGACGGATGTTACGACAGTAAAGTTTTTTTTTCCTTTGAAAGGATTTTTAGCTTTTAGCTGCATCTTTTAAGTTTAAGAGGACGTATGCACAGACATCTAGAAACTTGGGAACTTTCATACTCAATGTGAAGTAAATTACGTAGAAAGCATAATATTACGCTTGAGAAAACGTTGATGTATGTTAGACATCCAGGCAATATGGCAGGCTAAATGACAGATACCCCCCGACAAGCAAATGGATACAATTTTGAAACAGACGTTTCAGAGAGCGTCCACAGTCTTTCGTCAGTGACTAACAGTAGGGACTATAGAAACAGGTTTTATACCACAGCGTTTTAATTGGTTTGTTAATGAGATAAGCATAATTTAGGATGCTTCAGGTGATGACAATGTTACATTCTGAAATTAAGTCCTGTTGTTGGAGTCCGTGGGCTTATATTAGAGGGTGGGGATGGGTTAGCATTATCCCAAGTGCCTGAAAGTTCTATGCGTAGATGGTAATGCTGTTAACATTTTGTTCAGCTAGATAGGTTTTATTCAAAACCAACAATTAAAATCACAACTTCATACCATTTAAAACAATACTTGACAAGAATAAATGAAAGTAATATTACAGAAACGATATAACAAATGTATCAACTTAGCTATGAGAAAAGGCACCTGAATTAGAAATATAATATCATTTCAAACAAAACAATACTTAAGATAGTTAACGAAAAACACATTACACATCATGTTGGTTCTTAAGAGGTGGGTGGGCATTGAAACTGGTTAGTCTGTTTCTGATTTCCCATTTAAAAATACTGGCCAGATATTTTTGACCTGAAGTGGCCTGTGGCCTCAGAAAAAAAACATGTTTTAAAAATAACCTACTTAGCTGTAGATATTAATCACATTCTTCATTTCAGATCATGTACATTCATTGGCTCAGATCATTTTCTTAGTATCATTTCTTGAAAATCAATTTCAGGGTTACTGGTACTGACAGGTAACGTTGCATAAGTTAAGTTAAGTATAAACTAAGTTCCACAGGTCTGTTAGCCTTTTACAATCCAAAAACATATGTTCATGATTGTCAATATTTCCGCTGTCACATAATTAACATATAGGACTAACCACTTGCCACTCTTCATATTGTATTCTCCATTTTCTTTGATTTCTTGGCAAATTGTAGAATTTGATGATGTAATTTCTAATTAAGTTTTATTTGTACCGAAAAGTGTCTGCCGTTTTTTCTGGCATCTTTGCACCACTGCATTTTTCTGGGTGAGTGGTGTATAAAGTGATTCTCAGGATTTGTCTTGGTTTTCAATTTTGTTGCAGCTTCAAGTAAATAAGGGGGTGGGATAACGCGATGTGTTGAGCAGTCATCTGCACTCAGGGCGTTTTTATTGGACGTTATAATATGTATGGCTTGATTCAGACCAATACACTCAATTAAAGTACTGGGTCTGTGACAAAGGGCTGGATTGTTTTTCGTAGAAATGAATTGTCCCCAATAGAATAATAAGTTTAGATAAAAAATTCATTGTTTAATCAACCGGGGAAAGATGGGAGTTCTACCCTAGGATCTCAGATTTCCATTGCACCATATAGTTTGTTCTTCTTAGATAAGGGGCCTAATGCCATTCAATATTTCAGCTTTGTGGTAGGGCAGTATAGCTTGTTTATAAAAGAGTGGGGATCTCACAATTTCATTGCATCATATTATTTGTTCTACTAGGTTAAGTGGCCTAATCCCATACCCTATTTTAGCTTTGTGGTAGGATAGTATAACTAAAATGTGGGATCTCACATTTCAATTGCACCATATTATTATTTATTGAACTTATAAAAAATAAGTAAGATAATAAGAATAAATAAAAAATAACAAATACAGTGAGGGAACCACCCAGTAGTAATGACAGAGCTTTAAAAATCAATTTAGAATAACAATAACAGAAGTTTCAAGTATAACCAAATGATAACAAGACAACTTCAAATATAATGAAACAGAAATACTAGAGTTTCAAACAAGAGAATGATGATAACAGAAATTCAAAGGGTAAGTAAACAGTGTATCAGCAGCATAAAGTACCCCACTTCCCCAGATGCTTCTTCAGTTTGCCTTTCCTCAAGGCTATATGATATTCTACTTTGAAAAAAGAAATCAACATAGCGAAGGAAGGAGTCAAAATTCAAGGTACTAGATTATCTACATCGTTATATATACATTTTCGGTAGCAAAATTATAAGATTTTCAATCGGGGCTATTCCAAAGTGCAAATTTTCAAAAGTTACAATGAATTCATTTAATAGTAAACTTTTTGCTGTTTTACGGTGATACCAGATTTTGATTTTGTTCCAAAATGAGGTTGAATTTAGACATTCCCAGAAAACATGCAGGTATGTTTCATCCTCTTCATGGCAAAATGAGTACAGTGGGTTTTTATACATTTCCAAATATACAATAACTTATTTGTAGGTAAGAACTTGTGTACAATTCTATACTGGAAAAATCTTGAGCGTGAATTAGATAAAGCCCTCAAGCATCTATACAAAAATAAAAATAAAGCACCTGGATGTTATGGACTCACTGTAGAAATCTATGTAAAATTCTGGGACCTACTTAAAAAACATCTTGTTGAGGCCATCAATTATGCTTTTGACTCCGGCATATTACCAATATCCCAAAGACGTGGAGTCATAAGGCTTATTCCCAAAAAAGAATCAGACTTAAGTACATTAGAAAACTGGCGCCCAATTAGCCTACTTAACGTTGACTATAAGATTATTAGCAAACCACTAACTTTAAGAATTGAACCGTGACTTCCTTTCATAATACATGAAGATCGAACTGGTTTTGTTAAACAAAGGTAAATAGGAAGTAATATTAGACGTATATGGGATGCCATAGAATATTGTGATCAAGAAAATACCCTAGGTGTAGTCATGTTTTTAGATTTTAAAAAAGCATATGATAGTGTTGAGCACTAAAGCTATGGAAACTGTGAACTTTGGGGAAGACATGATTAGATGGATAAAACTACTATATATTGACATAAAAAGCTGTGTGATAAATAATGGTTTCAGCTTGTGGTTTGATGTAAAAAGAGGGCTGAGACAAGGTGATACCCTATCTTCTAGTCTGTTCATTATTGGCCTTGAAATACTAGCATCCAGAATCAGAGCTGACACAAATATTAGAGGCCTTGAAGTATATAACAAAACACACAAACTTTCAAGGTATGCAGATGATATGACATCGTTACTCTTAAACATATCCTCTGCACTTAAACTGTTAGACACCTTGAACCTTTTTAAAAATGTAGTGGTCTTGATCTTAACTAAGAAAAAACAGAAGCGCTTTGGATAGGTTCTAACAAAGACAGGCAAGACAAGCCACTCCCTTTTCGCTGGCCTGATGCGCCTATAAAAGCACTTGGAACGCATTTTGGCCATGACAGACATATATGTTATAAGGAAGACCTTGATAAAAATTATGTAAAAATGATACAAGTATGTAACATCTGGAAACAACGAAACTTGACCTTTATTGGCCGAATATTGATTGTAAAGACCATTGCCATTTCTAAGTTGATATATATCTGTTCAGTCATGCATGTCCCCACCCATTTTGTGAAACAAGTAAACGAATATATATTCAAGTATATCTGGCAGGATAAACCTCCAAAAGTAAAAATGAAGACTCTGATTGGCCAGAAATGCCAAGGCGGACTGAAAATGATCGATTTTGATACAATGAACAAAGCCTTAAAAGCAATGTGGATTAAAAGATTTGTAATGGACCCGGCAAAAGAAAAAGAGAACTTGTTTGCAAGATGGGGAGGCTTCTTGTTGTTCCGATGCAATTATTCCACTTCACAGTTAAATCCCAATGGCATGCCACCATTTTACAAAGATATCTTATCTGCATGGGAAGAAATTATAAATTATGACCCAGAAACACACAGACAGATTTGTTCTCAAATCATATGGAATAATAAATTTATTTTGGTCGATAATGTACCATTGTATGACAAAATCTGGGTAGATGCTGGCATAATCTATTTGAATGACTTGTTGTACGGGGACGGATCATTTCTTACTATCAAAGACTTACATAATCTATATGGATTAACCATAGATTCAAGGCAAATAATGAAATATAACTCAATAAAAGTCTCATACCTATGAAATGGAAAGATGTAATCAAAAACAATGGAAGAAAGTACACCTCTAACAATATTATTGAATATACAGGGAAGGTGCATCCCCTTACAATAACATGCAAGCAATTATATGATATCCTTATTCAGAAACAACTTGTGCCCCCCAGCAGAGAAAATGAAATCATACGCAAAATTGGAGAAGATAACATTGAGAAGGCATATACTGCTGCTTTTAATGCTACAAGGGAAATTAAGTTACAATGTTTTCAGCACAAGATCACTCATCATTACCTAGCTACAAACCTGGCTGCAAACAGTTGGTTAAGAAAAACAAATCTAATAGAGTCTGATCAATGTGACAACTGTATGGAAAAGCATACGATTGAACATTTATTTCTGTATTGCAAAGACGTTGAAAATTTTGGAAACATTTCTGTATCCGTTGGAAACGTTGTACCAAACAGGACCTGGTCCTAAATGAAAAGATGATCATATATGGTATAATTGAAGATTATGACCCTGTTACCACACTTACACATTGTATTTAATTGCTAAGCTTATAAGTACTGTGTATATTTATGTTTTGTTCAAAATGTCAAACCAAATTTTGCCCTCTTTAGAAACCGAATGAAGAACATCATAGAAATAGATAAGCATTTTCAATATTTAAAAACAGCATTGCAATTTCAATCAATACTACAATTAGTTAGGATTTCCCATGTATCTTTATGTAATATTGTGTATGTTGATAAAGTTTGAAATTTTTTTTTTACAAACGCCCGAAGTAAACAAAGGTCCGTTGCGGCCAACGACCCTGACTATGTATTAAAAGGTGTAGTGCAATTTAATAGCATGCTTATAATATTGTCTTTCGTGTTCAGGACTTAAACACTGACAATTACCTACTTACACGACGATTCCCTAGTAATCCTTTAAAGACGCGAGGTTACTAAACAATTTACAACAGTATGTATGCTACCAAATGTAGTCTCTCAATGTAAAACTTACATTTAGTGAGTTTTCGTTTAATTTTGTTTTCTTAAAAGGTAGTTGATAATCAAGAAGAGGGGGTCACTGACACTGTCCTTTACATCACATTTTACGAGAAAAACATCCATACAGTAACTGTTTAGTAATGATCTGATTCTTACGTAAACTAGCCATTAAATTGTTCCCACAAAACCTATCCAAGATTTGGTTCCCACGAAACCTAGCCATGAGAATCGTCCATTTATAACTCAATTAAAAATTTTCTGCACCCGCCAGCGATCATCCTTACAATTTGTTAAATGAGGTGTATATCTATCCTGCTGTTGCTGATGGGGAAGGTCATACGGCGAAGCCGAGGTAATCGCCCTCATCACAAATGCCAAACTAGGATGAATATATCCTAGACGTACATTTCAAAATAGAATTTAGATATGATCTGAAAAATCCAAAACGATTCTGCAGGCAAGATCGAATATAAAAACGAACTCCTGGGTTGTCCACGTTGTGGGTTGTAAATATGTTTTGATTCTTCTCACCAATCTGTTTATGATAAACAGTTATACAGGAAAAGTAGATATGGATGCTATTGACGTTACAACGGTAAGAAAAGAATCAGACATTATCTACAACTAACAGCTAAGTTTTTAGTCAATAACCCTACATATTAGTTCGGCACATCTTAGATTTGTCACATACACCCTTGATATGAATGGACTAAATATGAATCAATCCCAAATCGCACAGTTCAC
The DNA here is from genome assembly GCF_035083965.1 of Branchiostoma lanceolatum. NCBI lineage: Eukaryota > Metazoa > Chordata > Leptocardii > Amphioxiformes > Branchiostomatidae > Branchiostoma > Branchiostoma lanceolatum. Next base: position 10,380,644 of record NC_089739.1, read on the forward strand.
ATTCAGGTCAATCTATTCAAATAGATTTGTATCTAATTTTGATGCGAATCGATTAGCGTAGATTTTGCCGAGTGGGAATACGGCCTAATTTCACTCGTCCTTTTTTCACATGTCCTCGTCATCGCTATTCTTACGATTTTGTTCACTCGTTATATTACTGGCTCGTTCTCAATGAATTGTGCGAAATATCGATTTTAGGTTTGACAAATAGTTCAGCTCATTTTTAAGGAAAACTAACCTTTACAATTTATGATCGCTGAAATATGACAGGTCATTTTTTTCTTCGAAGCATGGTTATTTTTTATCATAGGCAGGCGTAACCTCCGTTACCAGTGACGGATGTTACGACAGTAAAGTTTTTTTTTCCTTTGAAAGGATTTTTAGCTTTTAGCTGCATCTTTTAAGTTTAAGAGGACGTATGCACAGACATCTAGAAACTTGGGAACTTTCATACTCAATGTGAAGTAAATTACGTAGAAAGCATAATATTACGCTTGAGAAAACGTTGATGTATGTTAGACATCTAGGCAATATGGCAGGCTAAATGACAGATACCCCCCGACAAGCAAATGGATACAATTTTGAAACAGACGTTTCAGAGAGCGTCCACAGTCTTTCGTCAGTGACTAACAGTAGGGACTATAGAAACAGGTTTTATACCACAGCGTTTTAATTGGTTTGTTAATGAGATAAACATAATTTAGGATGCTTCAGGTGAAGACAATGTTGCATTCTGAAATTAAGTCCTGTTGTTGGAGTCCGTGGGCTTATATTTGAGGGTGGGGATGGGTTAGCATTATCCCAAGTGCCTGAAAGTTCTATGCGTAGATGGTTATGCTGTTAACATTTTGTTCAGCTAGATAGGTTTTATTCAAAACCAACCAATTAAAATCACAACTTCATATCATTTAAAACAATACTTGACAAGAATAAATGAAAGTAATATTACAGAAACGATATAACAAATTTATCAAACTTAGCTATGAGAAAAGGTACCTGAATTAGAAATATAATATCATTTCACACAAAACAATACTTAAAATAGTTAACGAAAAACACATTACACATCATGTTGGTTCTTAAGAGGTGGGTGGGCATTGAAACTGGTTAGTCTGTTTCTGATTTCCCATTTAAAAATACTGGCCAGATATTTTTGACCTGAAGTGGCCTGTGGCCTCAGAAAAAAAACATGTTTTAAAAATAACCTACTTAGCTGTAGATATTAATCACATTCTTCATTTCAGATCATGTACATTCATTGGCTCAGATCATTTTCTTAGTATCATTTCTTGAAAATCAATTTCAGGGTTACTGGTACTGACAGGTAACGTTGCATAAGTTAAGTTAAGTATAAACTAAGTTCCACAGGTCTGTTAGCCTTTTACAATCCAAAAACATATGTTCATGATTGTCAATATTTCCGCTGTCACATAATTAACATATAGGACTAACCACTTGCCACTCTTCATATTGTATTCTCCATTTTCTTTGATTTCTTGGCAAATTGTAGAATTTGATGATGTAATTTCTAATTAAGTTTTATTTGTACCGAAAAGTGTCTGCCGTTTTTTCTGGCATCTTTGCACCACTGCATTTTTCTGGGTGAGGGGTGTATAAAGTGATTCTCAGGATTTGTCTTGGTTTTCAATTTTGTTGCAGCTTCAAGTAAATAAGGGGGTGGGATAACGCGATGTGTTGAGCAGTCATCTGCACTCAGGGCGTTTTTATTAGACGTTATAATATGTATGGCTTGATACAGACCAATACACTCAATTAAAGTACTGGGTCTGTGACAAAGGGCTGGATTGTTTTTCGTAGAAATGAATTGTCCCCAATAGAATAATAAGTTTAGATAAATAATTCCTTGTTTAATCAACCGGGGAAAGATGGGAGTTCTACCCTAGGATCTCAGATTTTCATTGCACCATATAGTTTTTTCTTCTTAGATAAGGGGCCTAAAGCCATAGATTTTCTATATCAATATATATATATACATTTCGGCTAGCAAAATTATAAGATTTTCAATCGAGGCTATTCCAAAGTGCAAATTTCCCAAAATTACAATGAATCCATATAATAGTATTTTTTTGCTGTTTTACGGTGATACCAGATTTTGATTTTGTTCCAAAAGGAGGTAAAATTTGGACATCCCCAGAAAACATGCAGGTATGTTTCATCTACTGCATGGCAAAATGAGTACAATTCCAAATATACAATAACTTATTTGTAGGTAAGAACTTGTGTGTCAATTCTATACTGGAAAAATCTAGTTGATGAGTTGAAAGTACTGTATATTATACAAGTATGGACTTGTTTCCAGGGGATGTCAAAAAGGTACAGCCATTTTAGTTGCACATTATGTGAAATATCAATGAAATAACAAAAGTTGTACATATCCTTATCAATTTTAACCTGTTAAGCCAGGAGCTGTTTCGCTGAACAGGTTTACATTAGGCACATTATCACATAAAATAGGTTTACATTTTTGAGGGATTGCAGTTATCAACTGCATATACTTAAAACAATCACAAATAGCACCATATTTCTTAGTAAAATCTGTAGATGTCTTTATAGTGCCTTCATCATTAAGAATGTCATTAATGAAAACTTTATACTGGTTCTTGAACCATGCATCTAATTCATCAGATAAAAAAGGACTTAGTTTAAGATGTTGTACAGAATTTAGCTTAAAAAAAGGAATAGACTGAAGCTCAAAAATGGGTGCATTCTTATTAAGTAGTTTACCAATCTTCATTAAAAAGTTTTGGTACCCAAGAGGCCTTGATAGCACTGCCAAAAGGATGAAGGTTTATGAGGTTCAAACCACCATTTTCAACGGAATTGTATACAGTTTTCCTACTGATTCTCTCTGGTCCTCCATTCCAGATTAATGAAAATATCTTCCTTTCATATCGTTGAAAAAATGACTTATCCGGGTTTTGGAGGACCTGAAAGAGATATGTGAATTGAGAAGTGATCAATGAATTAATAATTGTAACTTTCCCAAACAAAGATAATCCATTTACTCTCCAAGGGTATAGGAGTCTATCTAATTTTGCTAAACGAGGTTCAAAATTCACATTGACAATGGTGTCTAAATCCTGTGGTATATGAAGACCCAAAATTTCTACATAACTATCTACCCACTGAAATAGCAAATGGGTGGGCAATTTAAAATTACTATTTTTCAAGGTTCCAATTCTAAGTCTTCAATTTTACATTTATTTTAGATTCAGTGTAAGTCCAGAAATACAAGAAAAACATTCTAAATCTTGAAGGAGGGCATAAAATGATTCTAAAGTAGGGGCGAGGGGGAAATCAGTGTCATCTGCATATTGAGACATTTTGGTACAAGAATGGACAGGCCAGTCAAATTGATGTTACTACGAATCTTAATAGCTAATATTTCTACCGCAATAATGAAAAGGTAGGGACTGGGGGGACAACCTTGTCTAACTCCACGAAAAAAACTAAACGAAAAAGGTCATATATATATATATATATATATATATATATATATATTCATTGTTTCAAACAGAACTTGTAATATCATTATATAAGACTTTTACCCAAGCTGAAAACTGAGGCCCAAAGTCAGAAAATTCTAATGATTCTAATGATTCTTCAGTGGAGGCCTGGCTGAGACAGTTTACCAGTTACCAACTTATGTTTGAAATTACAACAGATATCAGAAATTAAAGAATGACTACACATAAAGAAGCACCTCAAATTGGCCAGAGAGCGCCAACGTGCCCTGGAGCGCACAGAGAGCGCCAAGGTCGCCATCACCTCTGTGACTGTTTTGGACTGGTTAAAAACAGCGCCCTGAAAGCACCTAGGATGCATATCCAGCAATGAGCGCAAAGAGCGCGCGCTGTGAGAGCGCACAGCGAGCGCGATAAGAGCCAAAGGAGCGCCAGATGTGGGATCATGGATACGTTATGGACCTTTTTTTTCATTTATATACATTAGGTAATGTGTAATAAAATTAGCAATCCTTGAATCACTAATTCCAGGGTGGCTCCGTAATATATAAGTTCCGGTGCTACTTATATTCATAATCAGATGGTGACATTTTCAGCAGATCACTTGAAACATCAATTTCTACATTTAGTTTCTCGTGTGATTGTTTGCCCTGCTGATTAAGGTTTAACTATTAAATGTCGAATTAGGACAAATTGTTAGCAAACATGCTAAGAAAATAAAAACAATAGTAGATTTTGTTAGCTTTATCCTATTTTAACTATTAAAGATTCCTACCCATTCCTTACTTCTTACCATTTTGTCGATCTTTCCTGTTCCTGACAATTGGTATCTCATGTACTCGACATATTCTGCCTATTGCTGTCATCAGTTTTCAATCAAAGCATCAGAATCAAGCGTGTTTGACATGTCTTTATCAGTAACAAATACCAGTTAGAATGAAGAAATACCAAGGTCTCACATGATAGGCATTAGTATACAACGTAGGCCTGCTGAGAATTTGCGATTGGTCGTATTTGATTAACATATCTAATGCATCACTTTAAATGGACCAATCACATTCAACACTACATTAGCCTGCAGAAATATTTAATCAATGCTTGATCTTGATTGGCCAGCACGATGTTGTTGCAGACCTTTTTCTACTCCTTCATTCTCATATATATTGCCGCAAACCCGCCTGACTTTTCATTTTGGCTGCGACGTTCTCCGCCGTGACACGCGTCGTGCTACAACACAAGTTGGAAACAGCAGGTGAGCACGGACCATACATTCTAGCTGATTGGTTATTTTGATATTTTCCGTTGTCCTTTACTGTGTGCTACTGAATTTTGGTCCAATTGCATTTTAGTATTTTGTTATTGGGTGGGCCGACTACTCTCTCTTCGCAGCCAGGCGCCGAGCGCACATTTGGCGGGGCTAGAACGAAAGAAATGCTTTAATTTTCAATGCGCCACAAGAATAAACAGAAATGTGCATTTACAGTCAAAAGTAGAATTCATCAAAACGATTGTGTTAAAAAAAGGCCATTGGAGTGAGCCCACGGTTTATGTAAAATTCAGTCTTGTCTGCGAAAATAATGTATCCGCCTTGATGGTCGAAATGCCGTTGCAAATTATTGTCCTACTTGGCCGATTTCATTTCTTTTTAAACCAGCGCGTTGGTCTGATAGAGAACTACTCTCCAAGCGGATGAACGGATCAGGCTCCGTCAAAGATTTTTACACGTGCACTTCAACCGAGTGCCAAAGACTACACAGCCGGCAGAAAAGCCGCTTCTGCTCCGAAGGGAGCCCGTCCAAACCACGGTAGACAAGATGCCGGGTTAATGGCCTCCTTGACTAGGAACACAAAAATGTGATGAATCCTTGGAAACCCCCCGGCATTGAAACTGATCTACGCTGGTTACCGAGTTTTTTACTTTATCCCTCAAAAAGATTTGAAAATGTGAGTAGCTTTTGGGGTTTTACCCGTCTTCGCTAAGCACAAGTGAGTGCTATTTCGGCTGTCGATATACCGAAATCAAAAGGGCAATGCTAATGCCACTATTCTTTCGAACGTATTTTTCAAACGCTCAACAAATCGCCGTTACACCCGTTACTTATGGTATCATACTAGAAGCATGAATACCTTTTCTTGTCTAATCAAGTCTTCCCGACTTTCTACAGAGTCCGTTACATTCTAAAGTACAACGGAATCAACTTTTCAATGCGATACTATCTAGCGGAAATTAATCTATGAGACCTGTATTTCAACCCTTTCAACTGCGCTGTCAAACTTTCTTATAAAAGTATTTTTTGAGTTTTCCTCAACAAACCCGTTACTCAAAATGTTATACTAGAATGCTGTGTACCTTACCATTTTACATCGGGCATTTTATGGGGTTTCGGTGTTTTTAGATTTAGATAACTTCACGGAACTATCAATATTTCAATGGAAGACTGGTCAATAGACGTTTTTCAAGACGTGTACTAGGAAACCCGGGGTGTCAATATTTCTGTTCGGTAGTTTTTTTCAAACGCTTTACAGGTCGCCCGTAACTTGTATTATTATATTAGAAATCTGGATATCTTGTGATGTTATAGCAAGTCTTTTCTACCGCCAGTGTCATTATCTTCAGAAAACAACAAGGAATCATCAACTTTTCAACACGAGACTATTTAACAAAATCCTTCAAGGCGTGTATTCGAACCCTTTTGCTGTCAATCTTCCTATTTAGAAGTGGGGGTGTAAATAGGTTCGCTGGTCCTGACTACTCCCTGTACTATGTAACATCCAAGAGCCGAGTCCAAAAACCTAAAAGTTCAAAACCTGATAAAAAAAAACATCGGGACAAAGTACAAATATATACATTTCTATGCAGACATTTCTATTTGGCCCTAAAGGTTGAATAAAGTAACCATGGTTGCTTGAATTTACTAGATTAGTCTAAATTCATAGTCAATTCAGTTCAATCAGCTCTCAACAAATTAAACTAGAGGACTTGCTAGATCTGTTAGGTTTAGAATACTTATAAAGGCAACTTATGAAGGATATGAATGGTTTTAACTTTTGTTTGATCTTAAGTGTTTTGAGTCTCCCCTCTGATTGTGGGGCATTTGAAAGTCATCTCACAAGAAACTTTCATTGTCGTGCGTGTCATTCTTAGTTCTCTATACTTGATATTTGTTTAATAAAACCAAAAATGTCAACTAGACATGATAAGGTCCAGATTCAGGTCCGGACCTGAACCTAAATCTCTTGACCTGAAGCTGGACTTGCACCTTATTACACCGAACCGTTATCCGCCCCTACAGAGAACACATGGTATTTCCGACTGCTTATATGTCTCGTACAAGCATAGACATGTTTACCATATCTTCCGCAGAGTCTCAGGCGTTCATTTACCGGAGTATCTCATGTTGTATGGGGATCCCGTAAATGGTAGTGTGTAGTACTTACAACTGTAATTACCGTTTCCGGCTGGGGTGTTTGCTCCTAGCACCTTTCCTGTCACGGGAAGGCGATGTGGGATTCAGTAACCCTTCTAGCGCATCGTCAACCTCTCGCACCAACTCCTTGGACGTCCTCAGATCTTGCCCGTATACCGCTGGGCATCTGCGTGTTCCGGTGACCTCCCGTCCTGGCCCTTCGTTGACGCGGAGTGATGGCGGGAAACCTGGGGCGGCTCACTCTTGGCCCGCGCGTGTCGAGTCTGGTCCTCTTCGTCAGGTCGTGATGAGAGGAAGGCGCTCTTGCTCTGCACGGATCGCGGCCTGGGCGTCAGGGTATCTTCTGACTCATCCGAGGTTCTTTCCGACCATACGCGGCGCGCAATATCTGTCACTTTGCTGTCCTTCCTCAGATGTCGAACTCTGTCTTGTAACCGGCGCTCGCTTTTCAGGCGGTAGAAATGTTCCTCGTCCGACGAGCCCTCCGCCCTCTCGTACAAGCAGTTTCCTGGGCCACACGGGCCTGTGTGTCCCTGCACTGGGAGACGACAAACTGAGCACTTCCTAGACCGACGTTGACGGGTATATTCCCTCTCCATCCGGCTAACTTTTGGAAAAGAAATTACTAGACGGGGTCGGAGCGTCCAACCGACCCGGCGCTCTTTACTGAACTAACTCCGGTCACGCGGCTCACTAGCCTGTATTTACACAAGCTCTCGGCCGAAGGCTACTGCCCCCAGCCCAAGTTACGGGACCGGCTTGACACTAGGAGCGCGATTCGTCAGGCTACGCGGCTCCCGTCAGTGGGCGGGTGGACTGAACCATTTGGTTTTGTGGGTAATTACAAAAAATTACCCTTTCGGCACCGCACGAAATCGGGTATTTAAGCATGCTTAATCAGATTCGTAAATAAAGCTTAAACATTGGAACAAGATAAAGTAACCTTTAAGCCGCATTTAAGACGTATTAAATGCTTAAACTCAAGGTCCATCTTTACACTATCTTTACGAACAGCGTAAAGTCAACTTAAAAATGTATATATCTTTACGCAATCTTTAATGTCGATTAAGTATGCATCAAATATAATGTTCCGTGGTATGTGCACAGCATACGTACCAACGGATTTGAAAATGCGGCCGTGTCGTTTTGGCAAAAGTGAACAACAATTAGTCGACAAATGTAACACACCAAACTTTCAGAAACTTTAGTATACTACGGGTTATTTCTCAAGGTCTTTCTGGGGTACTTTGAAAGTTTAAACGTAAGCATTATAGAACGAGACAAAATCATTGCACGAACAGTTCCCGTGTTCTTATAAACATTGCGCCCGCTCTGTAAAAACCCTAAACCTAAGTCTTATATCCTAACGTTACATTCATTTTGTCTTAACATTGCCAATCTGGTAAAGCGTGCATGGTTTATTCAACTCGAGATAGGAACAAGCAACCATCAAATTGTGTACAAGTATCTCACAAAAGTTCCTCTGAACGCGCACAGCATGCATACCAACGGATCAGAAAATGCCGCGGTGTCGTTTTGGCAAATGTGAACAACAATTTAGTCAACAAATGTAACACATCACACTTTCAAAAACCTCAGTATTCTACGGGTTACTTCTCAAGGACAAGGTCTCCCTGGCGTACTTTGAAAGGTTTAAACGCAAGCATTTTTTTCCCGCGAGCCGTGTGCACTCGATCGCAGCTTGTTTTCAGGGAGACAAAATTCTTGCACGAACAGTTCCCATGTTCTTACAAAGATTGCGCCCGCTCAGTAAAAACTATAAACATAAGTCTTATATCCTAACGTTACATTCATTTTGTCTTAACATTGCCAATCTGGTAAAGCGTGTGTGGTTTATTCAACTCGAGATAGGAACAAGCAACTCTGAACGCGCACAGCATGCATACCAACGTATTTGAAAATGCGGCGGTGTCGTTTTGGCAACTGTGAACAACAATTTAGTCAACAAATGCAACACATCACACTTTCAAAAACCTCATTATTCTACGGGTTACATCTCAAGGTCTCCCTGGCGTACTTTGAAAGGTTTAAACGCAAGCACTTTTTTCCCGCGAGCCGTGTGCACTAGATCGCCGCTTGTTTTCAGTTAAACAAAATTCTTGCACGCACGAACAGTTCCCGTGTTCTTATAAGCATTGCGCCCGCTCTGTAAAAACCCTAAATCTAAGTCTTATATCCTAAAGTTACATTCATTTTATCTTAACATTGCAAATCTGACAAAGCGTGTGTGGTTTATTCAACACGAGATAGGAACAAGCAACCATCAAATTGTGTACAAGTGTCGCACAAAAGTTCCTCTAAACACGCACAACATACATGTCAACCGATTTGAAAATGCGGCGGTGTCGTTTTGGCAAACGTGAACAACAATTTAGTCGAGAAATGTAACACATCACACTTTCAAAAACCTCATTGTACTACGGGTTATTTCTCAAGGTCTCCCTGGTTTACTTTGAAAGGTTTAAACGCAATCAACTTTTTCCCGTGAGCCGTGTGCACTCGATCACCGCTTGTTTTCAGTGAAACAAACATGAACTTGGGCTCAAGCTTAGTACTGATCACAGTCTGTTTACTAGAGGTCATGATGTTAAAAAAAGGCGTCTTTCTGTTGGGCGGTATGTATTTTTAGTGCTGAGCTAATCCAGTGTTTGTTGATGGGTGAGTGATTACACCATATGTGGTCCAGTGTTACAGATGTGAGAAGATTGTTCATGTGTTTAACCCAGTACCATTGTATAGTTTTTTCCTTTCTTGATCATGTCAAAAATTTGAAGAAGTATTAGTTTTGGCCATCTCTGAACTTCCATTTTAACAGGTCGGTCATAGTATTTTAGGCTACTGCCCCCAGCCCAAGTTACTTGACCGGCTGGACACTAGGAGCGCGATTCGTCAGGCTACGCGGCTCCCGTCAGTGGGCGAGTGGACTGAACCATTTGGTTTTGTGGGTAATTACAAAAAATTACCCTTTCGGCACCGCACGAAATCGGGTATCTAAGCATGCTTAATCAGATTCGTAAATAAAGCTTAAACATTGGAACAAGATAAAGTAACCTTTAAGCCGCATTTAAGACGTATTAAATGCCGAAACTCAAGGTCCATCTTTACACTATCTTTACGAACAGCGTAAAGTCAACTTAAAAATGTATATATCTTTACGCAATCTTCAATGTCGCTTAAGTATGCAACAAATATAATGTTCCGTGGTATGCGCACAGCATACGCACCAACGGATTTGAAAATGCGGCCGTGTCGTTTTGGCAAAAGTGAACAACGTACAATTAGTCGACAAATGTAACACACCAAACTTTCAGAAACTTTAGTATACTACGGGTTATTTCTCAAGGTCTTTCTGGGGTACTTTGAAAGTTTAAACGTAAGCATTATAGAACGAGACAAAATCATTGCACGAACAGTTCCCGTGTTCTTATAAACATTGCGCCCGCTCTGTAAAAACCCTAAACCTAAGTCTTATATCCTAACGTTACATTCATTTTGTCTTAACATTGCCAATCTGGTAAAGCGTGCATGGTTTATTCAACTCGAGATAGGAACAAGCAACCATCAAATTGTGTACAAGTATCTCACAAAAGTTCCTCTCAACTCGCACAGCATGCATACCAACGGATCAGAAAATGCCGCGGTGTCGTTTTGGCAAATGTGAACAACAATTTAGTCAACAAATGTAACACATCACACTTTCAAAAACCTCAGTATTCTACGGGTTACTTCTCAAGGACAAGGTCTCCCTGGCGTACTTTGAAAGGTTTAAACGCAAGCACTTTTTCCCGCGAGCCGTGTGCACTCGATCGCCGCTTGTTTTCAGGGAGACAAAATTCTTGCACGAACAGTTCCCGTGTTCTTACAAAGATTGCGCCCGCTCAGTAAAAACGATAAACATAAGTCTTATATCCTAACATCACATTCATTTTGTCTTAACATTGCCAATCTGGTAAAGCGTGTGTGGTTTATTCAACTCGAGATAGGAACAAGCAACTCTGAACGCGCACAGCATGCATACCAACGTATTTGAAAATGCGGCGGTGTCGTTTTGGCAACTGTGAACAACAATTTAGTCAACAAATGCAACACATCACACTTTCAAAAACCTCATTATTCTTCGGGTCACTTCTCAAGGTCTCCCTGGCGTACTTTGAAAGGTTTAAACGCAAGCACTTTTTTCCCGCGAGCCGTGTGCACTAGATCGCCGCTTGTTTTCAGTTAAACAAAATTCTTGCACGCACGAACAGTTCCCGTGTTCTTATAAGCATTGTGCCCGCTCTGTAAAAACCCTAAATCTAAGTCTTATATCCTAACGTTACATTCATTTTATCTTAACATTGCAAATCTGACAAAGCGCGTGTGGTATATTCAACACGAGATAGGAACAAGCAACCATCAAATTGTGTACAAGTATCGCACAATAGTTCCTCTAAACGCGCACAACATACATGTCAACCGATTTGAAAATGCGGCGGTGTCGTTTTGGCAAACGTGAACAACAATTTAGTCGAGAAATGTAACACATCACACTTTCAAAAACCTCATTGTACTACGGGTTATTTCTCAAGGTCTCCCTGCTTTTCTTTGAAAGGTTTAAACGCAATCAACTTTTTCCCGTGATGCATGTGCACTCGATCGCCGCTTGTTTTCAGTGAAACAAACATGAAATTCTTGCACGAACAGTTTCCGTGTTCTTATAACCATTGCGCCCGCTCTGTTAAAACCCTAAATCTAAGTCTTATATCCTAACGTTACATTCATTTTGTCTTAACATTGCCAATCTGGTAAAGCGTGTGTGGTTTATTCAACTCGAAATAGGAACAAGCAACCATCAAATTATGTACAAGTATCGCACAAAAGTTCCTCTAAACGCGCACAGCATGCATACCAACAGATTTGAAAATGCGGCAGTGTCGTTTCGGCCAAAGTGAACAACAATATTGCGGGAAACTTTTTCCACATTAGCGATGGTGGCATCACCCTCTTAAGTAATCTTGTGAGTCAACCATTACCAACCCTGTAAGTTACCAACAGCAGCTGTTTCCTTATGTCAGCTGTTTTCAGCCATTTGAGTAAAATCCAGCCTCTGTTGTCAGTAACCTTCTTCCATTGATTTATATTCATTTATATTGATTGATATGGCTAGTCGCTAGGAACCACTCCATGTCGTCCGACCAGTTTTCCCCTGTTAGTTTAGGCACGTGTACAGAATCGGACACAACGACTCAGTGATAGCAGTTGACCCGGTGAGAAGCTGCTTAAATTTAAAAATGCTAAGTTGTATTCAAATTGCAAAAAACAGGATCCTACAATGAACGGAAACACTTATTACTTGTAGCAAGCCATTTAGATATTGACTTGCAGTCAACATTTTCGATTTGGAATGGTAGGAAATAGGGGGTTAATGATAGCCTCATTTGCAGGCCGTCTGGGCGGCACCGGTGTCAGAGGGATCCCCCATCCCAGCGATTTCGCCCCCCTCCAGAGATCTTCAAAGTATTCTGCCCTGGCTTCGAATTTTAACATACTTTCCTCTGTGTTTGTGGAGTCTTTTAGATAGTCTTCGAACTTGGGCTCAAGCTTAGTACTGATCACAGTCTGTTTACTAGAGGTCATGATGTTTAAAAAGGTGTCTTTCTGTTGGGCGGTATGTATTTTTAGTGCTGAGCTAATCCAGTGTTTGTTGATGGGTGAGTGATTACACCATATGTGGTCCAGTGTTACAGATGTGAGAAGATTTTTCATGTGTTTAACCCAGTACCATTGTATAGTTTTCCTTTTCTTGATCATGTAAAATTTGAAGAAGTATTAGTTTTGGCCATCTCTGATCTTCCATTTTAACAAGTCGGTCATAGTATTTTAGTCTAAGTTTGTCCTGTAAGCTTGTTATAGATTCCCATCCAAGTTAACCAAACACAGTAGCTTTACTTGTACCATTCGGTGCTTTAAATAGGAATTTGCCAAATTGGTATTGTAAACTTTCAAGGTGGGTCTTGTCCTTAATTGAGGAGGGTGCCCAGATACTGCTACCATAGTTTATGCTTGGTACAATGATACTGTTCCATAGTTTGTCACCATAAGCAATGCGGTTAAAGCTGATATGGCCTAGTATTGTAGATGCTGCTGTGCTTCTATTAGCCTTCTTAAGGGTCTCACTTATGTGTATACTGTCATTCAGGTTTCGAGATATATGTATTCCTAAGTACTTATAGGTTTCACACTCTTCTAGGCTGAGGTCCTTTACTTCCCACTTCCTAATCGGGTCCAGTTCCTTCCCTACTATTAGGACTTTAGATTTCTTCTCATTGAACTTTAGTTTGAATCTCACTCCGAAGTCGGCTGTAATGTGAAACATGTGTTTTAGCATCTATTCATTTTCAGCTAAAAGTACGACATCATCTTCAAAGAAAATTCCGCTTACTAAATCAAAGGTTCTCTGTTAAATTGAATACCAAGACCGTGAAGTAAGGATTTCGCTAGTTCATTTATTTAGAGGCAAACCAGAATAGGGGACAGGACACAACCTTGCTTAACACCAATATTTGAATCGAAGTAGTCTGTCTCTAGGTCGTCGAATATAACTTTGTTTTCTACCTTCTCATAAATCTTATGTATAATATTCCACGCCCTCCCACTGATCCCATTCCGTGCTAGTACACATTTTAGTCCATCACGCCAAACCAGATCAAAGGCCTTAGAGGGGTCTAAGAAAGCCATGCAAGTGGGTTTACCATTGGATTTGGGGATAGCACTGAGCCCCTTTAAGCTGAAGATATGGTCTTTTGGTCGTCTGTCTTTCTTGAAGGCCCCTTGTATTTCCCCCAGGATGTTATTCTTTTCCAAGAAGTCGGACAGTTGTGATTCAAATACATTGTTGAAGATTTTACTAGCACATGATATAAGAGTTATGCCTCTGTAATTGTTAAGACCTTTCACATCTCCACTTTTATGTATTGGAACTATTATACCTTTGTGCCAGTCTGACGGAATCTCACCCTTGCTGTAGAGTGTTGAATGAGAGTAGTGACTGATTTTAACATTTCTTATCGATCCCCCTCTTTCCAAAATTCATTTACAATCTGGTCTTTGCCTGGGGTTTTGTTGTTATGCTTAGATTTGATTTCTGCTTCAACTGAGTCCATTGTAAAGGATATCTCGTTTATATGAGCATTTGTTTTACACTTTAGGTCTCCAGAACGGATAAGTGGAGTGCATAATTTCACTATAGTAGTGAATGTGTCTTCCTCACTGCCATGTAAAGCTTTTTCCATTTGTCCAAGGTTTTTCCAGTATTGTTAAATATTAGTCTTTAGATTCTCGTTGGCTGCAGTTCCGTCTGACCCCATATCAAAGTGGCCGTCAAAATTTAGAAAAACACAATTGCAAATTTTTTTTCCAGTTATTTCGTAGATTGTACCCTTAACTTTAACATATTCATTTGTCATAATTCTTTTAAAATGCTCCCTATTATATTTTAATCGGCGTCAATGTCAGTCAGTCTGTGGTCCTTAACTATAGAAATCCCAATATGCCGAAAACTGGAAGCTTTCCTCGGAGTTTGAACTGTAACGTTACAACCCTCTGTTTTCTTTGCACGGTTATCAACTATACCGTTGTGACTTTCCAGCGGAGAAAAATTTTTAATATTTAAGTTTGGGTTGGTACTTTTATGAAGCCTTGTTTCAGTATATTTACACAGGTTTTCCTGTGAGCAGCCTTAACTTTAGGGTCAGCCCTGTACTGCCCCCCACCACCATTTAGCATTTGACCCCTTCTAGCTCCTTATAGCTGTAACAGATTTTGTCAAATCATGTTGTATAATCATTTACAAGTGCATTTTGTCAAATAATGACCCAATTTGGTGCATGGTTTATCCTGATATTTGGCAAAAGTATGATATTTTGTGATATCTGTACAGCATTGAGCAGGGGTACAGTGTATATAAAGCTGTCAGGAATACCTATGCTGTATGAACGCTATCAGTGCGTTTGTTGTGCGTTACTAATTAGTTCGTTCATCCTGCGTTGTATATGTGCTACAAGTATGTTTAACTTTTATGTATAAGCGGCTAATAGCTCGTGCCGCAAGAGAAGCGTATCACCGCGTAAGAAACGCGACCATCTAGCGTACTTGTATAACAAAGTGTCTCATATTTTCAGGAATGAGGAAATTCGGCCGCGTGTTTTGTGCACGACGTCAGGGGGAGGAGGGCGTCGTAAGGAGGGGCATAATTTTCGTATACCCGAAAGTTTCCCTAGTTTGAGCCGTGGCGGGGCTTCCAATTGTTGAATGACAGAGTTGTTTTGAATTTAGTTGTGCTTTAAAACGTTCACGAATTAGGCGATTGGTGCCATTTTATGGCTAATTTGTACTACAATAACTATATATACTACTTATCAGTTGATAACCTCCCAGAATAATCGCAACTGCTATTCAAGAAGCTTTCACAGGAGATATCTTCAATACAAATGCTCATTATCCCTACTACATATTGCACAATGTTTGTTCATAACGGCATCTGAATTAACAGGTTCAACTGTAGCTTTACTGCATACTGATGACGGATATTTAAGGGAAAGGGTGACGGATTATGGTCTCCGGTGACGGATTAAGGATTAATTTCTTGAGTTATGCGCGGCGCACATATAGTGTATGAATAACGAATTCAGCGCATCAATTGCGTACGAGACACGTATGATTTGCATATTAAGTGCGCGATACTATTATCCTTGCAGCGAATAGCTGCCTATCAGGTGCGTATGCTGAGCGCATTCCGGTCGCACACAACATCTGCCGACCGCATGCCTGACGCTCTTCCGACTAATGCTAATCGAACCTGTGTACTTGGTTGCGTTGATATAAGTTGTTATGTAAACTGTTATCAATATATTGAAAGACGCCTCCACAAGTGATGAAAAGTAGGATTTTTATGTGAGTGTAACAGGGACACTGCAGTCGTGTGGGGCATTTCAATGATCATTTACATAAAAAGTTATGTCAAGGTTGTGTTTGTTTCCTTTCTGTCCTTACCAAAATCAAATACCGGACCCGACCAATTTAACATGATACCAAATCTGGAATGAACCCCGGATGTTCGTTGAGTACGCTATGTGTACGCTATCCGTACGCCATCTGTGCGTTTTATACGTACAATGCGCTGCCCGATCGCAGGACTAACGGCACTAATTCGTGACATAAATTCTTATTCACTATACGTTCGTTCATCATGCGTTTTATCTGCGCTGCAAGTAGGCTTTGTGTACGCTGCTCAGAGCTCGTGCCGCAAGAGAAGCGTACTACCGCGTATGAAACGCGAACACATAGCGCGCTCGTACCGCACTCGACCGATGTCGGACGGATGCACTGCGTATTTATAACGTCAGAGCTGCGTAACAGCGTTCGCACGAATGTTTTGGTAGTTCCTAATTAAAACAATCAGGCGTACTGGGCCGTACCTAGCTTGCGTATGCCTGCGTACCTAAAACGTCCACAAAGCAATTGATATACGCATTAGGTGCGTATTGTGCGTACGCCTTCGTATGACAAAAATGTTAGTACGCAACCCACATGGACATGATATACGCACAAGTGTGAGAGGGCCCTAACGCTCCCCGCATACTTGTGTGTATATTCAAGTGCTAATTTGTTGAGCATTAACATTTTAAGACGTTTAGTCAAGTTTGTGGGGAAGAAACTGTTTTCTACCGAGACCCACCGTTGTGCTGCCTAGTTATCAAACCAAAGAAATTACTTCTTCGGCTGCAAACTTAACCGGAACCAAAACATGTTTAAACGCAACTCGCGCGGACTTGTGTATACGCACAAGTGTAAAGCCCCTGTCACACGTGTGCGTATATAACAGCCCGCATGGGTTGCGTATAAACATGCTTTTGGTTTAGGTTAAGTTTGCAGACGAAGAAGGAATTTCTTTGGTTTGATAACCAGACTGCACAACGATAGGTCAAAGTAGAAAACAACTTCCTCCCCGCAAAATTTACTTAAACCAAAAAAAATAATACTGCGGAACTCACGCGCACTTGAATATACGCACAAGTGTGACATGGCCCTTAGGTAGGCTTCAAGGTTGTTGTTCTTTTGCATCAAAGGCAGTTGCTTACACCCACACAACGAAGTCAAATCGTGACCAGGCGTATATACCGTATATTGGAAAACAGCACGCTTCCCAATGCGGTGGTCACAGATAAGCAGTGCATTGTTCCGAACCTGGTCGACGCTCATCAAAAACATGAAATGTTAAAGTCCGTGTATTTATCAGTTATCGCTGTAAAGCACAATTCAAAGTTACTTTACTTATACATTTTCTATATTTCTATGTTTTCCGGCCACTTTTGTCATGTGTCATGAACACTTTAATATACTCTCAGAGGCTTTGCTGCTTGTCGTCATTGCAGAGCAGCGTTCACTGTATGTTCTTCTTTGTTTAAATGTGCATTAGTTCTCCAATATGAAGAGGGCTGTGGGGATAGGATTACCCTTGGGGCTGATCCTGGCCGTGACTGTGTACCTTGCCTTGACTGACTTTCGGAAGAATGAATCGTCCGAATCAAGACATCGTGTCATCAAAAGGTCTATAGGTAAGGTTCTGGCTGCTATTGCATGTCCTTTACAGCTTTGCACAGAAAGCCCTGGCGGCAACACTGTACATTCTCATTCACAAGCAGGACATGTGCTATACTCTAGTTATCTTTGCTTCGCCGAGAGTGTTATAATTTGACAGTATTCGCTTTTGTGTGCGACCTTCTGTAAACACGATAACTCGAGAATGGATGGATTGCCTGGATGGGTTGTCTTTATACTTGGCATGTGGGTAGGTCTTCTTGAGACCTCGAAATGATTAGATTTTACCCCCCCCCCCCTCCAGCGGCTTGCTTATAATGGTACTGCAGCGGAACTTCCGGTTTTGCTATCATTTTCTGGGCCAGCTATGGTTATGATTTAATAGCGGTACTACTAATATACTAGTACTACGACAGTGCTGTGTCTTTCCACAATAGGTTCTTAAAGATCTAGATGTCACTGTTCTCTAATTATCATTATCTATATTATGCATCATCTGCAGGTTTCTAGTTAAAATGATGCAAGAGATGATCAGGGTTTGTGTTTGAACAGAATAGGCTGAGCCAGATTTCACAAACAGTGGTACAATGTGAAAAAATGTCTGTAGCAGGATCACCTCTGAGCCTTGGGATAAAGCACTTTTTAGATCAGTGCAATGTTCTAGAGGTGAAGGGAAGTCGAAAGAGCGTGGTGAATAATCCGACTTGAGCTAAGTAATACCAAAGGCAAAGACTAAAAACTAGTGCATACTTTGCACTAGACACATTACATTGCCAGTGGCCCGTGTGGCAAAAAGTAGTTACTAAGAGCTCTCTATATAGAAACAGAAACTTTGAATGAATTTACACAGAAAAATGTGCGGATGATTTCATCTTTAATTGAAACGTCGATCCGATTTGTGTTGTAGTATTGCCGGATGACCTTCAGAACGCCCTCCAAGCAGCAGCGGCTGAAGACGCTCCACCTTACGTCAAGAACAAACGCTTTCTACCGGCCATTGCGAACCTTGCTGGGAACCTTTTGTGTAAGTTCCTTCAACAGCTATGGCTTTAGGAACAGCCATGAAATGTTTCATCATGTTAACAAATAGTTCTGCACAAAAGTGAGTGATGAATTCAACAGTCCTAGTCCTGCTACGCCCGGCAATTGCCGGGTTGCACATTATTGTACTGTATGCTAGCCCTGACAATTGCTGAGTTGAGAATATTTCTAGAATGCGTACGTTGCACCCGAGCGTTGTTGTACAGCGTGGTAACTAAAATTGAGCAATATCAAACGAGTACCCCTTCTTTCAAATTTTTCTGGGCACTTCAGCAGTGGGGGTATATTTCTCCTCTGGAACTCCAGCAGGACAAGGGTTAAGAGAATAAATCAGAAACATTCCCAGTGTCATTGTGTCAGATCCATCCTACCCTATAAAAGGGTTAAAGAAGACAGTCTCGACGTGATTATGCGGGTGATTATTACGAAGAAATAAAACAGTTGACGCTGTGGAAGGAATGATCTGTTCAGCTACAAGGCCGACTTAGTTTTTCAATCTCTCCAATTTTGTTGAATTCGTAGGGAAAATGATTATCTTCGCTTTAAAATCAATGTTCATGTGAGCTCGAGCAATCACGATTTTCAAGGTCGAAAGAAGGCTTAACTGCCATAGAATCCGGTTATTTTTTCTGTTTACATATATTCACCACGAACTTTTGAAGAGAGTAAAATCACGAAAACATGTCAAGTTAGGCTGCACTATCTAGCGTAACACTAGATGGATATGTCCAAAATCGATTAATCAAGACCTCACTTTTTTGTAACTAGCAATGGAGCGCCGTGTGCTGGAGCACGTGAAAAAAATGTATCATGTTAGGGCTCCTCCTGTTACATCACTATGCATAGATTATTTTACAAATTGTTTCCATAAAAAATGTGATGAGATGTAGAAATAAAACTCTGCCAAAGAAAAGGACATTCACACATACAGTATATGTAAGTTTGGTAGGGAAGACCAGCATTTCAGGTATAATATGTCAATTATTAAATTCTAATATCAATAATCAATGAGACAATATATAGTAGTAGACTGGTTTATTTCCAAAAGGGGGGTAAAAGCTGAAACAACATATCTACAAAAGCTCTACATATTTCTCGGAGGAATGAACTCTTCGAACCCTTGTTTTGTCATGTGCAGCAAAAGGAGGTGGGGCCAATGTGGGAAAACTGACGGACACAATTCAGCAGCTGGGCTCCATGGAGAACATGAGCCCGGACATCATATCAGACAGTGTGAAACATGAGGCCGAGGTGACCGCAGAGGTTGAAAAAGAGGTGGCGGAAAAGACCGTAGACCAGCTACTTGAAGATAGTAAGTAAAGGCATCAATACATACATTCCTGAACAAGATGTCTGCCTAAAGCTCATAGTTTTCAATTATCCGCTGTGAAACATTGTCAAACACAGTGTGCTACTTGGAATTACTCAGATATATGTATAGTCTAAACATCTAACACATTCTAAACGCAATGTCATGTTGTCTCTTTTACAGTTGCCCACGAAAAAAAAGATGACGATGATGAAGGAGGAGGAGAAGGTGGTGATGCAGGAGAAAGTGAGATAAAGGTATTCTCGGGAAAATATTTGGGATAGATTTTCTTCTTTCTATCTCATGTTTTTGTTTAAATGTCAAAGAAGCACATGTTGTCAAAAAGAAAATAATGTGCCTTCTCGTGTCCCTCTAATCCTCGACAACGGGAATGAGCCATCATCTGGTGTTATATGTGGCTAATAAACGTTGCGTTGGGCATGTTTTTAAGACTATGGCATTTTAGTCTTTCGTGTAGAGTATGCTGTAGAGAAAACGTGTGTTAGAAATAGCAAAGATGCAGACAAATCAGTAAAAAGAAATAATTAATAAAGGCTGTCATTTGCCTCTGATTGTATAAAATCCCATTGTTTTGTTTTTGAAACCAATTCATTCTTTGCTTACATTTCTGTATGCATATTGACTGCCCTGCAGGCTGAGGTAGATTTTATCGCAGAAAAAGGCATGGTCGAGGATGATATGTTCGCTCCACCAGGAATGCGCATGAAGGTTGACATTGAAGAAGATCCTAAGTAAGCCTTTGAATGATTACCTGTAAATAATACAAATAACTGTATGCAAGGTTAGCATGGTTGTCATGTAATCTAACACAGACTATGACTTTGATTCTATATGTACGTCGGAGAGTCGTTATTTTCCTTTCTTGAGTAGGGTAGGGTTTATGAAGAAAAAAAGGACACTTTCAAAATTGGTTGAAAGTCTTATTCATGAAATAAATTGCACTAAATAGACAATCTAAGATGTCAAGAGTTGTATTGATTAGATGCTAGGATAATCATATTTATGTATCACGATGGTCAAACATGGGCGCAAAATTTCCAGACTTTTTTAGAATTCGAACAACATTATTATGTTCGAAGTGACGTATTCGAATAGAACGTGCTTTCTATTCGGGGTCACTTGCTGTCATTTGCAGGTTTTCACTGTAAATCCGCGCCAAAACGCCCTTTCTCTCCGAGGTCCCTTGCATAAAAAGAAGGAAAAACACTTTGTCACAAATACAAATTATTTTCTGGACAGTGCATCTTTCCTTAAATCTTGTTGTTGACATGGATCATGTAACCAAGCTACTAGCTCCAATGTCACCCCGACCAATTGATCGCATTGAAACTCAGATTCGAATCAGCCTTGACCCGACAATTCGCTTCCCAAGTTGCGTTAACGACTAAATCTAACAAAACAAACTTGCCAGTGAGATGCTGGAAGGTGTCAGCTTTCAAATGATTTTTTCAGATTGACAATTTTGGCACTTTGGAAGCGATCTAACGTTTGGCACTTTGGAAGCGATTTAACGTTTAAAGAAAAGTAGTAGAAACCGAACATCCTTTCTAAAACATCCAACTTATCGTTTTTAAGAAAACGTTGAGACAAAATTATGCAACATGCATAAGACAGTAGGATTTGAGGTATACATATTGGCTAATTTTATTTACAACTGGCGAGACATGTGCGAGAGATCGTTTTTCTAACTATTTCACATTTGTAGGGAGGATAACGAAGACGATGACATGTCCGAGGCAGCAGCATACTCTTACCCCTTGGGGATGGGGACTGCTCTGATGAACGGCTGTTTCGGGACAGGATACGTACCAGGAGATCCGTGCTACGACGATAAGAGTGAACTCCCGGCCTGTCATGTGAGTGATGTCTCCGGAGATATTTTTACAAGTGAAATTGTCAAAATAATATTGTCCTTTGCCGTTTTTTTTTATTTCCTTCTTTAAGTCATTATTAGTTATAGACCTCGATCAATACATAAATGCCTTGCAGTTTTTGAAATATGAATTATGTTGGTCATGCATAGAATATCTTAATGATCTGCCTTCATGAAAACTGTTTTATCCCAAGGTACTACGACTAGGTACGAAATGTGTTACTCAAGCAATGTCTGTGTAATGATTGATTTTCACCTCTTACGCGTATCTCTACATGTTTATGATTACTTATATCAATAATTATTCCAAACAATATCATATTCTACTTTAGGTATAGGATCTACAGTTAGAACATGTAGTGTTTGTATAGGTATATGACAGGATACGCGCACGCCTCCCTAACCTGTTGTCTTGCAGAACATGATGGAGGGATGTGCATATATTGGGGTCGGCTTTGATGGTCGCGGGGATTACAGCAGTACATCCAGGAGGAAAACTGTTGTGCAGCGAAACTGTGAAAACATGGCAACGTCAGTTTTTATGGCATTTTGTTATAAGATAATCTAGATGATCTAAAGGTGTGGTTTTGTATAGATTTAGCGCAAATAGGGCGGAAAACTTAATCTGGTAAAGCATATTTCTTTTTGTACTTTTGATTATCAATTATGATTTTTTTCAAGACCTACTCTCATGAGTCGATCTGGTGCTCTGCTTTAACATAGCGAACAAAATGTCATTTTAAAGGGTAATATTAGCAATCCAATGATGTACAATTGCCATTGTAAAAAATTAGATAAATTAGTATTTAACGCAGTGCAATTGGCAACGTATTCAATAAATTGTTGATAAACTCATTTCCCATGCACTCGACCGCAGGTATCACGATGAGGATGTCCCGGATAATATGAATGTTCACGGCATCTTTGACACCAAAGTCACCTCCTCTGTCTTCGAGTCCAAAGAATCTTATCGCCAGTCTCTTCAGCAGAAGGCCGGCGTCTCTTTTTCAGGATTTGGATTCCAGGTTATATTTGATATTTTTGATATGTTGTGATGACCACGCTCTTGTTCTGTTTGTATATCAATTCAATATTGTTCCAATAGTGATATATCGGCAAGAGGAAAAGAAAGTATCACAAAAAAACAGTGGGTTAGATGACTTAAGAACAAAGAAATGCAGAAAGAAGTTTGTCTTTTAACTTTTGATTTTCTTTTGACAGATTGGCATATCATTGATCATACATATTCCAAACATTGAATGAATCGACTTATATGTGCACTTTTTTAGGCTTCCGTTGACGCAGCATATGGTGGGTCGTCGTCATCCCAGAAGCAGTCGTTCATGTCCCTTATAGAGTGCGATGTTATCAGGTACTAGTGGTTTATACTTTCTTTCGAATGGCTAAATGTTGATGCCGTTGGTGTGAGGGTTGTTTATCTTGGCAGGGGGCTCATAACGTTATGGTTTTGAACAGGTCATAGGCTCTGTGACTTAGTTAAATAATCATTACTAACTTCAACCTTTAGGTATGAAATCTTCCTCGATGAAGTTACGCCCGATTCCCTGAGCATTTCTTTTCTGCGGGACTTCCTGTCTCTGCCCAAGAATTTCATTCAGGGAAAAGCGAAACATCGTAAGTACCTTGAATGATACATTTATTATAGGAAGAACTGTTTTTAAAGTGCCATCTTAGTCCATTGGGAGATTTAGTATTTTTAAAACTTATTCATATCCTCTCGGTACTTTCCTCAAGACTGGAGCACGAGCCACATTGTTGCTATTCATAAAGACGGAACAAAAGACGACCCTGGTAACTACAGGGGGATATCAGTCACTAGCTGTCTTGCGAATTCATTTACCTCAATACTAAACACACGCCTAACCACGTTTTTTGACGAACATTAACCTATCTCTCCAAATCAGGCCGGGTTTAGAAAAGGATTTGGCACAAACGACAACTTACTAATCATGGACACCCTGTTATTATGTAAGAAGCAAATACCTTTCCGAAAACAAACGCCTTTACTCATGTTTTGTCGACTTTAAAAAAGCTTTTGACTCCGTTCGGAGAGAAGGACTTCGCTACAAACTTCTGAATTCAGGCATAGGGGAATTCTTATAAGCTTATCAAATTTATGTACAACAAACTTTAGAAGTGCGTAAAAACCTCGTCCGGTCTAATGCCAACGTGTTTAACCAAAAAAGGTGTTAGACAGGGCTGCAATCTAAGACCCACATGGTTGAAACTTGTACACGAGCTCGACAATGCTGAATGTACACCGCCATCTTTACATAATTTATTCGTATCATGCTTGTTATATGCAGACGATGTTGTTATATTTTCTGAATAAGATGAAGGTTTGCAATGCGCTATCAATAGATTAAGCGCCTTTTGTACCAAATGGAATCTCCAAGTTAATTTAAAGAGAACAAGAGTTATAATCTTCAAGAAATCAGGCCGGTCCCTCCCAAAACATTTATTCTCATTCGGACAAGACACATTTTGACATAGTTCCCTCCTACTGCTACCTCGACTTGACTATTATATCGTCGGGCAGTTTCTCCCTGGCAAAAAAAAAAAACAACTTGCACTCAAAGCACGTAAAGCTATGAACAGCCTGAAATCTCTTATTCGTACATCTGTTTCTCCAAAATGTTTATTAAGAATATTTGGTTCTTGTATCAAGCCAATTCTTTTGTATGGATGCAAAATGTGGGGCACTGATTCCATAGATGACAGCTCTCCAATTGAAATTTCGCAACAACTATTTTATACAATATACTTGGGGTTTTCAGAAACTGTAGCAATTTAGCCTCTAGAGCAGAACTTGGTAGATTCCCTCTAGTCTTAGATATATCTGTAAGTGTGATTCATTTTTTGCTTCGCTTGTTACAGATGGATTATCAGAGACACCCATTACAAGTTGATGCTCTTTTGTTTCAACGTAACTTTATTACAGCTAGTCGTAGAAGAACTCTGTTAAAACGTGTAAAAGAAATATCTATTCTATTCTTGCAATTCATCCAGTGATATCAAGTCAGTATGTACTATGTTAAGGTCCAGAATTACCAATATGTATATTCAAACTTTCTGTCACAATATGGGTATAGATACTGGCAAGATAATGTTTTATAAGACATGCAAAACAACATATACCATGGAAAAATTATTCAAAACTAGATAACTTTGATTTACGCTCTGCAATTAGCAAAATTAGAATTAGTGCCCATCCCCTTGAAATTGAGAAAGGGTGGTACAAGAACTTACCACCTGTGTGCGAAAGAACTTGTAAATACTGCATGTCAAACAAGGTGGAAGACGAAACACATTTTAGGTCAAGTGGCCCATTCTACGACCACGAAAGAAATGAGCTATTTAAAGAGGCCACCATTTTCCATCCAAATTTCTCCACGTTTTCAGACGAAAAGAAAACTACTCTCCTCACAACATCACAAAACCCACATATTACAGAAAAATTGGGATCATTCGTCTTCCACTGTCTCGGAAAAAGAAGCCGAACACAATAAGTTAGAACTTAGTGTCAGTAGTTAAGACTAGAGTAGGCAGTTTATCTAGTTCATCATTGTCCGTCCGTCCACTCTGTGTTACATGTAAATGTACTTGCAATTAGCCTACGGGCAGGAATTTGCAATAAACTTTCCTATTGAAATCCTTTGTCAATTGCAGAGATATTCATCCTCCGCCATGGAACTCATTTCATCAAGTCAGCAAAGTTTGGTGGTGCATTAAGGCTTTTCAAGGCCCAAGAAGCCACAGCAAGTACAAGTCTCGAGGAATTCTCTGTTCAGGCCCAGGCATCTCTTAACACCATGTTTTTCAATGCCGGAGCTCATTACAGCGCAGAGGGATCCAGTGAAAGCTCGTACGACACAATTTTTTTTATTGTAATACTTATAGCATGTTCCCAAAATTCCTTATAAAAATGTCAGTGAGTGATTACAGTTAAACGTGAAAAGACATCACAAAAGGTCTTATATACAATATGTGTTATCTTTACTAGTGCCCATAGTAGCATTCTAGCAAATCATTATCATCGTCGTCATTTTATCAAATGATCACGCTAAAAGCTTAGGAATATGTCTGGCTGGAGGAAAAAAGAATCACTGTCAAAATGATCTCAATAATGATTTGGATAACCTGACAAATGGCAATGTTACAGCTCATCGTCCACGAGTTCCAGCACGCGTGTGATGGTTGAAGGAGGTGAGCAGGAAGTCGCAGCCATCGTTGCAGACTTCTACACGACTAATTTCAAAGAAACATTCACCGAATGGCTGAAGTCCATCCCGACATACCCGAAACCTGTTGAAATGTTCATGGGGACCATGTCAGAGCTGCTGAACATGAACTACAAACTTCTGTTCCCCTTCGACATTAGTGATGCTGCAGATGGCTGCTTTAGTAAAAAGTAAGTAGAAGTATGGGTATTATATCATCGTGGTTGTGACGCATCAGGTTTGCACGCCTATCAAAATTTAGGTTTAAAGCAAGGCTATAGGAGTGAAGTGATGAACATATGGCAATTGCTTTATCATAACTCTTATAAGTTTATTTTCAATAGGAATTCTTATTCATACTTTTACCTCTGATATGGAAATCTGAAAGGTGGAATAGTGATTCCTTTTTTTGTGTGTGCATCAGTTTGATATTATGATTGTAAATCCATAGCTTGTTGACAGAGGAAGATACAGGAAGAAAGTACTACACCGTCTCGAAACTCGTGGAGAAGGGAAATGAGACAGTACCAGTAGATGAGAAACGGTTTGTTTAGTAAAATATGTATTTATCTAATAGTATGTTATAGTTTGCATATTAGATTTTAGTTACATATCTAGGGAATGGAATGAGGAAGTAATGAATTTTGTGAAGAGAGAAAAATGATCAGACTTAGACTAGAAATGATGACCCACATTAAACTAAGGATAATGTGAAATTTTGAAAAAAAGACTTAGTATATTGTTTAAAAACCACATTTGTGACATTTTGTGGTTCTCTGATATATTTTTACACCCTATGTAACTATGTAATTTTATGCAGTTAGAATACAGTCCAATTCACGTGACATGATGCAGGTCATTCCAATCCAATCTTGCTTTGTTTCATTTTAATGTTTTCAGGTATTGTGATGATTCGTCTGTTGAAGAGTTTCAACAATCGATGGACCAGAAGCGACTTGCATTGGAAAGGGCAATTGCTGTTTACATGGAAGAGGTATGGTCGAAGTCTTCGTACTATTTGTTTTTATATAGAATTAGTGCAAGTGCACATTCACGACAGATTTTAGCGTGGTCGTGGGAAGGGAGTAAGGTGTCCAGGGGAAGACATGTTTTCGATTTCCATATACTCTCAATGACCTCTTTCTCTCTGCATACATTAGCTGTCTTTATGTTTAAAAAAAACGTTCAGCAGTTCCCTTCTGTCCAAGTGGCAATGACAGATTAAAGAAAACTAATTTCAAAGAAAGGGTAGTTTTGGAAAACCGTGCTGCTTCTTCTTGTTTTAAATATGTTACCTCCCCAGGGTCCAGTCCCCACTACAGACTTCCATCTTGACGGAGGGAAACCTGGATGTCAGACTGAGGCACTAGTAGTGAAGGGAGGAAAATCTGGAGTTACTCACCCTTCCTGGATTGAATTGATCAACGGAGACACTTATAAGGTTAGAAAAAAATGCGTAAATCTCATTTCATTTGATATCAAGAGACGTTTAGACTTACATACTAGGTTTTTCAAGGTATCATGTTTTTTGCTATCTGTACATTCTTTAATTTCATTGTAAAATACTCACCCTTCTATCACATGAGAGGTCTCTGGCGCTAGGATGATTTTTAAACTTGCTTAGCACGAGGGGCATACACTTTTCTCGTTTTGTAGAATCAATCAGGGGGTGCCTGCTCAGGAGTGATGTACCCTGATATTATGATGATGATGATGATGATGATGATGATGATGATGATGATGATGATGATGATGATGGTGGTGGTGGTGGTGGTGGTGGTGGTGGTGGTGGTGGTGGTGGTGGTGGTGGTGGTGGTGGTGGTGGTGATGATACTGATGATGATGATGAAACAATTTGGTTTGCAACTTATATTTTATTACACAATGAAGATTGTAATATCCATGATCAATGTTACCCCGTCTGAATTGCAGATATTCTTTGATCTTCCTGAGAACCTTAACGACAATATCAAGAGGGAGACTGAAGCCTTCGTGACTTATGCAGAGAACAGGTACCGTCTTAAAACATTACCGATTAGAATTGATTATGTGCTGTATACCAGTTGAATAATGTCTGATGTTTAGGTATGTTTTGGTATGGTAAATGATAGCTTAAACTACATGAATGTTTGATCTGCTGATTTATATTGGTCGCGTTTCACAACAGGTGGAGCTGTCACGCACCAGGGTCCAATCCTCACGTCTACGACAGCCATGTGAACGGGGGGAGTGGTGACACTAAAAACAAGAAGGTAGATATTTCCCCTTTGTTACACCAACATTTGCATTCCTTTATTTCAACGTGGATATCATGGAGCATCACACGGGGACTGTACCTGCCATGGTTTTCAAGTGTCATAGATACTTTAGCATTTTAGCACATGATTCTTTTTGAAAACATATTTGAATATTTGATATGGATGGATTGTATGTTTTTGTTGAAGATTCTAGTCAACAGTTTGAAAATTGAAGGTTTTGTCACAAACATGCCATGTTTTCAACAATGATTTGTTAAAGGCACTAGTCTCGATTGGTCTGACTGAAAAGAGAAATAAACGGAAGGAATACACACTGTGCAATGATATCCTTCTGGAATATTATAGTTTATTGTTTAAACACCGAAAACTAAGATATGTCGCCTTTAAGTGATTATTAGACCAATATTTCTCTGGGAAATGACCTGTTCAAATTTAGAGCTAGTGCCTCGCTTACAGCCATGTATATGTACCCTTGACCCGTTCTATTACCCGTCCCGATGAATTATACATATATGAGTTTTAAATGGTCTGGAAAACTACATCACTTCACGATCATACGTTTATTCGTTAAACAATGTTACATCTCTAATATGCCCTGCTACTGTTTTTGTTTTTTTAAGAAATGATGAACAAAGTAACATGCTAGAATTTTTTTTCTTTAAACAGGTCTCCTGCTATGGCTTTGTTATGTCGTACGAAGAAAAATCCGGCAAGTTGTATGTAACACAGGATGATCTGACAGCTTCCATAAAGGTGATGGCTACTCATTCACTTATTTTTAGTTAATCAGAGTATTTTTGTTTCCTTTATTATCTCTAAATGACGTTTATATGTTGTGTCGCGTCATATCGTGCTTGCATTGATGTGTTTAAACGTTTGCAAATGTTTCAAATGTTTTTGGTGTGTAGAAATGTATCGGAAGAATTAACGTTTCTTCTCAGACTGCAATTGAAGTAGAGACATTTCGAAGCGTAAAATTCACGGTCAATAACGCTATTCTTTCAAGAAATACTAAGAAGCGTGAGATCCCAAACTTGCGTAGAAGGAAAAAAAAACTACATTACGTTCCAACACTTATTAAAAATGTTCGGTAAATTTCATTAAACTCGCCCTTGTGTTCTGAAAGAAATATTATTAACACACCTTCTTCTAAATGCTAAATATTCAGCTTCTTGGGGACCTCCCCCACAGCCTGTTGAACTCGATTGTTGGCAGAACTGAGTTCATCAGTCCGTTAGAGCACTCACAGAGCAACAGGTGAGGATGATTTGATGCAATACATTTCAATACTTGAATGGATAGTCATCCAGTAGGATGCTGTCAGGTATAGATAACACGAAATAGCATTTCCCTCTTCTTCTTTGTGCACTTTGTAAAGGATGCCGCTGATTAGTGATCTTGTTTGTTTGTTTTTAAATTCAAAAACTTGTTTTTTCTTAAATGTATCATACTAGATACGAAGTAACTTAAATGTAGATCGGAAGAAAAGGTATTTGTTTGATTAAAAACACAATCTTGTGTTGCGAGCAAGCACTAAGCAAACAACAAAATGTCAAACCACGAATCAAACTGCCCTACTTCAAAATGAATAAACGTTCAATGAAATTTGTTCAACTGAGCGTGCAAACTGTTTAAAAAACCCACACTGTTCTTTTCATTTTGTGCCAATTTCATTGCTAATACAACCACAAGCATATAGATCATACGTCCTGGTGGCACATTTTTTTTAAACAATACTAGAATAGGCTCTTTTTTTGCACCACCTGTATGCTATTTTTTTGGTACAAATTGATGCCTGTGCAGTATGTGTTTGTGAATCAATGCGGTATAATGTCGATAGAGAACTGTGAAATAACATTGTTATATTGTGGACACCAGGGGGGCTCTGGCGAGTATCGTTGAAGCGCCCTGCACTGTGAAGTGGTCCAACTCCTACCAGATCAAGCCCGCGGAGTATGGAGGAAGATGCCTGTACTTTATTGCCGCGTCTTCAGGAGACATTTTTGTTGTCTTTTCTGCCATCCCGAGGGACAAGACCACCTGGTACCATCTCCAGATCAGTTTCCAGGGTGTCGCACTCTACAAGGTAACGCAGACAGAACTACGAATCATATATATCTTTTCCCAACTTGAATTTTTTTTTTTACCTTTGAATCGGCATCGGATCTTTAAGATATTGTGCTGAAACTTGGAAACATTTTTCAATAAAAGGTAACGTGAGCAATAAGTGGGTTTGATAATATTCACGTTATGCCATATACAATAAAAACATTGATATTTTACAGGGTATGAAGCTGGTTAAATACGAGGGAGCCAAAAGCGCTAGAAGTCTAGGCGACTCCAAGCTGTTTCAGCCATACTTTATTTGCATAGAAGAAGACATGGAGAAAAAACGAACCTACATCAAATATGGCATTGGCTCAGATAATTCAGTAAGTTACAAACAATCTATCTGTCCATCTAGACCTATTTATTGACCTATCTATCTGCCTTATATCTTTCTATCTGTTTTTGAATGAACTAAGCTGTAGATGTTCAATGTTATTTCTTATCAGCTATAGTCTCAGATCATTAACTGGGCCACCGTTTACTGTACCATGCATGTCAACATTGTTTTAACATGTAATATATTTGTCCACAGGAAAAAGGCTTAGTCTACATGGTCTACATTGATGGCAGCCCACCACTAGGCATTCAGTTCTACTCCTTTGGAAGCGGGGAAAAACCTGTGGAGGTCATGGATGCCCGGGTAATCGAGGGAGGCGCAACAGGCGAAATGGAATGCAGTGGAGGAACTGTCATGAATGAAGATGGGATGTGTGTGGAAGACTGCCACCCGGAATGTAACGGTAAGCTTTTGCATGCGGGTTAGGGTTAGGGTTAGGGTTGTGTAATGGACATTCTGTATGTTTTGGTAGGTTTTTGAAAAACCCTGTAAGCTTTTGCAGGCGACTTGTGTAATGGACATACAGTATGTTTTGGTAGCTTTTCAAAAAATCCTGTTTTGTAGTTTTGTAGACTAACATAAAAGCGGTTTGACTGAGCATTACTTTACAATACAGGATGTATTCCAATGTCCCCGGGATCGAAGCTCGACACCGAATGCCGTCTTTGTCAGAACGTTGCCATTATCGAAGAAGATGGAAGTACTAGATGCGTGGCAAGATGCCCAGCCGGCATGAAAGTGGCTGCAAATGGAGTGACGTGCGTATGTAGCAAATATGTCATGGATGGAACTACCCAATGTGTCTCAATGTGCCCGGCCAATTACAAAGTGGCATCCGATGGCGTGACCTGCGAACGTAAGTGTTTTGTTTTTGTTAGTTTGTTTGTTTGTATTGCATACCCGGTAAACCGCATCAAGGCGTAACACACCAGGTTTGTACTGAATAGTACAAGCTGCATATCCGGACATATTAACATGATCCACACACACCGGGAAGGACCCCTTCTCTTTTCGATAAGTGTGTTGGGTTCTTAACGTGCTTGAGGTGCTCTCCTCAAACACGGGACCTCCATTTAACGTGCTATCCGAGGGACGTCCCTAACCGAAGCTAGGTACTCATTTTCACCTGAGTAAAGTCGGGAAAGTCGTGTAAAGTGCCTTTCCCAATGGCACATCGTCAACGGGATAAATCAGGGAACCCCGGATTCGAACCCGGTACGCGGTATTTCTGGGTTCTGGGGCCAAACACCCTGCCACTACGCCACCGCGACGCTAGTGCAAATGAATTGCCTAAGTTGAAGTCCTTAACCAAATCCGAAAATCCCTCACATAGTTTGTTGCTTAAATTGCACAAACAAGGTTTTCCGTTGTTAATGTGTATCTAACTGCTTTCTTTCTTTCTAGCTGAGGACATCATACATAAGTGGAGGTCCGACGGCCGTTGTGGTTCCAGGTACACAACACGGATAGCCGACCCAGGGGAGTGTGACCCGAATTCAATCAAGTACTGTTGTTCCCTCAGTGGGATGTGTGGAAGTTCGGATGCTCACTGCCTCTGCTCAGGCTGTGTGGACTATCGTAAGTCTTCTAAAATACAACTTTGATTAACCTTTAAGACCAACTTCCATATTCTTCAAAAATACAGTACAGTATATGTCCCTAACTATGAAAATGCTAGGGTCACACAACATGATCTGTTGAGTTTCAGAGTACATTTGATCATCCGTATGTGATTGTTTTCTAAGACATGTAAATGAAACTATTCACTTCACTAGAAAAGGTATGATTGTACAGAAAGGCGGGTTTAGTGTTGCAGACACCTTTACCTTGTTTGATAAAAAATACCTTTTCTTCCTTCTAATCTACTTTATATGTAATCATCAATTTATGTATTCTCATTGCAGGACCAGTAGTGAGGCCTGATGGTAGATGTGGCGACAGTTACGAAGGACATGGAGGGAACCCTGGGCAGTGTGACCCGAACAGTATTACACCCTGTTGTAGCACTGGCGGTTGGTGTGGGGGTTCGGACGCTCACTGCAGCTGTTCAGGCTGTGTCGACTTTCGTAAGTGTTCCTCCAAAAAAGGCACATTATTCAAACATTTAAGCTTAACATCTCTTGAAAAAAAATGGCTCGATTTACCGCCCCGCACAACTCTCGTCGCCCAATTTAGCTTTCCCAGTAGGTTCAGGAGTTCCCGCTTTGACTTTTCAGTAGGTTGGAAACCTGACTTGCCTTGGACTTTGACCACTGGGCTTTGCTATACAAGCGCATTACAAACAATACAAGCACATAGAATCAATTAAAACTTCTCAATATAGACTGGGATTTATCTTGTCCGTTGGTAGTTTGATATCGTGACGTCTCTGCAGAGCACCGCCTATGAATGAGAAAGAACTGAATTTGTGTGTTCTTCGGAAACATATCAGTGTACTATCACTGACTGCATGGATTACATACTTTGACAACATGCCAGTGTAATCCCAGGGGGCCTAGATGACCTACATATCTACATACCAGAAGGTGCATTGATGACCAACATTCCACCATTCCTGGACCTGAGGTCATGGGGGGCTAACATCCTAACATACCAGTAGACTACAAATGCCTGTGGACAAATTCCTATTAAATTTTTCATGTGACACACCGTAAACCGCCTGTGCAATTTCTAGATTCTTACAGACTGCACATAACTATACCACTCGCCCCTGAGGCATCGCCAAAAAAAGCACACGTTTCAATGTGGAAATCGCCAAAAGTTGAGGCAGTCCTGTGTCCTCGAACACAAAACTGCAGCAACATTGATTCTAACCTCCTGTATTCGAATTTTTGACAGCGATGCAACCGGTGCGCTCAAAATGCATTGTAATGTAAATATTCGATGGAAGCCTGTGTGATACAACTCTAGAACCTCATGTGATACGGATAGTTATCACACGGTCCAGAACACCCGTATCAGGCCCAGGCATGACATAAAAGACATTATGTCATACCTAGGCTTGACCCGCGATCGGGCTGGGACCTCGGGTGATACGGAATACTCCGTTTTGTATTCTATATATACATGCTACAATCAGTCGGGAAGAGACACAAGTGAACCAAATTTGGTGATAAGATCATGTGTCAGTGAAATTCAATGAAACAAATAAAATCCTTTTTATATTGTAATCCAACTTTGTTTGCATATTCAACGAAAAACCTTTATAATACAATGTGCATCCTTCGTAAAGGTTAACATTATTTGGCCACAGTATGGGGTCTTGGAACTCTAGTTGGGTTTGATGAGCTATGAAGTCTGTCTGTATAGGAGGTAGAGGATACTTGTAGTACTGTTGTAATAATGTAGTGCAATGAATGCTACAATTTAGAAAGTGAAGTTATCAACGCAGGATTCTGATGAAATGCTTGTTTTGTTCAAAGGTTCAAAGTGGAGGAGTGACCTACGCTGTGGAAGTAGCTACCCGGCACCTGGAGCCAACCCCGGACAGTGTGACCCTAATGGAGCTAGCCCCTGCTGTTCCAGTGGTGGATGGTGCGGGAGCTCGGCGGCCCACTGCACATGTAGTGGCTGTGTGGACTATCGTAAGTGTCCATTCCATTAAGAGGCAAAAGTAGTATCTATCTAATCATTTCATCTCAAGACAGATGGGTTGCCCCTTCAACTTATAAAACATGATTTCCAACCCTGCCCAGTGCATGTATATATATAGAATGCAACACGGAGTATTCTGTATCACCTGAGGTACCAGCCCGACTGCGGGTAGGATCGGCCGTAGGTCGGAGGGCGATTCGACCCGCGGGAGGGCTTGGACTGAGGGTGACACGTAATACAACGTGTTATATTTTATTTATGTCATGCCTACCCGAACAAGATTAGCAATGGAAAAAAGACATTGCCATGGCGACGGTTGTTGTTGTGGTTGATGCGCAAATGTATCATGTCTCTGGCACTGTATATTGGTGTTGTTCTTACTGTATGTCCAAACAAGTGGATAATGACGATGGTCTATATCGACTTGCACTTGATCGATGGGTGATTTGGCTTTTGGCAGGCCAGCATTTATTCATGAGAAGACTAGGCGGGAATGGAGTAACCATTTTGGCATATATATGTGGTATGTTGAAAAGTTGCTTGTCTTTTATAATGGACTATGTATGAAAGTGTGTCATTCTATAATTTATTTTTGTATTGTCACAAAGTATGTTTGAAAAGAAAGTCAAATAGTCATGCCATGGTATAAAAATGGTAGAACTTTTTTAGAAATATAAATGTTCCAAGTCTGTAAGAACTTCTTCGTAGGAAGATCAATAGGAACTATAAATGTTGTGACATATTTTGTGTAATAGCTTTAGCTGCCAGGTACCTTGATGATCTTATAATTTATGTGTCAAGTGGTTTATATATTTTCGGTGTATATATGTATAATGACCCCCCCCCCCTGTCAATACGTACCCAATGTACTTGCAGTATGTCTTGGGTACCATATAATTACTCTTTTGGGATTAGAAATATAAACTCTAAGTCAGTAAGAACATCATAGTACACAATATAAAATTGAACGTGTATTTGTGTCTCATGTACTCCCATACATGTATACGCACCTTTATTTAGATATGAATGTACGAAAAGAACTAAGAAACGGAGCATTTTCAATCAGCTTGGTTACTGCAAATGCAGGCAAACTTAAAACCCCCGCGAAACTTTTTGACCATCTATGACTGTAGTGCTGATATTGTTTCAACGCGAAGTTAAAACCCCCGCGAACACTCCATTTTCTCCCTACCACGAAATAAAAACCATGCAAACTTAAATGCATTTACAGTATCATTCATAAAGATGATCGCATTGTTAACGGAATCAGGAATTTGTGCCGGTTGGAATGTATCCTTC
The DNA here is from genome assembly GCF_035083965.1 of Branchiostoma lanceolatum. Classification (NCBI taxonomy): domain Eukaryota; kingdom Metazoa; phylum Chordata; class Leptocardii; order Amphioxiformes; family Branchiostomatidae; genus Branchiostoma; species Branchiostoma lanceolatum. The sequence continues at coordinate 10,416,238 of NC_089739.1, forward strand.
TGCTTTAGTTGCTGAATTGATACAAAATGTAAAAATTCTACTCCAATCTCTGGAAAAATCTGCATCCCTAGTGGGATTTATTGTAATGAATCAAATACAAAATACATTAGGAACAATTCTGGAACACTTTAACTCAGATCCCTGTCTGGGCCACTCATTCAAGGAGTAGATAATTTCAAATATCTTGGTTATTACATCATGTGCTCAAAGACAGACTTCGAAACTAGAAAAGCACTAGCATGGGAAGCTAGCAATAAATAGGACAAAATCTGGAGATCTAACATTTCTAACAAACTGAAGGTACAAGTTTTTCTTACCCTTGTGGAACCGAAACTACTCTACGGTGCAGAAACTTGGACGCTTACCTGTTAGCTCACAAACAGGCAGGATGGAACCTACACAAAGCTTCTGCACAGGGCACAGAACACTTCTTGGACACAACATACTACTCTAAAAACAATTCATGGAAGTCTTCCACGGCTGTCTCAAAAGCTCACCCACCGTCGAGTATCATATGCTGGGCATTGCTGTAGTTTCAATGGGCCGTGGAATTTTCAGCATGTTGGAAACCTGGCCTGCGTTGGACTTTGACCCGGCTGGGCTGTGGGAATTTCGGCATGTTGGAAACCTGGCCTGCTTTGGACTTTGACCCGGCTGGGCTGTGCAATTCACGGCATGTTGGAAACCTGCAGCTGGCCGCTTTGGACCTAGACCCGGCTGGGATGTGGAATTTTAACTTAAGCATGTTGAATACTTGGCCTGCTTTGGACTTTGACCACTGGGCTGTGGAATTTTCAGCATGTTGGAAACCTGACTTGCTTTGGGCTTTGACCAATTGGCGGTGGAATTTTCGGTAGGTTGGAATCCTGACTTGCCTTGGACTTTGACCACTGGGCTTTGCTATACAAGCGCATTACAAAACAATACAAGCACATAGAATCAATTAAAACTTCTCAATATAGACCGGGATTTATCTTGTCCGTTGGTAGTTTGATATCGTGACGTCTCTGCAGAGCACCGCATATGAATGAGAAAGAACTGAATTTGTGTGTTCTTCGGAAACATATCAGTGTACTATCACTGACTGCATGGATTACCTACTTTGACAACATGCCAGTGTAATCCCAGGGGGCCTAGATGACCTACATACCTACATACCAGAAGGTGCATGGATGACCAACATTCCACCATTCCTGGACCTGAGGTCATGGGGGGCTAACATCCTAACATACCAGTAGAGTACAAATGCCTGTGGACAAATTCCTATTAAATTTTTCAGGCGACATACCGTATACCGCCTGTGCAATTTCTAGAATTCTTACAGACTGCACACAATACTATACCATTTGGCTCGCCCCTGAGGCATCGCCAAAAAAAGCACACGCTTCAATGCGGTAATCGCCAAAAGTTGAGGCAGTCTTGTGTCCTCGAACACAAAACTGCAGCAACATTGATTCTGACCTCCTGTATTCGAATTTTTGACAGCGATGCAACCGGTGCGCTCAAAATGCATTGTAATGTAAATATTCTATGGAAGCCTGTGTGATACAACTCTAGAACCTCATGTGATACGGATAGTTATCACATGGTCCAGAACACCAGTATCAGGCCCAGGCATGACATAAAAGACGTTATGTCATACCTTGGCTTGACCCGCGATCGGTCTGGGACCTCGGATGATACGGAATACTCCGTTTTGTATTCTATATATATACATGCTACAATCAGTCGGAAAGAGACACAAGTGAACCAAATTTGGTGATAAGATCATGTGTCAGTGAAATTCAATGAAACAAATAAAATCCTATTTATATTGTAATCCAACTTTGTTTGCATATTCAACGAAAAACCTTTATAATACAATATGCATCCTTCGTAAAGGTTAACATCATTTGGCCACGGTATGGGGTATTGGAACTCTAGTTGGGTTTGATGAGTAATGAAGTCTGTCTGTATGGGAGGTAGAGGATACTTGTAGTACTGTTGTAATAATGTTGTACAATGAATGCTAGAATTTAGAAAGTGAAGTTATCAACGGAGGATTCTGATGGAATGCTTGTTTTATTCAAAGGTCCAGTATTACTAAAGTGGAGGAGTGACCTACGCTGTGGAAGTAGCAACCCGGCACCTGGAGCCACCCCCGGACAGTGTGATCCAAATGGAGCTACCCCCTGCTGTTCCAGTGGTGGATGGTGCGGGAGCTCGGCGGCCCACTGCACATGTGATGGCTGTGTGGACTATCGTAAGTGTCCATTCTGTGCTTATGACTATGAATGTGTAGTCTTGGAACTCTAGTTCGGTTTGATGAGTAATGAAGTCTGTCTGTATGGGAGGTAGAGGATACTTGTAGTACTACGCCAAAAAGCAATTACTCAAACAACTGGATATGATTTTGGAAACGGTCAGACGTTTCAAGTAGCATCCACTACTTTTCGTCAGTGACTGTGAGCAAGATCAATTGAACAGCAGGTTTATAACCACGAACTATGAATTGATATGCAAATAAGGAGAAGACAAATTTTTAGATAGTCCAAAAGAAAGCGAATTAGACAACTCAAGACAAGGTTGAAGTAAAAGAGGACAATAGCTCCTATTGTTTTAATATAGGAGCTAAAGCTGGTTTGCCCCCAAGGCTATGTCCCAAGTGCCAGACAGTTCCACCCTTAGCCCTCCTTTCCTGTTGAGGGTTGGATTGTATATCCTCTCATATATTGCCTCCCTTACTCCACGTTCGAACCAGCGGGGTTCGCGGTCAAGGATATCAGTGGATTCGAGATTGAACGAGTGCCCCTGGTTGTGTTTTAGGTGGTGGAAAATGGCCGAGGAGTAGCGATTAGCACAATGTTCTTTGTACCTTTCATTAAGTGATCGGCTGGTCTCTCCGATATTAGTGTTGTTGCAGTTGGGTTCTTCACATTTGAGTCTGTAGATGACATCGGCCTTGCTGCCTTTGCGTGGTCGGTCTTTAGGATGTACCAGTCTTTGTCTGAGAGTTGATTGAGGTTTGAAGTTGGTGGCAATGTTGAAGTTTTGGAAGATCCGTCGGAGTTTTTCGGACACTCCTTGTACATATGGAATAGTGATGTTGGCCTTGTTTTTGTTGGTCAATGGTGTACACTTAGGCGTTTTCTTGGACTGGTCAGACGGTTTGAGGGCTTTGTTGAAAGTCCATCTTTGGTAGCCACATTTGCCCAGGGCACCTCGGAGGTGTCTATGTTCGTCTGTTTTGGCCGTGTCTGAGGTGATGATGTTGTCTGCCCGATGAAAGAGAGTTTTTATAACTGCCAGTTTGTGTTCCAAAGGGTGGTGAGAATCAAAGGCCAGATACTGATCGGTATGGGTTGGCTTCCTGTATACTTCGAACTGGAGGCGACCATCCTTCTCTATGATGGTTTTGGTGTCTAGGAAAGGGAGCATATTATCTTGACTCGACTCCTGTGTGAACTTGATGTTGTCATCTATCTGGTTGATATGTTCAAAGAAATCATCAGCTACTCTCTTCTTTAGTCTGCACCAAGTGTCATCTACATAACGGAACCAGTTGGCCGGGGGAGTGTCCTTGAAAGTACTGAGGGCTTTGTTCTCAAATTTCTCCATGTACAGGTTTACCACGATGGGCGAAACTGGTGAACCCATAGCACAGCCGTGCAGTTGTTGGAAGAATTGTCCTTTGTAAGTGAAGTATGTGCACCCCAGGCAGAGGTCTAGCAGCTTGCATATTTGGTCCACAGATAACTTGGTTCTGTCTGCTAGTGTGTTGTCAGCCTCTAAGGCTTCCCTGACTACTGACACCGCTTCTTTGGGGGGGATGCAGGTGAAAAGAGAGCACACATCATACGAAGTGATGATATCATCTTCGTCTAACTGGATGTCTTTGATTTTGTTTACGAAATCTGCACTGTTCTGTACATGGTGTTGAGACTTCCCCACTAAAGGTCCCAAAATCTTCGCTAGAAAACTTGCTACCCCGTAGGTGACTGAGCCTATACCAGAAACTATGGGCCGTAGAGGGACGTCCTGTTTGTGGATTTTGGGGAGGCCGTAGAAAGCAGGGGGTTGTTCCGATTTGGGTTTGATTTTTAGATAGGTGACATGATCCAGAGCTTCATCAGTTTCTAATTTCCGGGGTACTTGTAGTACTGTTGTAATAATGTTGTACAATGAATGCTACAATTTAGAAAGTGAAGTCATCAACGCAGGATTCTAATGAAATGCTTGTTTTATTCAAAGGTCCAGTATTACTAAAGTGGAGGAGTGACCTACGCTGTGGAAGTAGCAACCCGGCACCTGGAGCCACCCCCGGACAGTGTGACCCTGATGGAGCTACCCCCTGCTGTTCCAGTGGTGGATGGTGCGGGAGCTCGGCGGCCCACTGCACATGTAGTGGCTGTGTGGACTATCGTAAGTGTCCATTCTGTGCTAATTACTATGAATGTGTAGTCTTGGAAGTTGGAACTCTAGTTGGGTTTGATGAGTAATGAAATCTGTCTGTATGGGAGGTAGAGGATACTTGTAGTACTGTTGTAATAATGTTGTACAATGAATGCTAGAATTTAGATAGTGAAGTTATCAACACAGGATTCTAATGAAATGCTTGTTTTGTTCAAAGGTCCAAAGCTTAAGTGGAGGAGTGACCTACGCTGTGGAAGTAGCTACCCGGCACCTGGAGCCAACCCCGGAGAGTGTAACCCTAGTGGAAGTAGCCCCTGCTGTGGCATGGGTGGATGGTGTGGGGGATTGTATGCCCACTGCACATGTGAGGTCTGTGTGGACTATCGTAAGTGTCCATTCTGTGCCTATGACTATGAATGTGTAGTCTTGGAACTCTAGTTGGGTTTGATGAGCAATGAAGTCTGTCTGTATAGGAGGTAGAGGATACTTGAAGTACTGTTGTAATAATGTAGTACAATGAATGCTAGAATTTATAAAGTGAAGTTATCAACGCAGGATTCTAATGAAATGCTTGTTTTGTTCAAAGGTCCGAAGAAGTGGAGGAGTGACCTACGCTGTGGAAGTAGCTACCCGGCACCTGGAGCCAACCCCGGACAGTGTGACCCTAATGGAGCTAGCCCCTGCTGTTCCAGTGGTGGATGGTGCGGGAGCTCGACGGCCCACTGCACATGTAGTCTCTGTGTGGACTACAGGCAATAAGGCTAGATCACTGAAAGCCGTTAACGGTGACGTTTTACGTCAAAAACAGTTACTCAAGCAAATGGATATGGTTTTGGATATAGTTTCGGAAATATTCTCTATCTGAAAAATTCTCCAAACGTTGCTTGAGTAACGGTTTTATGACGTATCTTTTTACCTGGATGTTTCACCGTAATCATGGCGACGCTTTTGCTTCTTCAGAACTTTTCATGTCATTTATTTTACGTGTGTGAACGTACTGGTCTTAACACCAACTCTCATAACTACTCCGGGTACCCTAAAATCGCGATGATATATATATCAGCCTCAGTCATCCCTGAGATATGCACACTTCAGATATCCCGGTGTTTAAGGCAATGTTGAGAAGGCATGTTTTTATAATGTGCTCTTCTTCGAATACCGGCCCTGTTGAATTAATGTTACCACAATTATGTAACAAATCACCTCAATAAACATTTCAACTGACAATGATCTTCCGTCATGCCTAGAACCCAACTCTTACAGCAGAAAAGCAAGCCATTAGCTTAAAGTAAAACCAATGTTTTCATAAAGGTGTCAACCACCTTGTTGCGCTTATCAAGCTTGTTGTACCAGGTATACCTTTCTATCCTCAAGACTGAATTTCTTACAACTAGTCAAGAATGAATTTTTTTGTAGGTTAGTGTAGGAGTGTTTCTTTTACCAGGAATATATTTCTTTCCTGAAGACTGATTTCCTTAAAAACCTTGAAAAAGTTCCTTAATTCAAGATTAATGTTCTTGAATGTAGAATACCAAGGTGTCAATGGTAATATTCAAAAGTAAATAGTTTACATTCCAATCATATTCATCATCAATAAGTTGAGTATAATAAGTTTTTGGGTGTTTAATGCGCTTCTTTTTTAATGCTACAAATGCAAATTTGTAATACAATCGTTTCCTATGATAGTCAACTTGCATCTGTTTCTTGTCGTCATGCATTTTTCTCAGATCTAATTCAGTATTTTAAACTAATTCATATGACTAATTCAATTTGTCAAATGTATTTACTGCTGAAACCCTCATCAAAAGAACCTCACAAGTTGAAAGCAAACTTTTGTGAGTGCCTACATCATTATCAAAAGGCATTCGCAAAGGTTTGCTCTTAACTTGTGTTTGGACATACCGTCTACTGAACTGCACTTCCAATCAAGACGAGCGAAATATAAATAGAACATATTTTCAGGTGATGAAAACCTCCACATGAATTTAAGGGTATAATGTAGTTGTTAGTAAAATAAATTGCTATCACTGGAGAGAATACTAATTTTTTTTGCGCTACATTTCAATTTTATCAGTCAGTGGGAGACAAACCAAAATGTACTCAGTAGATTCAGGTTAGATTCAGGCCATCATCAATGATATATATTAACATTGCAGTAGATAGAGGATATACAATTTGAGTAGATTATTCTACCACCATTATCAAAACCAGTATTTAACCTCCTAATAGCAGGATCATTGTTTTTTGGCCTGGAAGCAAAATTTATACCAGGTGTTCTGACCGATGTGCTTGTGGAAGACGCATGTAGCTTTAGAAAAGAGTAACCCATAAGTGACCTATAACTAGAAGTAAAAGGAATATACTCACCATTACATTACTTCATTTTCATCTTAATCCGTAACTTGCAGATCAGGCCACAAAATCTATTTATACTTAGGTTACGGTGTTGCATTTGAATGCAGAGTATTCTAGTGGTGCTAGGATTCAATATCTCATACATTAAGCATATTCATTTGACTTGCAGCATGTTAAGGTGTTAGCATGAAGGTAAATATGGGTTAGAGATCACACGATGTAACCAATATATCAAACATTTTCATAATACAAGAGACAGCAAACGTATTCCTTTCAACATATAGCAGCAACTTCGATTGCGAAAACCTTCAAGACAGGTACATACACCATTTCTGAGTGCAGATAATTTTGCAATATATGAGAATTTTAGGCCTTTGTAACGCTCAGTGTAGCTCTTAAGCACTGTTTTGCCGAATTTTAACAAGTATGGCACAACAACCCCTAAATACATAAGACTCTTCGTTACTTTATTTGAAGTCATATTATCAAGTACATTGTTTTCAAAAGGGTGTTACAAGAAAGACATACATGTAGTGTTTGTCCCTTAGCTTTCCAATACTGTTTTCTTCGTGCAGATTATCTAATCACAGAAAAGGTAATTAAAGAGCGGATAAAAGGTTCAAAACAATATTCCAAAACGATCTCCAAATGTTACAGCTTATATGAAACAACCAGAGGTGCATTTTGCTTATTAGTCGTTCTGACTAACATAACTTTTAATGCATTGAGTCCCTGTAGCATTGTATTGGGCAATGAAAATCAGTTTTGAAAATTTACAACAAGAAACAACACCTCTACCAAGCGCAGACTATTGGCCTTATAGTCATGTTATGCCACCACTAATTTGGCTATACAACAAACATTTGGACGTGTCAAAATGCACCCCAACCAGATAATCTGACATAGTGCTACATTATATTCACACAGCATTATTGTAGCATAGCGAGAATATGTTTAACTTTCAATCAGTAATGCGGCACCATTCATTACCTTGTGACAGACTCTTGCTGTTCTTTTTTTATTTATTTTATGTTAATCCATTTATATTACCAGTGGTGTTATTAAAGGGAACTGTAGCTAGCTAATGCATTTCTTTTACCTAGGGCCATGTTGATTTATTGGCATGTTGGCAGAAAATGTTTCCATGTTTTAACCAGTCTTCCTTTGACTTTTTTAGGTAACTCATCCTTTTCTAGTTGATCCTGGGCAGATCAGTGAGAGTGGTTGGAAAAACGCAGGTCAGTCATCAAGTCAGTCTAGCTGCTTTATGACATCACATGTCAGAAATAATCTACCTTTTGGAGACATTCTCTTCTAACACATAAGAAACAGGTCGGGGTATCACAGTAATAGCAAAGAAAGCCTGTTCACATGAGTGTCTCAGAAATGACATCCATTGCATAGATTATGCAACGTTGTAGGTTTTCTGGTCAGACTGATAAAACAAGTTATTAACAACGTATTACCAATGACGTCACAGAGCAACCATTAAGTGGAAGGATCGTGTTTTGCATCACTCTCACTGATCTGCACAAGACCTACAGAAAAGGGATGACTAACTTCACTACTGATGGCTTTATGGTTTAACCATGTACACAGGAATATATATATAGCTTAGACCTAGCATCAGAAACTGTATCAAGGCCACAGCAAGTAAATTATTGGGATGATATGCGCTCGCGCTTATTGATTTACGACTAATTTTGCGGTGAACACACAAAATTAAAAAAAAAACATTTCGTTGCCTCCGGCGTTGATTAACATAACACTGAAATATCATAATGTGGCAATATGAAATATATTCAAATCGTGATTTTTTTTTAATCCCCTTTCATCCAAAACGTTCCAGATGCCACTAATTGAAGTGCTGTGGTTACTTCAGTGTGTCTCTTTCATCAATTCTTGCATAAATCCAGAGATAAAAGACTTTTTGACGCCAGGTTTTGACACTTCAATTCTTGTTACAACGTCTAAGGTCTCTAAATTGAAATTCTAGGCACCTTTTTTCAACATTCATCATTGTTTTTACTTTGCCCTCCCGTGTCATATTCAAATTCTGCAAAGGGTGTCACCCTCTAGATTTACTTATTGTGGCCTAAACATTAGAACAAGCGATAGAGGTGACCAGCCATATATATTTGCCACATTTCTGTAGTGTTTTTGTTTTGGTGTTTTGGTTGCTGTAAGGCCATGTAATTTTAACTTAATAGATGGCATCCCTCAAAATCTCCTCTAATGTACGAGTACAACAAACCATGGTTCTTGATCTAGGAGAAGAAATCGTAGATTCTTCAATAGAATCTAAACTACTATATCACAATGTAGGAACAAAAATGGATTAAACTGGATCTAGAATATTTTAAATGTGGACATTTTTCATAGACTGAAATGTCTGTTTGTATCAGCAAGGAGGTTGATTAAACCTCCTTGGTATCAGTATATTTACTAAAACTATGCAGCACATGACAATTTTGTAGGTATAAAATTGTCATTACCGCCTCCTGTTCTTCTGTTTTCTTAGTTTTACTACTGGTAACATTCAATTCAAAACGTAAAGAAAGTAACTATTGACGTCTTCTTCTTGAAAATCTCAGATGCCATTTATTGAATTAATTTTGTAGTGTTTTTTTGTTTTTGGTGTTTTTGTTGCTGTGAGGCCGTATAATTTTAACTTAATAGATGGCATCCCTCAAATCTCCTCTAATGTAAGAGTACACCAAACCATGGGTCTTGATCTGGGAGAAGAAATCATAGATGGTGTAATAGAATCTAAACTACTATATCACAATGTAGGAACAAAAATGGATTATACTGGAACTTGAATTTTAAAGAATTTGGACATTTTTATAGACTGAAATGTCTGTTTGTATCAGCATATTTACTAAACGCTATGCAGAACCTGGCAATTTTAGGCATAGAATTATCCGCCTCCTGTACTTCTGTTTTCTTAGTTTTACTACTGGTAACACAAAACGTAAAAACAAAACTATTGACGTATTCTTCTTGAAAAGCTCAGATGCCATTTATTGAATTGATTTTGTGTGGCTAGAATAGAAGAACATCAGCTACATGTACAGCAGATGAAATATGATTTGATTATATCTTGTCAGTGTAGGACTGGTGGAAGTGCAAACAACAAAGAGTTTATCCAAATTGATACTTTGTTTATTAATATCGTACCCTCAACAAATGTTTGTACAGTGACTCTTCGGGAGCACTTAACAATGCCTGGAACATGGCATTAAATTCTAACTAAAAAGTAATCAAATCAGATCTAATCCCTTTACATGTCTGCACTGTCCAACAGGCAATGAAAAGTGATTTGGGAAAATGAAGAACACCAGATACGTTTTTGTGGATTCAAAAAAATGAATAACAGCAGTAAATTTTTACTGCTGCCTGTATGATGCAATATCTGCTGTCAATCAACACCTGCTGGCATATTAACGCCACTTGGACGCCATGTTATTTCAACTTTGTTTGAATAAATGTGTGGTTGTTGTTCTTATGTGCTGTGTTTGGATGTTATTTTCGTTAAGGTGTTCTTAACTAAGGAGCAGCTTCTTCTATCCCAGGAAATAGGCTAAGAACCAAAACAAAATAGAAGATAATTTTGATAGTAAATGTTTTAAAAGAATGAATTATCTATCTGAACCGAACATGTGATTCAGACTATAAAGTGATTATTGGGAAGAAAATAATTTTTATGTATATTCAAGGAGAAAAAAAAAGGATAGGGATATTAAAGTATTGGAGGAAAAGTTTAGAATAATAGATACGCAATGCATGAACACTGTGCCCAACTTTTCAAACAATCTCACCCCTCCACCCCCAGACACAAAACCATGCCGTCTCAAGGCCTTTGTAGTACCTTATACTGTGTTGTATTTCTTATATATTAGAGACGTGCACACGAGAAAAATTACCCTGCAACTTCTAAGCAGCATATAAGACTGTCGGTATATAAGATGCTCCGCTTGTAAAAATAGAGAGAAAAAGAAAGACATAAAGAAAGAAAGAGAAAGAAAGAAAGAAAGAAAGAAAAGAGAAAAAGAAGGACGGAAAGGAAAAAATAACAACTACAATGCATCAGCAATTATACTAAAGACTGGTTTGCTATTGAAAGTGAAAAGCTTTAAATGATTGTGATTTCGAAAGCTAGGTGTTGAATCGTAGAATTTCATCGAGTTCTACACAGCAAAATTAAATAACTTAAAATGAGAAAGTTTTAAGACTACTACTTGACTCTTTGAACATAGCTAAAGCTATCAGATTATCCCTTGATTTAAGACACAGAGAAAATTCATTAAAAGTTAAGACCCTGTGCCTCTGTTGAATACTGACGTACAGTTTCGCTGTGGCTGGTTAGAAAACAAAACAAAGGGAGAGAACATTACGTGTCTGAGTATATTGTCTTAATTACACGTAACGAACTATTACAATAGGTTCTCTAGTGGACACCTAGTAATAGTTTTGCCCGTATTTCAGACGTTACTAACGATTAACTTTCGATTAATGTTGTCGTGCCATAAGTTTCGAGTAGCCTTTTAGAGTTTTTCTCTGGCACAAATTTGCTCAAATTTGTTAAGACTTTCGAACGCAAAGATATAAAACTATATACAGTCTCGCTTGACATACCTAGGTGCATACATTTTGGGATGTGCTGTCGTCAGGCCCTGTATAACAGAGAAGGGATGACCCGATGTGATTGGCTGAATATGCGAAACCGCATTGAATGAATGAATGGTTTTATTTGATCATAGTGATCGGAAAATATGAAGTACCTCGCAGCCATAGGCTGAATTGCTTAATTTCACCATTAACTAACGAAAAGCGTCATTCTTTCTGCTAGTAACAGTTATGTAGCCTGCGCCAACACTTGTTGTCATATAGCATCTGAATGTCTTACGCTAGAACAACCAAACTTGGTCACCTTGGCTAAAATGTCGTTGGCAACAATTTCAACTCGATGAAATATCTAATCAATGTTTTATGTTGCTATGGCAACCGGTTTCTTAGAGCCATATTTGGAAAAAGTCGCTAATTTTGGATTTTATAATGTAATTCTAGGGCTGTCTTTTTAAACTGCACTTATTTTCTTACATCAATACCAACCAATTTAATTCACTATCACTTTTATGATTTGATATTCATAATTTATGCATATTTGATTACGTCATCGGTCAAAATCTAAGATGGCGGACGATGTAGTTAAATTAGCTATAACCGGCTATTTCAACCTTAAATTTCATCATTACCATGTTTATTCAAACAGCAACAATCTTAATATAACGTTTTGGCCCATTTCTTTATTGTGTTATTAGGTTAAATGATGAAAAAATGCATTTGAAAAAATCCAAGATGGCGGAACCAAAATAGCGGAATTCGCTAATGTAACCTGATATGAATATAATTTTTATGACGTCATTTTCACGTCGTTCCTGTTGCCATCTACAAATAACGTCTTTGGATATATTATGATTTATTATACATAATTTCTATTTAAGTTTTATCGTGTACCTTTGAGTCATATGAAAATACCCAATATGTTGGTTTTCGTCAATAAAATAATGACGTCATAATACGTCGCAACGACATTAATATTTACGTTCATTAAAAAAAATGTTTTTTTCACGTTTCTAAAAAATTGTATTTTTTAACTATAATCATAATTACCCTTATCATACATGTTACTAGATGACAAGTATCAAACAATAGGGAATATGAGTACGGATTTTGCTGGGGTCAGTTTTGACCTCACCGGACCATGCGTGAACTTTCTAGGATAACTTAATCAACAATAAGCCAATCTCGGTATAAACTTGTGAGAAGTTATAAGACATATATACAAACAAACTCATAGAAGGAATTATGTTTTCGACTCGAAATGTCAAAATGACACATGTTGATATACGCCTGGGGTCAGTTTTGACCCCATACGTTGGCTTGAGGGTTAATAAGAAAAAAGCCGCCAGAAGTGTGATCACTTTTATTAGAAAAAAGCAGCCAGAAGTGTGAATTTGGTCCAATGCTAGGTGCCGAAGTGCAAAGTTGGCGATATCCCAGCAACCGCCATGGCAACGGTCGCTATGATATGTCAGATACTGACGTACAACCACTTGAAATGCACCGTTTGTTTAACTTCCAGACCTTCGTTGCCATGGCAACGGTCGCTATGACCGGTCCCCATGCTTTATTATGGCCCCCTTTTCTGCCATAACTATCCCTATTCGTAACAAAAACCTACACAGAACGTTACAACATGAACTGCTGATCACTTTTAATCAGGAAAATGCAGCCAGAAGTGTGAATTTGGTCGTATAATGATCCCAACAAATGGTCCTCCTATAGGCCTTGTACGGGGCCTGCCCCAATGCTAGGTGCCGAAGTGAAAAGTTGGCGATATCCCAGCAACCGCTTGAAAGTGTGGTCAAAAAATTGGCAGAGTTTTACATCTTGACTTGTTCTGTTGTATGATCGAAAGAAAACTTAAGGTCTAGTTGGTTCAATCATGACGGGAATCGGCCAGGAATGGGCGAGAACCTTATATTCGGGTAAATTCGATTGATATGTCAGGTACTGACGTACACCCGCTTGAAATGCACCGTTTGTTTAACTTCCAGACCTTCGTTGCCATGGCAACGGTCGCTATGACCGCTCCCTATGCTTTACTATGGGACTTAGTGCGAAAGTGCCATAGGCGCCAAAGCCGCTCACCCCCCTCTTTTCTGCCATAACTATTTGTCGATAAGATGCAGCCAATCACAATCGCTTAATAGGTCTTCTTTGCATATTCACGAGTAATGATGTTAGACTGAGGCCTATCTTCAACCCGGTAGGCATCTTTTCCTAATGGCTGACCCCTATCGTAAAAAAGGACATCAGGCAACTAAAATGATATGTTAGAGACTGAAGTTTTGCTTAAAGAACAAGCAATTATATCACGTAAGATGCCAACCACGATGGTCAATGTAAAGACAAAAATTCCCCTCCTGGTTCACAACACGCGAAGTTGTTACTGTTCAATATCTGAATAGACAGATTTCTGAACAAAAAAAACGAATTTACACATGTGAGCAACCAATTAGCCTTTTTAGTATTTGATAAAGTAAGCAATTTAGTTGTGCATAAGCATATTTTTTAAAGTAATAATAACTTGGAGTGTATTATGTCTAGTGCGTAATGAGAATCTCCGTGAGGCTTCAGTGATGAGTTTAGTTACCTCGGCACTCTTGGAGTTTTTTTTTAAAACTTTTCCCATCGGCAGCTTAAGAGTCTCTTTCACCTCATTTACCAACTTGTAAGGATAATCACTGGCGCTTCTGCAAATCTTTAATAAAGCGGATGGATACCGTGGGAACCAAATTATAGAGAGGTCCGTGGGAACCAAATCATTGACAGGTTATATAAGCAGCAATCATGGATAGGTTACGTAAGAATGCAATTATCTAGTTAACCAATGGCGCAGGCTGTAGTCACATCTATGTGTCAATGTGGAATCACTTTGCAAGCCGGTTGTTTCTCATGTCTTAAGCACTGTGAACTGAGTCCAAGTGCTGTATATGAAAAACAATTTCATAAACATTATATTTAACTGAGCTTGACCGGCTGGGACAACTCTTGACCTCCGGATGGCAAACCCGGTTCGTTAAACACGGATCGACGATTATTTCGCGCATTTGTCAATGACAAGTGATAATTAAGTGTGAACCAAGCACGCATCATTATCATTCAATTAAAGATTTTGCGGCTGACAAATCATGAAAACAAGTCCTAGACCTCCAATCCCTTCCACACGATTAACGCAACACTAGCAAAGACAGCACATGGTAATTGGAAAGGTAGATCAAAGATGAAGGAGACCAACAGGGAGATGATATATATAATATACCAAAGGACAGCCAATAAAACAGAGTATCTGGATACGTACTAAATATGTACATGGCTAATCACGCTTAGAATAGATCTTCATTAGGCTTCGAAGGGATATCCGTTATCAATGTTGTTCATAGTCAGTGGTGGACGTGTATTCCTCATTCACTGCAATACACATTCCCAAAAATACATACATCACAGATGACTGACTGACCACAAGCATACGGCATTGTCATGTTGACTTTGATATTACAGCATGCTAGCAACTGACACAATTTGATTATTAGATGTCCTTCTTTTGAATTGTCAAAGGCGTACTGACATAGTCCACTGGACTGTCTGTCTTTTGTGATTTGTCACTTTTTAAACTGTGTGACAAACATTGGTGGACCATTTATGCAAATATTCATATGAAATGTTGTACCCAAACTTGACTAAACTATAGTGTTTTTCTGTACACACTATTGATTGATGATATAATACTGCTTGTACATCAGAGAACCCAAAATGCACAATAAAGCAAGAAAAAAAATGATATTGTTTTCTATAATAATTGTACGGCAACGTCATTTTCTTTAAAAAGTCAGATAGTCTCATGGACTATTTCAATCTTTTGACAATTTAAGAGAAGAAACTCTATAATGATCGAGTTGTCCCTGTTGCTGTACTATTAAAGGCCATATCAGCATGCTTGTTGGTCAGTCAGTCATTTCAGACGTGTATTGTGGGGACTGTGTATTGCAATGAATGTTGGGAAGTATACAAGACCAACGCTAGTGCATATGTATGCATGACATTTATAAATATCCTGTCTCAATGATGATAAAATAAATTAAGATTGGTTGAAAAACACTTAATTAGTGAGACAAGAACTTCATTTCGGAACAAACTAGCCAGCATTCAACATTCCAATATGCTGCAATGTTGCATTGTTGGGGTTCATGAAGTGTATTCTCAGTAAATTTGACAAATTTTGAAAAATGAAGAAAAGTTGCTTAATTGGACATTTTGTACCTTACAAACCTTGTAGCGTCGAGGGACATAATGGCATGGTGTTTGCCCCAGAAACCAGAGGTCTTGAGTTCGAATTCCCTGACATGCCCCTTTGACTTTGTGCCCTTGAAAAAGGCACTTAACACGAATTTCATGAAAATGAGAACCTGCCTTCGGTTAGAGACGTTCAAAGACGGTTAAGAACTTCAAATGGATGCCCCATGTTTGTGAAGAGTTACACATTGAGCACGTTAAAGAACCCACTACACTTATTGAGAAGGGTAGAGGGCCTTCACGGTGTGAGGAACAAAAAAAAACAACTAGTAAATCTGTTGGATATGTAGGTTGTGCTGTTTAACACAAACCTTGTGTGGTACGTCATGAGGCGGTTTATACCATGTATGCAATACAAACAAACATACAAACAAAGTCATGCGTATCTACAGGATAAGCTAGCATTCTATGTCTTTGATTCATTTTAAATAAATCAAATGTTTTCTGCTTGTTGATCAGACCAATCACAATCCAGTATCATTTTTCGCAACAAAGAATGTCTATATAATAATTTAAAAGGTTATTCTAGCATATAATAACCATCTCTGTGAGACATCTGTGGTGATGCATTAACTTGGCTCCATAGGTGTTGTGTGGTGAACTTCACACCTTATCTACCAATCTGTCAAGGATCATAGCTGGGGGCTTCGGCAAATCGCGGAGAGCGTGGGAATCGAATCATAGACAGCTTACGTGAGAAAACAATTACTAGTATATTGAACATTTAATATGTAAATTGTTTTGTTAAATGTCAAAATGAGGAATAAGGGACAATGTCAATCATGATCACTTCCACGCAATTAAGACTTCGAAACAGCTGCCATGTTGCAACACTTACAAAGACAGTAGTGAAAAAAAGCAACGGAAGATCAAAGATGAAAGGTGAAGGATGCCAAGAGATAAGCAGATGACTAACATATGATTGAAAAAAAAAAGAATTTCGGGATACGTGTGAAATTAACATGTTTAAGGGAGATTAAGGGGAATATGATGTGGTAAACAGTATGGAACCGTCGTTCATTGTTTATTAGTAATCAAGCATCGATAACAATGGCATAGGCTTGGGTAGGTGAATATATGTATCACTATGGAAAAGCCGTAGTTCGAAGATAAACGAGTTTTACCATTATCTTTATGATACTTACTGATCTTTCAGCCATAGAGAATAGAGCGTTATCGTCCAAGAAAGGAACACCTTATGGTACTACCAAAGCATGTATTTTGTACTATATTTACTCACACTTCAGGTGTCTATACCTTGATATTGCTGAGTGCAAACTTTGTACAGAGTAAATGATTCAGTGAAATGCCTTCTCAGAACATCAGTGGTACATTTTCTTGGTTGTGGACAAATGACGTTTCTTTAATAGGGCTTTTATAGGGCCATGACAGCACACTAAAGCTGCTGGAGGGCCCAAAGCTACATCATTTTCCCTACACGAAAAGCTTCCACAAGAAAATCAAGACTATAGCATGACAAAAGATACAAAAACCGAACGTTATGCTGCAGTATGAAGGCCGTAGACAGGGGGCAATAAAGACATGGGCACACAGACCCACCGACTTCAATACCTCCATTTTTCATGGAGGTAACGAGGACAAAACTGGTCGGACGACCAGGAGCCGGTCCAAGCCCCCAGGCATGTAATGAATCAATAACTCATGCAAGGGCTGGATTTCAGTCAAATGGTGAAAACCACCGACACAACAAAACAGTCTCTGTTATCTAATACAAGGACACCAAAAGTACAACTTTAAGAAGGTAAATTGTTCAATCTTTATTACCGCTGCATAGTTTCATTGAATATGCTAATTCCTAAGTCAGCTTTGCGTGTGCCGTAACATGGGGGATGAATATTCATTGGTGAATTCTGATTTTATGGGAAAGAATGTTGTCCGTTTCATATATGACTATTCTACTTACTGTTTTGCCATTACTGGTGACATTATAAAAGAAAAGACTACCTTTGAGATTAAAATGTAACACTGTTGATGATGGCCGTCAGCCATTTTTCCTTCCGCGATCCGTGATTGTATTTGCTAGTGTTCAAGAGTAACATTTGAACAGTCGACGGCGCGAGTTTAAAACCCTGTACTTACAATTGCCAAAGTACATTTGTATGTACTTTTTGCACAGCTCTCTCACGAGTCGGATCGCGTTTCGACATTTTACGAAGCGACCGTCTGTTCAGCCGCAACGAGCATTGCTCTGAGACAAACAAAAGATAAACAAAACATAACAAAGTATACGTAGAAAGCCCGACAAAAACACCTGAAACATGTCAACAACCTGCCGGACCCACTCCTCTGCTTCGAGAGTAACAGAATACAAATTGAGACATTATTTACTCAGGCCGGAGTGTGATCAGATTCGCGATAGGGCTTGGATCGAGGACAAAAGCAGCACAGGGATACAAATTCATGCGATCCTGCGGTCAATACTCAACAGTAGGATACAAATCCATGCACTTATAACAGGTCCTACTGTCAATACTAAACAGGGATACAAACCCATGCACTTAGATCAGGTCCTACTGTCAATACTAAAAAGGGATACAAATCCATGCAAAAAGAACAGGCTCTAATGTCAATATTCAGCAATAAGATACAAATCCATATGCACTTAAAATGGGTCCTACTGTAAATACTAAACAGGGAATACAAATCCATGCACTTAGAACAAATCCTACTGTCAATACTCAACAGTAGGATACAAATCCATGCACTAAGAACAGGTGCTACTGTCAATACTAAACAGTAATACAAAACTATGCAATAAGAACAGGCTCTGTTGCCGCTCTAAAGTCAATATCAGCAGTAAGATACAACTCCATGCACTTAGAACAGGTCCTACTGTCAATACTTAACAGTAGGAAACAAATATATGCAATAAGATTAAGAACAGGCTCTATTGCCGCTGTAAAGTCAATATCAGCAATAAGATACAAATCCAAGCACTTAGAACAGGTCCTACTGTCAATACTAAATAGTGATACAAATCTATGCACTTAGAACAAGTCTAACTGTCAATACTAAATGGTGATACAAATCTATGCCATAAGGACAGACTCTAAAGTCAATGCTCAGCAGTAAGATACAAATCCATGCACTTAGAACAGGTCCTACTGTCAATACTAAATAGTGATACAAATCCATGCTCTTTGAACAAGTCTTACTGTCAATACTAAACAGGGATACAAATCCATGCACTTAGAACAGGTCAGAGTACACATTAGTGTGTAGGGCATTTTTGAAAGAAATTGATATCGATTATCAGTTTGATGTTACTTGCTTACGTTTTAACGTTACGGTAGAACAATTCTCTGCATTTGGACTGGGCAAAGATTACGGCAGCTTAAACAAAAGACACTTGTAAATAAATGTATCTAGTGTGATGACTTGACGTGTTGGCATGCAGCCCAGTGTCCGTTTCCCCTGGGCATTCGACGACAAGTCCTTTCAAAATCTGGCCTTGAAAACTGCGGCTCTCGCGTAACCGAGGCCTGTGTCACGCGCCAAGTATGATGGGAAATCCTTTGGCCGGCGGCAAAATTGAACGTTTTCCTCCTCAGTTTGGCCTTAGTTCCAGATTGTTGATCTCTTTGTCATGTGAGAACTTAACAAGTTTCGGAGTTGTGCGTCAGGTGCTTTTCGCAGACATATCACGCACATCGATGCTTAGATGTGTAGGTATTTATGTCAGGCAATTCCAATTTAATTTCTGTAGTTTCATTAGATTAAAAGTTAAAGAAAATAATATTGATTGGAAAACTTATTCAAAACCAGGATTCGTGTGATAGGCCCAAGTGCTTCTACCGTGCAGAATCATTCAAAGCATATTACATAGAGCTATAAGACCAACTTTCCAGCAGAATAACACACATTTTAAATATTTTTTTGATAGAACGTGTATGACTAGGAAGACCATAACTTTCTTCAACTGTTGGTACTTAATGATTGGGATTTGATATGAGCTAACAGTAATACAAATACTCGTGTGTGTTTTAATCAGAAAAACAGGGGGAAGAGGAATAATAAAAAAATAATTCAGTTGCTGTGTCCTACACTGGCCTTTCACGATCAAAAGCATGTTATGAAGGATAGTGTGTTCTTAATTGATATATAATTGTGTAGTTTATTCTATAACAGTTCTGTATTGTACCTTCTACATTGTATCCTTGTTTTGTATTGATAATTGTAATTTTTATTTAGACTTGATAAGTCACCAACTTATGCATGATAAACTTGACGGTTGTTTCTAACGTCCCTATAATTATTTATGAAAGGCATCACATACAAGTAGAGCACAGACTGTAATATATTCCAAATGGACTGTATGGGACTTGGTAACAAGAAAGGGATACCTTGGATGCCTGAAAATAATAACTTACGGTATGTAATACCAAACCAGTAGTTCCCGCCATAGAGATCAAAATTCACGTATCTTTAAACTTCTGATGACTATGCCTGTATTCTACAAGTACGCAGTTGACAGTATATTCATTAGTGTCAATAGCATAAATGGCTTGGTAGGAATATGAATCGCTCACCATTTTGAAAGCAATATACACTGGACTTTTTTCGAGGAACATGGTGCTCTTTTAATAACCTCGTGTGTCACTGTAGTCTTCCAAACCACTCAACCTTTAGACATTAAAGGTCTATTCAGAATACTTAATGGGCTGGAAAAGCAGTCGGTTAATGATAGTGCCATACGCCCTGTGAACATGGTGCCATTAGTCAGTAAACTTTGGTTAGAAATTATCTGTAAGTTTGGGACGTTTTCGAATATGATATGAATTTTCAAGTGAATGTTTGCACTGGGTGCACTGCAGAATCTTGGTCCAAAGTTAAATCTTGTTGTGACGGGTAATATTTTGTGTGACTATTATGCTTGTTTTGTGCTCAACTCTTGACCTCTTCCATTGTAAATTTGCCCTCCCGTCCAGCCTACTTACCAAATTGTAAAGAGTGCTATCAAAAGCAAAATATTTTTCAAATCATTCAGCTTAGTAGTTCATAACTATTTGTCTTGACCCTGGCTGTAAAAAGAGGGGGGGTCAAACAAGAGAAAGTAAATGACCTCTTATTAGATTTAAGACATAACTGTTATCTTAAGGAAAAGACATATTGTTAAGTAATAATGTTCCAAATGGTTTTTTCTCCAAAGCCCGCTGTTTTTCCTTAAGAAAATAGAATAGAACCCTTTAATGCCACGAACATGAAATTCGGCACAGTTTGCAGCACTTCATCTGTCGATATATCAAATGCTAGAAAATATATAAAGCCTATGGGTGTTTAAGATAGACTCGAAATTCGCACAAACTTTAATTAAATGGGCGGTAGCTTTTGTGAATTGATCAAGTGGGATATGTTATATTATGTGACCTAATAATTTTGCCTTACTCCTTTATATTTTAGAAATGGCTGAGCCAGCCTGTGAGTTCTTGGAGACGACCAACAGTGGGGAGCAGACAACCGACCCGGGACGGCAGGGAGACAAGGTTGTTCTTAGCAAGGAAACGTGCAACACAGACTTTGTCCAGGCTGGCGAAAGAGGCTCATCAAATCTACATGGACTGGTCAGTGTAGGACACGGAAATAGGAAGGTTGCAAAATGTACAATAGCTTTCATATGTGAGGACTGTGGATACAGTACAACATGTAGGACCAACCTGATACGACATGTAAGAAAACATACCGGGGAAATAACCCACAAATGTGACCAGTGCGATTATTCTACTACACTAAAGTGCAATTTAGACCAACACGTCATGTTGAAACACATTTGCGAGAAACCCTACATTTGTGAAGAGTGTGGATACAGGACGGCCATAAAGTCTAACTTAATTGTACATATAAGAAAACATACAGGTGAGAAACCTTTCAAGTGTAGCTATTGTGATTATTCTGCTGCACAGAAACGCAATTTAGATCAACACATAATGGTGAAGCATACTGGTGAGAAGCCCTTTATGTGTGGGGAGTGTGGATACAGAACGGCGTTTAGGTCGAACATTTCTACACACCTGAGAAAACATACAGGTGAGAAACCTTATAGATGTGAAGAATGTGATTTTTCTGCAACACGTAAATGTAATTTAGTCCAACACATAATGGTTAAACACGTTGGCGAAAAAAACTACATTTGTGATGAGTGCGGATACAGAACAGCTATTAAATCTAACCTAAATTTTCACATGAGAAAGCATACGGGTGAAAAACCTTACAAATGTGATCAGTGCGACTATTCTACAGCACATAAAAGCAGCCTCAATAAACACATGGCTAAACACACTTCTGGGAATCCCTGCATTTGAGAGGGACTGTGGACGCCTCATGGCTAACACGTCTAACCTTGAGCGAGGGATGACGGCGGGACTTGGAATAATTCATTTGAAAGTTACCGTTCTCAAATGAACAAATAGAATATCATCCATGTGTGAAGTTTTTTTTTTTTTGATAGTTTATTAGAACTTTCAAAACTAAACATTTTTTGCTTGTTGTTGTACAACATACATGGGGGTGCCAATATCAGTCATGTTTGAATTGGCATCTCAGACAGTGTCCACATTTTCATTATCTGTTATAATATTAGATATATGCGTTAATGATTATCATCACAAAGTCTGATTAGTCAATCACGTTTACAAAACATATAAAAAACATAAATGTATCATTCAATGAACAGCTTCCATGTGTGAAGTTAGCTTCAACCTGTCCAATGCCTTCAGCTTATTATGTTGATCGTCAGAAGGCCACTAAATTTATTTCAAAATCGCAAAGGAGTCATGCGTGTCAATATCGTAGAAACCCCTATCAAAAAGAGCTCGGTGACCTGTCTAGAAATTGCATAGTGCTCGAGCTGCCAGAATGGCTTTCAGAGCTCGCAATCGTAAGGTCGAGTGAACTATTTTCTGCTGTGTGACGCCGGGAAAGGAAGCACAATACCACCGAACAACCCTAAGTATTAACTACACGAGCATTCAAAGATAAACAAGGTATATGTGTACAAGTCAAAATTGTCCATTGTCATTCGTTGATCGATAACTGCAGGGGTTGTGTTGTTAATTAATGCAGCTGTTGTAATTGTTCTTACAGAAGAAGAAGTTTATTGCGCGACAATTGTAACTGGTACAATGTATGTCGACTTATGCACATGAGGGTTGAACTATTACTAATTGTTGACAAATATAATAACTAAATCTAATATATCTAATCTATACATGAGCAGCTATTAATTATGAAGCAAGTAAAACAACGAAATCCAAGAGCTGGATTAACTAATTATCAAAACGAATCATGGCTACAATGTAAAGTGACTTACAAATACATGGATAAGCTTGAAGAAATTAATAAAATGTGTTTGTATGTAAATTCTGAGTCTCTGTCATTCTCATTTGATTTAAGTAACCAGTATTGACAACACTTGACGATTTGTGAAAGAACACTAGTTGTAATCTGGAATTGCATTAGGAGAAGACTGGGATGGAATTCGGCGTTTCGTCTACCTTCTGAAAACAGAATTCTTTGTAAAAAAAACAGCACAATAAGGTAATATAAGATAGCCGTGATTAAAGAGGCCCTTCGAGTGAGTCGACATGCAGTTTTAATTTACATTATCATAATTATTCAAACGGTAAGAAATTTACAGGAAAGTCTTAAATCTTTCTCCGGAAATCTTCAGGACATGCTGTCTTATCTAAAGTACAGAGATTTCATTTTGAAACACCGTCCACTACAATTTTTCTTCAACGAATTATCTTATTGTGTAAACAAAATTAGTCCCATAGCCTTTTTGAGGCCGTAGGGGTATAACATAAATGGTCTGGTAAGAAAAGAAATACATTACTTATAATCCCCTGTATCTCTCAGAACATCGACAATTTTGATATAAAATCAACGGCCATCTAAGGAGGGTTTTCCAGTTTGTTCTTGCAATTCTTCAACATTATAAACTGGGTAATTTAAGAGGTGGTGCACTTATGATCTGACACTGTTGTGTTCCACACCACTTAACTTTCGGACGCTAAAGGCCTGTTCAGAAAATCTGATGAACTGGAAAAATCGTCGTCATGGTCGTTTAAAAGTGGCAAATAATTACGCTCAGCCTCCACAAAACATGGTGGCATTGCACAGTAAGCTCCTGTTATTTTCGAATTCGATTAGAATTTTCCACGTGGATGTTAATCAATATTCAATAGTTCACTGGAAATCTTGGACCTGGATTGAATTTCAATGTGACAGGTTAAATCTTGTGTGAATTTTGTGCTTGTCGAAATTCAATTTGAATTTTCCACGTGGATGTTAATCAATACTCAATAGTTCACTAGAAATCTTGGACCTAAATTGAATCTCAATGTGACAGGTTAAATCTTGTGTGAATGTTGTGCTTGTCGAATGAGGTGTCTGTTGACCTCCTCCATTGTCAATTTGCCCTCTCTTCCAGCTCACTTACCAGCTTGTGAAGAGCGCTATCAAAGCCAAATACTTATGGAAATTTCAATAAAGTGGATAATTTCTAGATACGTATGTAACTATTTGTCTTGAGGAGGCTTGTCAAACAAAATAAATTGAAATAAAACAGTTATTCGAGTTTATTTGTTTTGTTAAGAAAATGATGAATAAGTAAGTGATATGGCTTCAAGTATTTTCCGACCATAAGTAAAATTTCGATGCCAATTGTCTACATTTGGAAATCCCCATAACATGAAATTTTATGTTCTAGATGGAGTTAATATGAGCTCAAGCTATGTATCCCTTTTTTAGTTTAAGAAAAGTATTTCAATCGGGAACCGTGATAACTACTTTTAAACGGGATAACGTCTGTCACAAACGTATCCCATTATTTTACTTTATGACAATCTTGTAAAACCTCTCACTAGTAAATTAAAGTCCTTACTAGTAAATCAACAGGGTAGTATGGCAACTACTCGTATAATCTTTATTCGTATTCAGATACAAATACAGATATTCAAATCGAATATGGTGACCGTGTCAGTTTCTACATCGGAGTGGGGAGGGTTGACACGGTAGCCTTCGCGTAGATTTGTTTAAGGTGGATGACAGGTTGCGAATCTGAACCCACACACTTTGGGCATCCGTCTTCTCCAGCGGCACCAATTCGAGGGACGTACTGGTTCGGGTTGGGATGCTTGCAGCGAGCTGCCGGATGACTCTTACGCTCGAGGTCCGCCTTGATAACGCCCCTTTATCCCATTAATTTTGCTATAAGAGACATCTAAAAATCTGTAATTAGTAGATCAATGCAATAGCACACCTTTATCCCATTAATTTACTATAAGAGACATATAAAATCCCTTAATAGTAAATGAATGGGATAGCACCCCTTTATCCCATTAAATCACTATGAGGGAAATATAAAAAATCTATTACTAGTATTTTGATGTGATAGCGTTCCTTTATCCCATTCATTTAGTATAATAAGAGACATCTTAAAATCTATTTCTAGTGTTTTGATGGGATAGCACCCCTTTATCCTATTAATTCCCTTGCAAAGACATTTGCGATTGGGCCAATGGAAACTAGCTTATATCTTCTTATAGTGAATTAATGAAATAAAGGGGTGCTACCCTATCAATTTACTAGTACTAGTAAGAGCATTTGAGATGTCTCTTATAGTGAATTAATGAAATAACTTTGCAAATACAAGTTATCCCATCTTTTACAACTATCCCGTTTTCTGACAAGAATTATTTTCAGAACTAAATAAATGTTATAGATAATCAATTCTTTAATAAGCTCATTTTGTCTATGTTAGAACGAGGAATCTCCGGCCGGAGACATCCTACATATAACTCAGCTATATTTAAAGTATGCTACAGAGATTGTTACATGCTTTCTCTAATCAGTTAATGGCACGCTGATATTTTTCTTTACAAGTAGCACAGGAACTATTATCAACATCATATACTGTGTAAAAAAGCTTTCAAACAAATTAAAGACTTTTGAAACCCACATACACTTATACAATGTAAATATAGAGCAGAAGTTACTATTCCGTAGTAGTTTTTAGAATAGCCATGTGTTCTACTAGTCAACATTGTTAACTCTCACTATCTGTACAGTATACCCTTGCTATGTATTGTTTCATGTTGCAATTAGCCTTCGGGCAAGAACTTGCAAATAAAAATTCAAATTAAATTATATTACATTCAAGTAAATCGTATATTTATGACTTCCAATACTGATATTATTCCAGCCATGAATGCTGACACTGATCTAGCATAAAAACATTTCGTACACTGTACAAAAAAGCTTAACTTCGGAATCCTAATATTTCCGCTGTCTATCCCAATATGTATCATTGGAAAGCTTATCTATCCCAGTTTGATATATAACAATGATTGTTATAACCGTGGGCTAAGCATCAGTGCATAGTTTTACCTGATCAACTGTCCGTTTTTTTGTTGTGATGAGCTATGGTAGAGAAATTATGAGGGGTTATTTTGCTCAATTCTACAGGTAAAGAAGTAAGATAAAACGTTTATCTAATTTTTTTTATTTTTCAAGTTTCTCATTCATATCCTTCTTCTGAAATTTGGTTGGGAAGTGCTGACAGGGCGTCATTTCCACTTTTAGTATTATTGATACTTCACTTCAAAATTATTTTTGGCCACCTTACCCCCAAACTCTTATCTTAGCTTCTTGGACCTTAGGATCAAAACGAGAATTACCTGAAATTTGGTTGACGGTACCTAAGACATAGAAAAAAGCAAACATTCTCTTTTTGGGCATACACTAACTAAAAATGATTTAATGAGAAAACCTGTGACTGAAAAAAAAAACTATATGCGAGCTACATGTATGAGAACTCACCGCGTCAACAGGAAACGCAAATGTCCGGATCATTAACCAACTGTACATCATTTCAGGGTTAACAATCACACGGGAACTTACAGACGGTTTTCACTAAAACAATACGGACGGGTCAAGTATTGTAACTGCTTTATTGCCGGCCCTGTTTGACGTGTCTCTACTTTGCTTAGGGCTTTAAATGAAGACGATTCCGTTTGGAAAGGGGTTGATATTGGGATAGTCTATTTATGGGTAGAATCAACTCTGAATAGATCCAAATCATCTGCAATTCGGTGGTGATAGCAAATGACCAGGCCTCATGACAGCATATACACCTTTGATTAAAAGCCCTGTCACGTTAATGGTACGATAGACCTACACGGTGTGATAATCGCAGGGTGCAACAAGGGCTTATTGATGTATGCTGACTACAGTAGTCCGGAAACACAAACACACATGTACACACACAGACACGTACACAGACACGAACATAGACACACACGCACACAGACACACACACACACAGACACACACACACACACACACACACACAGACACACACACACACACAGACACACACACACACACACACACACACATACACACACGATGAAGTCCCATTCTGTACGAACGACAACAAATTCTCAAATTGTATTACAGATTTGAAATGGCAACTTTGTTTTGTTCAAGTTCCTTTAAATTTGCATTATGTAATTGCACTTAATCGTTATATTCCCTCGAATTACTGTAACCAATGTTCACTTACGATTCACGTATAATTTGTCTTCTTCATATACTTTGATTCATTTCTTTACCAACTTGACTTCTTTGTCAACCCTTCGCGCACGTTCCTGCGAGAGAAAATTAACAACCTAGGTGTATTGTATAATGACACGGGGCCTAAGATAATTGAGAGCAGTTGCCTTTTCAGTATCATAGACTTATTCATTTGTAAAAAAAAATCTAGAACATTGACGCATTTACCGATATTGTAGATGTTAGACAAATTATATAACCAGAAAAATCTCAACCCACCCAAATGTAACGTTCTGTGTATTTTTTTCAAACTTTATTAACAGACATAATAATACATGGAAAATCAGTCAAACCTGCCGAGGCGACCACCTCTTCAACGCGACCACCTGACCATGGCGACCGCTTTCTCTCGGTCCCGAAAATTTTCCCCATAGGCACAAGCGGTCCCAATTCGTGGCGGTCGCGGTCGCGTTGGACGGGTGGTCGCCTTGGGCAGGCAGCTTAATGCTTGTGCCTATGGGGAAAATTTTCGGGACCGAGAAAAAGCGGTCGTCATGGCCAGGTGGTCGCGTTGAAAAGGTGGTCGCCTAGGCAGGTTTGACTGTAATTGTACTGTTAGTTTAAATTACAATGATGGTTTTAAATATTGTAAATGCTTATCCATTTTTATCGTTCTCTTAAGTCGGTTTCTGAAGAGGGCAAAGTTTGGTTTGACATTTTGAACAAAACATGAATATACACATGAATATACGTGTGTATGGTAACTGTCTTCGCTGTGGCCTCCTCCTAATCAAATACAGCAGTGACGTCAATAAAGCGATCAGTAATAGGTGAAAGGCCGTTTAGTTGCTGGTGAAGGTTATACGTCGCTACCCTCCGAAATGTGACGGCGTTTTCCCTAGAAATCGCAAGATGGCAGTTCTTTGCAGTTCACAGTACGGTCAAACCTGTCTCGGCGACCACCTCTTCAAGGCAACCACCTGGCCATGGCGACCACTTTTTATCGGTCCCGAAAACTTTCTCCACAGTCACAATCATTAAGCGGCCTGCCAAAGGCGACCACCTGTCAAACGCGGCCACGACCGGCACGCGAATTGGGACCGTTCAGAGCCTAATCCCTGCCCATGGCGACCGCCTGATTTAGAAACACGATGTATAAACACGACAGCAGGGTATTAACCCTCCCGACATCCTCTTTTGCCTCAACTGGCCTTCGTCGAAAGGTTTGTTGTTCGTTCGTCTCTTGATTGAGTGATTATTGATACTGGTGCAACCACTTGACAGTTATACGTCGCTACCCTCCGAAATATAATGGCGTTTTCCCAGAAATCGCAAGGTGGCAGTTCTTCACAATGTAAACACAACATATGCTGTAACAATAGCTTGAACAAGACCGGTAAGAATCATCCATATACGAACTGAATCATCCATAGACAAACTTTTCCATATCAACTTCTTATCCAAAATCCTAACATCAAGTGTTTTACTCAAATCATCAATGCACCTACTTTCTATTTCCTCTTGTGTTTTAATTTGGTTAAATAAGATCTTAGACGTAAGCTTTCTTAAAGGAGCAAATATAGTATTAATAGTTCTAAGTCGTTTTGTTTGCAGTTCAGATTCCCTGTGTTGGTCCCAATGTTGACTCAGTAGTGTTTTCCAACATTTTGGAATAGCATTCCATACAGATTATTATGTTCTGGCAGGAAATTTCTAGTCTCTTGTTACTTAAACAACTGATTTTGTGCCGTTGGATATTTGCCTTGTTAGAATACATCCTGAATTTGTATGAGACCATATTCGACCATGAAAGTTGTAAAGTTTTGTTGTTTATTTTAATGTGTTGGTTGCCCAATGTTATTTCATTCATTATTTCTTGAGTGGTTTGTGGTGACTGTTTACCACCCCCCCCCCCCAACTGCTTGGTGCCAAGCTAGTATGATATTCTTATAAAACATGTCATAACAGGAAGTTCTGTACAGTAATTTCTTGTACAAAATGTCATCCGCAATAACAGATTATCTTTCCCATTTTTATTTACATGTAAATACAACTTTGGAATAAGTTTCCACTTGGCGTTAGGCCCCTGAGTGGGCTTTTTTGCCCAACAGGCTAGAAAGCCCTCGAGTTGAAAACTCAGATCTACCATTTTTACACCTCCTTCACAGTAGCGTCTTATCATATACTTTCTACTGATATTGTACTTCTTTTCATCCCATAGAAAGAGCTAACATTCTTTTGCTACAGTTCTTAATGCCCATTTAGGTGTTTCATTATTCATTAAATTATATGTAACTTTTGTTAAGACTTTTCCAAATAGCGTTAGATTTCTGATTTTTCTGAGTTTTTTTACACACACACTTCAGTCTTTCTATCTTCTTTTCCCAGTTCAACAGTTCATTAACATCTGGGTCATATTCAAAATAGACACAAATTACCTTAACTGGCTCTTTGGTCCATTCTAAATCTAACATACACTTATCCTTGTTTTCCCATGCTCCTATCCACATACATTTGGTTCTGATTTGGTTGAGTTTGTTCCAGCTATTGCCTAAGACTATTGCCTCAAACTCAAGTATTACAGCAATTTCTACTGAGGCTTCATTCGCAAGAATTAACGTGGTATCATCAGCCACTTGTGTTAGCTTAATTTCCTCTATACCATCTGTGTGTGGGACTTTAATGCCCTGGACACTATGACATTCCCTTGATATTTCCTTAATTTAGTTGACAAAATTCCAGTAACTAGTATGAAAAGTTGACATGAAAGAGGACAGCCTTGTCTTATTCACTCTTTAAAATTAAAAGGGTTCAGAGACTCACCCATTATTCAATATACTGCTATGGGTGTCATTATATAGAATATGACGTGTATCCATTGGATGAAGTTTGGACCAAAGTTAAACTTTTCAATAGTTTTGTACATAATCTCTCTATTTATCGTATCGTATGCGTTTTCGAAATCCAGGAACAAAAGTACACCAGGTATTTTCTTTTGTATAGAATAGCATGTCATTTATCATTCTTTTGTTTTCACCTATAAATCTTCCCTTTATATATGCTGTTTGATTCTGGGGAACCAGTTTTGCGACAATTCTTTTAACCCTGTTTGTTAGTAACAGTTACCATTTTCAATGTGATAGAATGAAAGTAACAGTTAAAACTCTTCATGACATAATAATGATAATAATAAATATAGTAATAGTAATAGTAATAATGATAATGATAATAATAATAATAATAATAATAGTTATAACAATAATAATAATAATAATAATAATAATAATAATAATAATAATAATAATAATAATAATAATAATAATGATAATAATAATAATAATAATAATAATAATAATAATAATAATAATAATAGCTGTTACATATTATGCACAGGCCATCCAGTGGATATCGACCTTGTACATTCGTGAATCGTCCCAGGTGCCGATTTGCACTGTCAGACCTGTTGTTGATTTTGACAGCACTTCAGCTGTGACTCGAAGATTTCTGTCCCTCGCATTGTCCAGCCTGACCAATCCGACAGTCACCACGGGGGTTGTCCGGAAGGCCTTGGTGAACGTGGCGTTGAATTTAAGGTAACGGTCGAACGAACGGTACATAAAGGTCTTATAGGGAGTCTTCAGCATACCAGCTTCACCTGAAGCGAACATTGGCAAAAGAAATAAATTACAAAAAAAATGTTGTTATTTTAAATAATTCAATAGCAAAGAAAGACATTGTTATGACTGGTGTCACCCCCGACAACCGATAATGGTATTGCCCAGAGCCCAAGGGGCGTAGAGGGCTTGGGCGTAGAGAGGTCCGGTGTGAGTGAGGGAGGGTTCACCGGAGAAGGGTGTCTGTTCTGTCAAGTGGAATAAAACGTAGTTTGCAGAGATCTCTGGGTGTTCGTCTGATGGTAAAAGGACCTTTGATTCGTAAGACATATCTATATCTTAAAGTTGGTTGATCTCAACCGTATCACTGTTTAACCATTCTGATAATTCAACATAAGTGTCGCTAACAAAAAGTTGAAAATTACTAACAGCGTTCGATGTAGGGTCGCTGCTCCAAAGCGTTGAGATCTTGCTGCAGAGTCTTGATCGTTTGGTCCTTGGCCAATGAGTCGGCCTGAAGCTGCTTTACCTCAGCCTGGATATTCTGATCATTAGCAGCCATCTCGGCCACTATGGTCTGGAGCTGTTGCATCTGCTCTTTCTTAGCGTGAACTACCTCTGTTGTAAGTTATAATAATAATAATAACTTTATTGCAAGTTCATGCCCGAAGGCTAATTGCAGACAAACAAGTACATGGATAAACATGGGAATCGAAAAAGTTATAACAAACATATTATTAAAACAAAGAACAAACATAAAATAAAAATAGAAATAAAAATGGAACCATGAGATACGATATGATTTTTCATTTTAGAAAATAATGTATGTCAAGATCTTTTGCATGGTCACGTTTTACGTGCAAATATAGTAGCTGGACC
Source organism: Branchiostoma lanceolatum (assembly GCF_035083965.1). NCBI lineage: Eukaryota > Metazoa > Chordata > Leptocardii > Amphioxiformes > Branchiostomatidae > Branchiostoma > Branchiostoma lanceolatum. Next base: position 10,447,974 of record NC_089739.1, read on the forward strand.
GTTTTAGATATTTTTCACCCCATGTCTGAGGCGGCAATAATAGAGCGACCATTGACTAATGATATTAGTGATGATTCTTTATCTGTTTTAAATGTACTCTGGAGGTGTTGGCCTTGCAAAGGATGCATCGATCCTGTTGCCAGCACCTCTCAAATTTCATTTTATGAGGTTTCATAGATAAATAAATAAATAAATAAATAGAAACTCTCATTGTTAGTTCAATCAAATTTCAAAGATTAAGAAATGTCATTTGTTTGTTTTTCACAGCAGGCAGAAAAGAGAGAGTAGATCATTGAAGCACAATACGTTTTTTTTTTTAATTGGACGGCGTTTGCCCGATTGAAGTTGATTTCATAATCATAATGATTAAGAAGCATAGCAAAGTTGAAAGACCCTCCAACCCCCGCCCAGGAAGAAATCTTGTGTTTATTTCATCTTACCTGATGTCTTACTCATCCCGCAAGGACACTCCATGGCGGCAGTTTGGTTTTGCCCGTTGTCCAGATCACGCTGAGAAATGTTTTCCAGATCACGTTTCAAGTCGTTAATAGTAACAGACAGCTCCGATATTTCCTATACGACAACGGAAATCAAATAAAGACTTTAGATAAGGAAAGACAAGAGCAAAAGGGAAAATCTAGTAACAGCAAGATGGCGTTCACGCTGTCTAAAAACAGTTTTTGTGTAAAAACAAAAGGGAATTCAGCAGAATGACTGTCTACCTCTTTATTGATGAAGAGCATTATGGCAAGTCCCACAGCGACAAAGCTAAACACCACAGCGGTAGCGGCGGCCATGCAGCTGCGGTGGGAGCGGATGAAGCTACCGAGGGCGCGGCGATTGCTTACTCTTTCCGGATACGTGCGGTCTGTAGTAAAACGATATCTTGTGTAGGTTTTATGATAAGGATTACTTAAAATCTACACCAAGGTAATGAAATCAAGACTTGACAGTCAAAACCAGAAGGAAAACAACATGTGCATCTTATATAACATTGGGCAAAAGAAAGTTGCAAATGGGCTACCTGCAGATGTGTACGTTGCGTGACGTTTCATCGCCTCCGCTTCTTCGTACGTGTCTGAAGTTTCTTGGTATTCTCCTGGCTTGTCTGATGTTCCTGTATAATAGCGGACATGTCCTCTTGTGCCGCTCATATGGACAGTAGGATCTTGGGGCGGCGGCCCGCTAGTTCGACCGCTACCGGGCCCAGAGACAGGGGGCCGAACCGGCGCTGCTTGCTCGTACATGTTTACTGTTCGGTGGGCAACTGGCGTACAATCTATTACTGTAAACTAACAAAAAGATGAATATGGCTGATTCTGTAATGATTAGTCTGGACGAGAAGTAATATCTTCTCAACAACATGAAAGAACTGCGGCTGGCTTGGTATGATGAGCTGCAAATGGAATTTTGCTTTTTCTTAAAGTGGCAGACAAATTTTCAGGATGAAGAAGTTAATCTAAGAGGTAATCATATCAAAGTAAACTTTTCAAACGAGATAACTCGTAATTTCATCACTTCTCGGTCTTATTTGTATCACAGAAATTTTCCTACATCGTCGTTTTCATTTCAAACACGCCCACACGGGCCGCTCGTATTGAAACAATGATATTACATGTAGCACCCGGAAAGAGGAGTCACGACAGACATTTGTACATATCGTAAATGTATACTGTAGTCGGGGAGTACGGATATATCTCTAACTGTGAAAGATAAAAAAATATTTCTTACACCACTGTTTCTATTTCAAACACGCCCACATGGACCTCCCGTGCTAAAATAATGATATTAGGACCCCAAATAAAGAGGCATGGCAGACATTCGTACTAATAATATGATTGTGTACTCTTTTCGGGATGTGGTGGGTGCTACTGGTGCAATGTCCCTGCGAAAGTTACATAGTTTGGTGTTTACTCGATATGAGGTGTTGCAAACGGCATTTTGTTTTTCTGCAAGCTGCAGACAAATTTTCCAGTTGATGAAGTTGATCTAAGAGGTTCTCATTTCAAAGTAAATTTATCAAAGAAGAAAACTCGTGATTTCATCACGACTCGGATTTGCTGGTAAACACGTCCACACACACACACGGACCGTTACCACGGAAACAAGAATAGTTGAACCCTGAAAAAGGTGCCATGCCAGCCACGCGGAGCAGTCATCGCAGACATTAATAGTCTCTGAGTCTATTATGGCTGCAAAATCACAGAGGAATTCCCAACAATATTGTCCTTACAGTGCCGTAAACTCATATGAAATAGTTTAGAAAATAAGTTCTGTTAGGACTTAGAGCTAATACAAGCAAAAAACTAAAATAGAATTTGATGAAAGTAGATAAAATCGATTAAAGTCAATTTTGCCCAAATTTATAAAACAATGGCTACTTTTGTCGTTGGTCACCGGTTACCATACCAAGGGCCATTCTTTTAAATGTGTGTAAATCTTGTGGAGGGCTTTGTTCTTTAAAATACATTTGCAGTGAGTTGCTGCAGACTTTTTAAAGAATCCTTTTTTGTAATGTTCTGAAATTCGCAAAAAGTCATTTGCGGGCTTTCATAGCGATCAAAAGCTCCTAAAGCAGGTGTAGCACTGAAACTGCAACCTTTTAGCGACCTCGCTATGAATTTCATCGATAGAAAACACACACACTATGTGTCTTTTGTTCTCATTTTGGTCATAACAATACGTTTTGTATGATATTCCTAGATCGAGTCAATGGTAACACAATTCCAATTTAGGTCGCAGTGAGGTCGCAGAGAAGTCACAGTCCAGCTACATACACACTTACAAGAGCATCGACTGTTTATCTTTGTTCAATAATAATAACTTATTGTTATAATTTCAAATTTTCTTAAACATACTGTATCTAAAATGAGTTTCCGCTGTAAATGTAACGGATCTCGATGAAAAAAAACTACACAATTGTTTCCATTGAAAACATAATTTAGTAAATGAATTGTATGCTAAAACATTCAAATTTGGCTTAGGCAATGGGCACATGTCTTTATACATAACTTGACAAAATATAATTGAACCAATCTGTGTTAACTACACGCCTGTAAGTGCTTCCTATCTGATAAAACAAAAGACATATACGACTTCTTTTGTAGGCAAGGTATGCATGTTTTAGCATGTAATGCCTAGGATACAAAAGATGAAAAAAACGAATTTCTTCTGTAGTACCAAGGACAGCCACCAGAGGACCAAAAATCGACATTGACCTTTGTCCTTTGCCTTCCCAACACCTACCTGCATACCAACTATCATTACAATATATCAAGAGGTTCTTGGTTATGCTAAACAAACAAATCCGGGAACCCAAACACACAGGCACGCACTTAGTCAAAAAAACATACCTCCATTCCTTAATGTCGGTAACTAAAGAACCACCACCCGTAAACCTGCAATAATGTTAGCCCCCCCCTCCAGCCCCAAACATAGACACTCTCACACACACACACACACACACACACTCACACACACACACACTCACACACACACACACACACACACTCACACACACAAGCACACACACACACAAACACACACACACTCACAAACACCCACACACACACTCATACACTCACACACAAACGCACACACACACTCACACACAAACACACTCACACACACTCACACACACTAACAATCACACACACACACGCCGTGGGAGAACGCCACTTAGCGACACGTGCGTGTGTCTGCAACTGTAGCAAAGTGTGAGATTTTATATTTTACGTATACAGCTGTCTACATCAAATTTACACAAGATTTAAAACGATACCAGGGGAACTTATCAGTAGCCACACGTGATGATAGCACGTTACTTCGTCTAGACCACTTTTTTAATTAGGATTGAAAATCCAAGATCCCTTACAACGTATCAAAACGGACCAGGATGTACTCATTTCCTTCACATACAATAACCAACTCTTTTAGTCCCCATCGATTTCTGAAATCTCCAGTATCCGATCTATTTTGTTAGGATCCCTAAATAAAGCTTCTACAGCACATAGAGTAATATCATGATAAATCAAAAAGGTAAATATCTTGTGCGGGAATCGTGTATACTTATGGGAGCTTTTATAACTGGAGCCTTCAGTGAACATCCAAAGCAAAATAAAACGTTGATGAAAAGAAAGAGAAAAAAATTGATGAAAATAGATTTTAAACACAATGTGATATTAAAGACAAGGCAAAGAAGCTGTAACATTTGTCTTTGTAATGTCCAAAGAGTTGGTGCAAAAAACTGGAGAAGATGAACCTTCTAGTAATACTTCAGACTATTGACGTCTTTTACAAAGTCTTGCGTGGGCAAAGACGTCAATTGTGTTTATGCTTACTTTATTTCAGATGCACGTTTGAGAAAGGTCAATAACCTGCGTTGTTTACATTAAACTATGGAGGGGTGCAATAACAAGGATACAAGAGTGTCATATAGGAGCGTTATTTGTTTTCAATACCACGGACTGAATGGTTTAATAAAAAAAAAAGCCTGATATGATCAAAGGTTACTCTTTCATTGCTTTGTCGGCAAATAAACGTGATCCGCCTTTTGCACGCACATCACCGGTGGATACAATACCCATCCGCGTCCGATGATATGATGCAACTGATAGCTAGAACTGATAAATGGTGATAGTGTTAACGTGGACCAATCGGAATAGGCCATGATCTCACCATATATCGGTTCGTACAGACCATACTGGTGCATTTCTAATTTGATATTCTTCTAACACGAACCACTTTTAACTCGGAGTGAAGACAGAACGGACCGTAAGTTGAGGTTCTAACCAAGACAGTGGCCTACGTTTCATACTACGTCGTGCGGTAAGCTAGTTGTTTGAATTTTTTCTTAATGCAACGGAATTTTATTAGGATATCTGTAGTTCCTGTAATTTCCCAAAGTCTTATTCTTTTTTGACAACATTGCATTTGGCGTTTGTGCCAGGGTTCATATCTGGTGCAACATGCCGATTGAGCAAGAATTTTCACCTGACAGTTTTTAACAACTTAAAAGATATCTAAAGGAGCATGATTAAGAACGATCGTTATATATCCGTATCTCGAGTGTCAAAGACAAGTTTCTTATATCGGAAATAAGACACACAGTATGACTATGAATGTGAGGCGCATATAAAGTGTCGACTCGTCAATACCAACTTGGGAGTGTGCGATATATTTAGCCTGTTGCTATTGTTGCACAGACCTCGACACAGCAGAAATGTTGGGAAAACTACTGCTGTTCACTCGCATTGAAACAGTAATATCAGCACCCGGAAAGAGGAGTCCCTACAGACATTTGTACATATCGTAAACGTATACTGTAGTCGGGGAGTACGGGTACAATGTCTCTTACTGTGAAAGATAAAAAAGTCTTTCGTATTTACCGCTGGTCCTATTTCAAACACGTCCACACGGGCCGTTCGTATTGAAACAATGATATTAACACCCAACAAGAGAAGTCCCTACAGACATTTGTACATATCGTAAACGTATACTGGAGTCGGGGAGTACTGGTACAATATCTCTAACTGTGAAAGATAAAAAAAGTCTTTCTTATATACCGCTGTTCCTATTTCAAACACACTTGTATTGAAACAATGATATTAACACCCGACAAGAGAAGTCACGACAGACATCTGTACATATCTTAAACGTATACTGTAGTGGTATTAAAGACAAGACAAAGAAGCTGCAACATTTGTCTTTGTAATGTCTAAAGAGTTAGTACAAATGATTGGAGAAGATGAAACTTCTAGTAATACTTCAGATTATTGACGTCTTTTACAAAGTCTTGCGTGCGCAAAGACGTCAATAATGTTTATGCTTACTTTATTTCAGATGCACGTTTGAGAAAGGTCAATCACCTGCGTTGTTTACATTAAACTATGGAGGGGTGCAATAACAAGGATACAAGAGTGTCATATAGGAGCGTTATTTGTTTTCAATACCACGGACTGAATGGTTTAATAAAAAAAAAGCCTGATACTAGAAAGGCAACATTTGCGAGCAAATACAGCATGTTTAGCCATACTTCTCGCCATGCAAAAAAATGGACTGTCCCCAAATGGACCATTCTAAAATACTTCCACTAAAAAAAAATGGATCACCCCAGTCCAAAATTGAGTTTAAAAACAATTAGTCTCTCCATACAGAAATGGAGTCTTCCAGTAGCACCTCAACACAATATGGACCAGTCCAAAACCATATCCACTTATTAATTAACAAATACACTTCTGCTAACAAATGGACTTTTTCATAATCACTCCAGCTCAAAATTGAAATAAATTAAAGAATCCTCCCCTTGCAACAATGGGATATTCCATGCCATCTCCATGTAAACTAGACCAGTCGAAAAATTTCCGCTCAAAATTACACTCTAGCGCATAATCAACCCAGTTCATTATTGAATTAAAAAATATCAACCCCAGGGAAGAAAGAAGTTTTCCATAGTATACATAATGATATATATGAAGATTTGACAGGAGAAGAAGGGAATGACCAAAAAACAACATATTTCAGCGATAGTATGGGTGAAATATAAAAACGTGACACCCCTTTGTTTGAATGCATGATTCAATAGTATACATTTTGGGTTGAAAATAACGAAACGAAAAAATGCTTTATTTCAAAAATCGTTTTAAAAGGCTGTATGCCAAACATTTGAATGGGGGCCTGGGTGCATGACCAAGGCAGACACATGCCAAATTTCACATTATTTTGGTTTAATACATAAGAACTGGAGAAAGAGTGAACAAAGCCATGTAATCACATGTCCTAGGAATTCCCATACCATATTTGGTATGAATATCAACACACATGCGCCAGAAATGCCAGATAATTAGATTAATTCAATTGGCCAATCAGGTGGTCGCAAGGCTCACAGCTGCAGGCAAGGCACTTAGGGTCACTGACCTTTAGGTCATATGGTCAGGCTCACAGGCCAGGTGCAGTTGGGGTCACTGACCTTTAGGTCATATGGTCATATGAGGAAAATACCCAATGTTTTCCCTTAAAATACCCTGCAAAATCGTATTTTAAAGTAATATATGCCAAAAGTGCGAATTGGGTTCTTTGAATATTTGTTCAATGTACCCCCATAGCAAATTTCAGGTCATTTGGATGTATTTCCAGAACACAGGAGGCCAAAATGTACATTTTTGGTCAGAAAAACCTCAATAAAATCACTTTCAAGGTCAATATCGAAAAAATGAAAAAACGGTGGGGGGTATTTGCCTATACTACCTTTGTACCAAATTTCAGGTCATTTGGTCAAAAGATGACAGATGATTCGATTTGAAGATTTGACAGGAGGAGGAGAAGAAGGAGAAGAAACCTGAGTAAAAACAATATGTTGAGCCATACTAGGTATGGCTAAACATAATGATCAAAGGTTACTCTTTCATTGCTTTGTCGGCAAATAAACGTGATCCGCCTTTTGCACGCACATCACCGGTTGATACAATACCTATCCGCGTCCGATGATATGATGCAACTGATGGCAATAACTGATAAATGGTGATAGTGTTAACGTGGACCAATCGGAATAGGCCATGATCTCATCATATATCGGTTCGTACAGACCATACTGGTGCATTTCTAATTTGATATTCTTCTAACACGAACCACTTTTAACTCGGAGTGAAGACAGAACGGACCGTAAGTTGAGGTTCTCACCAAGACTGTGGCCTACGTTTCATACTAAGTCGTGCGGTAAGCTAGTTGTTTGATTTTTTCTTAATGCAACGGAATCTTATTGGGATATCTGTAGTTTCTGTAATTTCAAATAGTCTTATTCTATTTTGACAACATTGCATTTGGCGTTTGTGCCAGGGTTCATATCTGGTGCAACATGCCGATTGAGCAATTGAAGAATTTTCAGCTGACAGTTTTTAATGTTATGCAATGGTGTGTCGGCGAGACTGGGTGTCTTGCGGCGCCTTACCCAAGTTTTGCCACAATGTACCCTTGAGATGCTATTCAACTGTATGATCCTGCCTAAACTGGACTACTGTGATGTAGTGTGGGGTAACTGTGGTAAAGGCCTCTTAGATAAGATACAAAAGCTACACAATCGGGCTGCTAGAATTATACTTGGGCTGTCATATGTATCTCACATTGGTAATACTGAACTCTCAAGTCTACATTGGAAAACCCTAGCAACTAGGAGAAATGAGCACCTGCTACAAACAGTTTACAAGTCTGTTCACCAACAACTGCCAGAATATCTCAACGTCTTTCAGATGGTATCGGAGTATCATAACTATCCCACACGCCACAGTCTAAATCGATCTATGCAACTGCCTCAGACACGTCTGGAATGTGGAAGGCGAAAGTTCAGCCACAGAGGTGTTGGTGAATGGAACAAGCTACCACTTTCAATGAAAAATGCTCCAAACAGTGTAACGTTTAAGAGGATGTTGAAACAAATGAACTGACCTCTGACCTCACCTTACGATAGGAACGGAATATGGACTACGAGTATGGATTATGGCTCTGTAAATTTTGTATGTATCGGTGTATATGTATTTTAGACTTATGTTTTGTACTGATTGTATTGTGTTATCCAGGGCCCCACTGCAAAGCAGTGTATAGTGCACTGAGTTGGGCCACCCTGGCTAAATAAAACAGAAACAAACAAACAAACAACTTAAAAGATATCTAAAGGAGCATGATTAAGAACTATCGTTATATATCCGTATCTCGAGTGTCAAAGACAAGTTTCATATATCGGAAATAAGACACACAGTATGACTGTAAATGTGAGGCGCATATAAAGTGTCGACTCGTCAATACCAACTCGACAATACTAACCTGTTGCTATTGTTGCACAGACCTCGACACAAAAGAAATGTCGGGGAAACTACTGCTGTCCACTGCTGTGATGTTTACCATCATTTGCGGAACCAATTCTCAAGGTGCGTAGAATTCTTTTCACATTTAATATGGCATCGCCCTGTTAATTCTTGTTTTGCGATTTTTTTGGAAATTTGCTGTTAATTATTAAGCTAAAAGGACCACTCAAAAGATTTATAAATGAATAAATGGATAAAGAGGGACACTAACCGCAGTATACGTTCTGATTTAGATTAATAAGCATTTGCGATAATGTTCGGGTCCCATGTACATATTTGCATAATGTATTTCTGTTAAACATGTAGAGTACTTACCTTCGATGGCTATCTAGCAAAATTTCAAACAATTTCTTCCATACTTTTTTGAACAGATTGCTTATGATAATGCTACCTACAGCTCTAACCTACCCTGGGCGCCAGACTAGTACCAGGTCGCTAGCGATTTGCTTCGGCGGCCCAAGAACAGTCTGCCCGCCCGGGCATAATCAACGCTCCGGGGAGTTGTAGCCCGTGGGAGTGAACCGCGCCCCTTTAACTTGTTGGTAGGGCCGGTCAATTCCCCGGCTAGAACTCCCCCGGTGCGCTAATTAGGGTATCGGCGGGCTGGGAGCCCTGTGCTGCCGAAGAAACTGGCTAGAAGGAACCGGCTAAAGGGAACCGGCTAAAAGGCCCGATAAACAGTCTGGAGCCAGGGGTAGCTCTAACCTTGTGTCGTACGCCATAAGATGGTTTACCGGGTATGTAGTACAAACGAACAGAATATGATATAAATACCAGTGTCCTGATAATTTTCAGATAGAATACATGCATTCAGTATTTGTCAGGGCCATAAATGGAAACAAAAAATTAGATTTCCCAGGGCTGACCTTAGAAAAACAACTCCCGGAACCATCCATGTTTATAGGTTATATTATGGCAAATCAAAGCTGTACGTACAGGGCACTATCCGCAGGTGGAAAAAAATCAATTCCATGAGTTTGTTTTTGTTCACGCCTTACAACTTCTGTAATCTGTAAGGAGATTGACCCATGTTTGTAGGAGTTATACTCTAAAGTTTGCGTGTTGTCCGCTGAGGTCCAAAACGGCCGATTTTGTATTATTTATGACGTATGGGGAAAGAAACTGTCTAATAATAGAAATTTGTTATAATTGCTACTAGCAACACGTTTTTATTGCGTAGAAAAGTAAGATACCGACTTCTTATAAGAATAAATGTAGCATTTTAGTTTTAAACGCGTTCTTAGCCAATTGCATGAATTATGACATTGGAACAAATTAGTACAATATTTTACACTAAAAAAAGATGTCAGAATTTCCCTAATACATTAATGGCAACATATATAAACACAAATCACAAAAGTAGGCAACAAAATATTTTTGTGATGAAAATTGACGAGGGTGTGTTAATTAAAGTATGTGTGTGTCTAGGTGGCAGGCTATGATGCATAACTGAATAATACATTCTTTATTTTTGTTTTACATAAATTCTTATATTCCCAATTCGATAACATTTTCGTGCTATCATTATGCTTTGCATTTGGGAAGCGATATAATTGTTAATGAAATTATAGAACATTTAAACCGTTGGAATAAGGGGAGTATTTTAAAGCAAAATGCAGGTTCTCCTAATTTTCTGCATAGATTTTGATAAAGAGCATTAATCATTAACACCAGAACTTTAAAAATATTCCCCATGAATTATTGAAATAGTACATGTACAATACGTACAAAAAGATCCAGCAGAAATTTGTCCATGAGCAGAATGAAATGGTGTCCGTTTTAACCCTTTTCGTACAGATTCGTCCCAAATATATATCGGTCGAATGAGAGTTATTTCAGAAAATTAGGAGAAACTGCATTTTGCTTAAAATACTCCCCTTATCCCAACGGTTTCAATGTTCAATCATTTCATTAACAATAATATCGCTTCCCAAAGCATAATGATGGCACGAAAATGTTATCGAATTGGGAATATAAGAATTTATGTAAATCATATCACTCAAGGTACCTTTTCGACGACAATTTCTTAATCTTTTCTTTCCTTCCCTTTGGAGTAATACATTGTAAATTGTGTTATGATCAATTTGATCAAGTTCCATTATAATAATCGTTAATTTCAATCGATGTTATTTCAATATTTCAGTTTGGTCTTGTTTATCTTTAGTTTTTTATACAGTTAACATACACCATTATTTTATTCAGCAGTGAAATGAGAACATCAGCTTGCTCGCTTATCACTCATCCCTCGACTTTAATGCCATTGAAAACAACATTGTTCTTCTTTATTCGCTTTTGATTCTATGCAGTTTATTTTTCTGTGTGTTAACTCCATTGTTGTAGACAGAGATTTACTTCTTTTGCTGCATCAAGTTTCTTGTGTCAGTAAGAACATTAAGGTTATCGAGGTCATCCCAAAAAATCCTCTTAAATTCAGAAAGTCTACTCTTGAGATCTTGCAATATTTTTTTTTGTTGATTTTCCATCCTCTGGTTCGTTGATTAAAAATCCAGGATCTTGACCCAGGGTCCAAGGCCGTCAACTGATTTAGTTAGTGCTCATTTGCCATGGCCTTGAAGTAGTTTTAGGGGTGAATTGTCCACCATAACTGCATAAACACATACAAATCACAGGCTGTCTAGAAGCTGGAAAGACAAGCAGGATTCTGTCCTCTCGAGCTCCCCGCGGTGGCTAGCGGTTACGGGCGGCTGACTAGAAGCGCGATTAAAATCAGGCTAATTTGATAGCCTCCACCAGGCCCTCTTACGGGCGAATGAATCGTAGAATTCGGCAGAAAAAAGAATAATTAGCCAGTAGAGTCAGTCCACAGTGAAGATCACATTTCACCCGTAACGGAGCCTGCAAGTGAAACCCTGGCGTAGTTAGTCTGGTAGAGACTACTAATTTAACACCATGCAGCATCCGAAGGAAAACGTGTTATTTTAGGCGTATTTCAGTACCGTCAATCGTTGTTTCTTTTATTTTAGGTGTACCAGGTGACGCACAGAAGATAATCTTCCCTGCTCCAAGAGGCACCGATAACCACGCCAGGCTGGAACCCACACTGCCTGAGGAGTTGACGAGCTTTACTCTATGTCTGCACATGCGCTCCAACATGACCTCCAGCCATCAAATCGGCTTGGTCAGCTACGCAGTGCCCGAACATCACAACGAGCTATTGTTGTTTGTCAATGGTGGATTTAACGTAAGTAGAGATTATTTTCGACATTGAACCTTCGGAAATAATCCGAACTCTTGTATTGCTTGTTGATGCCAGATGTGTATTCAAACCGACCATTGCAAAGGGTTTTGCAGCCTATATTGTTCACATCTAAAGTCAAGTAAAGAAGGCATTTTTCTCCGTTTAGAAATATGAATTATTCTATGATAAGTAGGAGCTTTCCATAATCCTTTACTATCGCTGTAAAGTAGCAGTCATCGACTTGCAACTTACCCCCAGTCGTCTTTTTGCACAGTGTTTTAAATTGTCCTAGAAAGGTAATGTTCATATTGAAATACCTTATTATCTCCATGAAAAATTGAGAGATTGTTTTTGGCGTGTCTGTGTGTCTGTCTGTGTGTGTGTGTGTGTTTCCGGACTACTGTAGTCAGCATAACTCAAGAACTTCTGGATGGATTACAATGATATTTGGTATGTGGGCGGGTGTTGTGAAGCCGTAATTCATGGTCGATTTTGGGCCCCCTGGTATGTGACCTTGGTACTGCAGCAGAACTTCAATTTTCGTATATTTTGAACTGGACGTGCTATGGTCTTTATTTTTAGGTGGCAGATAGCTTGTGATGTAATAAAGAAGTGGTGTAGGTTTGGGCCCCCTAGCAGCTTGCTCTAGAACTGCAGGGGCGTTATTGTGAAAATCTTCTAATGTGAATTACTGAACACAGGAACAACGGGTTTCCATGATATCTAGTATGCAGGTAGCTTAGACAGAGATATACACAATGAAGTGCAAATTATGCTAATTGGGACTTAATTTGCATAGCTAATGAGGAAAATCTATATTTGCAGTGTTTTCCATTATAAGACTCAAATACATGTACATATGTAGTTTATTGAAAGTGGAGCATCAACAGATACCTATTATGCAAATAAATTCCTGATTTGCATAATCAATGCAAAAACACCGAAATTCATTCAATTGGAAAATTATAGGACTATCAATATTGCAACATGTGTAAGTAAGATAAAGGTGTTTATGATTAAGCATATATTATGTTAATGTGTAAGTCATTTGCATAAATAGAATTGTTCATGGAGATATGAGGTCGCGGAACTCTTGTTTTGTCATTGTTATCCCTTCTCCGTTGGCATACTTAAATCATTTGCCAAAAATAGTTTAACAGGTTTTACTCGATAAAAAAGGTTGGAACTTAGTCAAGTCAAGTCAAGCCTTGATCTTAGCTGATCGTTTTCCTATATATACCACTTGCTTCTTGATGCAGATCCGAAGAAGTTGTCCGTGTCTTGTTCTCATTGCTACTAAAAAAACTAACGTTATTGTTGATTTTTTATTGTTCTTTAGTTATACGTACAAGATTCCAAGAAAATGGGGGACCCGGCCGTTTGGGACGGCGAGTGGCACGCTATCTGTACAACTTGGCGCAGCAGCGATGGAGTTTGGGAGCTCTACGCTGACGGCGTTCTGAAGGGTCGCGGCTCGGGGTTTAACGTGGGAGGAAAGGTGCGCAGTGGTGGGGCATGGATCCTCGGACAGGACCAAGACATTGTGGGGGGAGGATTCGACGCCAATCAAGCGTTCGTTGGAGAACTGTCGGAAGTGAACCTCTGGGACCGCGTTCTGTCTCCGGCAGAAATGGGAGCGGGCTGGGCGGCGTCCTGTGGTCTCCATGGCAACGTGATCGACTGGGACACAACTAACATTGAAGTTTTCGGGGAAACGAGCAGGACAGAATATCAATGCAGTGAGTAGGGCTCTATACTATTTACTATAACATTTAACAAATCGCATATGTATAGTATTACAGTACTGTTTGATTACACCATGATGGTGTCTTTTGGAGGTATATAATGTATAATAACATTGTGGTATTGAAAAGTTGAATTTCTTATTATGGGATGACTAAGCTACCTTATCATTCATGGTAGGAAACAAACGATTACGATCTCTTGAATTTGTTATCATCATAATCTTACAAACATGTTATTTTATTACGCTCCTCTAGAGGAAGTAGCCTTGGTGTCATCCTATTTCAGTTACATGCTCTACCTGGAATTAAAATGGGATGACAAAGGCTACAAAAGAAGGGGACTTTAATGTAAATTCTGAATAATTAGTAGGCTTTTGCTTTATATGATTTAAAGGCTTTCGTAAATGAACTTAGTTTTCAACATATTACAGGCTAAACAGACATTAGCGTTAAGTATCACGATCTTATGATTTTCTCTGCTTGATATCCTTTTCTTTAAACAGAAATGCTTCATGGCACAATATATACAGATGGTCGTAAGCATTTTTCGGTTTGAAAGAATCACACATAGTCTTCTTTTTTCAGTTGCAGCGGGAACAAAGGTTGATGACTACATACCAGGCGACGCACAGAAGATAATCTTCCCTGCTCCAAGAGGCACCGATAACCACGCCAGGCTGGACACCACACTGTCTGAGGAGTTGACGAGCTTTACTCTATGTCTGCACATGCGCTCTAACATGACCTCCAGCCATCAAATCGGTTTGGTCAGCTACGCAGTGCCCGAACATCACAACGAGCTTCTCCTGTTTGTTAACGATGGATTTAACGTAAGTAAAATCTTATTCGACATTGAACCATTGGCACATTATCGTACTGTTGTATTTCATGATGGATTTGTATGCAAAATGACCAATGCAACGGGTTTTGTGGGTTGTCCATACAGTTTAGGTTGACGTAAAATGACTTTCTTATCCCAAGTCAAGAAGAAGAATTTACTTTTCTGTGTAAAGAAATGTGAAATTATCCTAAAAATAGGAGCTCGAAGAATCTTGTCAGAATTCTTGCTGTAAAGTAACAGTCAACTTGCAGCTTCTACCCCAATCAGTCATTTTACACAGTTTTATACATTTTTTCTAGCAAGGCAATGTACACATTAAAATGCCAAATTGTGTCAGTGTTATACCGTTTCTGTTGGCATACCTCGATTGCTTACCAGAAATAGTTTAACAGATCTTACTTTAAAAGAACAAAAGGTTGTTTTGCTAGATATACCACTTTCTTCTTGATGAAGTTTAGAAGAAGCTGTCCATGTCTAGTTCTCACGGCTACTATAAAAACTCATCTAATCGATAATATTTTTTTTTAAATTCTTTTACAGTTATACATACAAAATTTCAAGAAAATGGGGGACCCGGCCGTTTGGGACGGGGAGTGGCACGCCATATGTACCACTTGGCGCAGCAGCGATGGAGTTTGGCAGCTCTACGCTGACGGCGCGCTGAAGGGTCGCGGCTCGGGGTTTAACGTGGGAGGAAAGGTGCGCAGTGGTGGGGCATGGATCCTCGGACAGGACCAAGACATCGTGGGGGGAGGATTCGACGCCAATCAAGCGTTCGTTGGAGAACTGTCGGAAGTGAACCTCTGGGACCGCGTTCTGTCTCCGGCAGAAATAGGAGCGGACTGGGCGGCGTTCTGTGGTCTCCATGGCAACGTGATCGACTGGGACACAACTAACATTGAACTCTTTGGGGAAACAAGCAGGGCAGAGTACCAATGCGGTAAGTTGCACAGATCTTACTTTACAAAAAATATTTACAACGTGTACGTCGTTTGACTATGATGATGATGATGATGTATAATATTATAGGACTACAATATCAGTCAACCACAGCTTAAAGGCATTACATGCATTTCTTTTGGTTAAATAGTAGACTACGGTTTTGAGCTGTAATTTTTTCAATCTTAGTCAAGTCAAGTCAAAGTTTATTGCACAACGATTGTAACAGGTACAATGTAAGGCAAAAATAAAATACTACTTATATCAAACTACTACTGAAAGCTATAGGTAGGTTTTATGCTATACAATGGTTAGGTTCTAGGCTGTACAGTGCTCCATTTCGAACTACATGAAGGCGCTATCTATATAATATTGTCAAAGGTAGATGATATCAAGAGGAGATACAATAGGGAGTCGCGTATGTCAAGTATACAATTATGATTACTTACGATCAGCTTGCTGGTTGATTAGTTGCAAGGGTTGATCTGAATATTCCAAATGAATCACTTTAACATGTCTCATCATGTCTCATCAATCTTGTCTCTTTTGTAGTTTGCTCCGTTGATATTGTCTTTGTCGTCGACCTTTCCTGGAGCATCGGTATGGCACAGTTTGAAGTCGCCCGGCAGTTTATCTTGGATTTCGTTCGGTGCTTTGGTAACCAGGATGTAAATGTGAGTCTTTGGTTTCGAATAGTCATAATTATAACTGTGAAGTTTATCTAGTAAAAACCTAGCGTTCGTGGTGGCCAATATCGCACTGATTTAAATGGCGTTCGCATCAATGTCATAACTTTGTAAAGTTTAACCTTCTTTACTTGCGTCTTGCTTCTCTCTCCCTTCTCCCTCTCCTTCTTCATCTATCTCTCATTCCCTTTTTCGGCTTTCCCTCTTCCCCCTCTCTCTCTCGTTCTCTTAGACAACACATTTTAAAATCATTTTTATATCATCTTTCTCTCTGCATCACTGAATAACTTTCATACAGAAATATTTCTTTCTCAATACTTTAGATCGGTGTCATCACGTACGACTGCGTACCGAGGACCTTCATTGGTCTGGGCACCTACGCACTTGGAGACGCCGGTCTACTTGAAGCCATCCAGGGTTTGGTGTACAGCGGGGGTCTGAGCCGGACAAGCCTGGCTATTCGCCACATGACGGCTACGGTATGACCACTCTCTATTGTCGTCATAGACTGTCTGTGTCTACCCTGGGTTCCAGACTGTTTATCGGGCCTTTTAGCCGGTTTCCTTTAGCCGGTACCTTGTAGTCAGTTCCTTCGGCGGCACAGAGACCCCAGCCCGCAGAACCCTAATTAGCGCACCGGGGGATTACTAGCCGGGGAGTTGACCGGCCCTACGCGGTTCACTCCCACGGGCTACAACTCCCCGGAGCGTTGATTAAGACCGGGCGGGCAGACTGTTCTTGGGCCGCCGAAGCAAATCGCCAGCGACCCGGTACTAGTCTGGCGCCCAGGGTAGTCTGTGTCAGGAGTTTTGATCAATTTATATACCCTCTAATTGAGAAATTGCGGTTTGACCAAACGCGAAAAAAAATTGTAGTATCAAACAAATAGCACAGGGATGAAAGGTCAGCCTTCTTGATGTAATGAATATACTTTTAGATAATTTTTCTCCTCTTTTTCCCCATGTCATACATTAAACAGCACTTTTATTACTGTTTAATCTTTTTCAACATAATAGCCTTTCGTATCCCTACATATAGCAGACAAGTTTTAAAACTTCTGTTACGATGTACGTAAAACTTTAAGAGAATGTAATGTACATTACTAGGGCTAACACAGCAAATTAATTTTAACAAGTTTGAGCAAGTACACCAACGGTATGATAAATGCGATTAAGATATAAGCATTTCTGCTGGTTTATATCTATTCTGAATACCCCAAAATAGCTCTAAGATTGTTGATTAGATGTATCCTTCAAATGGGGTTGACATGCTTAGTTTAATCAGGTCTGTGTGTGTTTATTCAGTCCAACTTCCGTGACGAAGCGCTTCGTGCAGCCGCGGTCTTAACAGACGGAAATGCTCAAAGCGACGTCAATGGACTGGTATGGAACATGCCTTGTGTTTCACACTATATAATTTTATTCTTCATCGGGGTAACATTTGTCAAGTCCTATAAATAAAATGAGGGGTGTCCCTGTGGTGTAGTGGTCTGCGCCTCTGCTACTCTGCCACATCTGGTTCAAATTACTTGGACCAGAAGGACTGGGGTTCAAGCCCCAGGTAGGACACCTCTGGACAAGAGGCGCATTGAGTCATACAAAAGACTTTATAAAAATGATACATACTTATGAGACAGTGCAGTGATTGCACCACAGTGTGGCCCCAGGGCTACGGAACGGAGATAGGCACCGCCCTATGCATCAATTATGGCGTGGGAGGATTTTAACTAACTAACTAACTAATAAATAAAATGGTAGTAAACAATTCCGTCTATTAATTCCCTGAGAACAAAGACACGGTGCACCGGTGAGCCAGTATTCCATCAAAGAACAGCACGCATCATAGTGCATTATGTGTAAAAGATGTAGCGATGTAAAGATCGAATCAGATTGCATTTGGTCGCTAGCGAAATAGAATACATGATTAGAAAGACCTGGAGAGTCAATATTTTTTCGTCATCCATCGATGATTACGGTTGCATCAATAGACCTCTTTCCAGTTACGGCGGCCATTTTGAATTCCGAGAGGTCAGCTCGGGGTCATGAACCAAAACGAGGCAGTACCTGACCCATATCCTAAGTCTATAACCTGTAATGCCACTTATATCATCTTCGGTGGTACATTTCGCCACTCTAAGATGAAATGATCTAATATATTTCCCTTTATATGTAGACAATGTTGTAATTGTGGGCATTTTAACTTAATTTTGGCTAATTTTTTATTCGTTTTTCACAGTTTTTGACGGGTAACTTAAGGACAGTGTCTACTATTGTATATCCTCCATTTGTACTCTCCATCGATAACCGAGGTTTAATATCTTTACTAGTAGGATTAAATGATAATTGTCATTGTAATTAATCTACCAGATAACGGGTGACTTCGCATTCGAAGCCAACGAGGCCAGGAGTGCAGACATTGCTCTGTACAGCGTGGCCATCGGTAATCCAGTTCTTGTAAACGATGTCGCGCTGAAGGCTATCAGCGGGGAATCCGATCATGTGTTCGACAGCGACAACGCCTGCGAAGTCGCCAACCGTATACTGAAGGACCTGTGCGGTGCGTAACTCTAAAATAATTACCTCCATGAAAAATGGAGATATTGTTTTGGGTGTGTCTGTGTGTCTGTTTGTTTGTCTGTTTGTTTGTGTTTCCGGACTACTGTAGTCAGCGTAACTCAAGAACCTCTTGATGGATTACGATGATATTTGGAATGTGGGCAGGTGTTATGAAGCCGAAATTCAAGGTCGATTTTGGGCCCCCTGGTATGTGACCTTGGTACTGCAGCAGAAATTCCATTTTTGTATCTCTTGACCTGGACGTGCTATGGTCTTGATTTTTTGGTGGCAGATAGCTTGTGGTGTAATGAAGACGTGGTGTGGGTTTGGGCCCCCTAGTTTTTTGTATAATTTTCTCCTTATAAATTGTATATGATGTTTACAACTCAAAATTTACTTACTAGTTCCTCTTCTTTTTCATTTGTATCATTAGGATTTATGGTATAATTTCCGTTTGTTCTTTCGTTAATTTTGCTTCCTTTTGATTATGTATAACTATTGTCTAGTTTCAAGGGGGGGGACGAAAAGCCACATAGGCTTCTGCATGCCCCCCCCCCCCTGCATGTTTTAATTTGCCCTGTTTATCTATGGTTTTATAATTGTATACATGCATGAAAACAATAAACAACAATAGCTACATACATAACACTGCACATATTAAATTCAAATTTGCAGCCTGAATTATGCTCATGTTTCCGCATTCAACGGTGGTAGACAACTGAAATTAGTCATATGCTGCAGAGATTTAAAAGAATAAAGGGTCGTACATGCCACAAAGGGAAAAGGGACTTTGGAGAACAGGCAACCAATTCGTCACCGCAATGCCTTCTTTTCGTGTGACTAATAGAACGGTACCAATGTCAAACATCAGTGACAGTAGTTTTCTGATAGTTGATAAGTTCTTGTCTCTCTCATAATATAGAATTGTAAAAATCAATCGTGCTGTACCGGCTCAGTCGATTTTGTGACACCCGCTTAATGCTACGGTCACATTTCCAAACAGGGGCCCGGCCGGGCTGTTTGCGGGAATGGAAAAGGAAAGTGTATGCCTAGAAATAAACACAAATTATGCTTATGATTGATATTTTTTATGTTTGTGTGCTTTGTTGTCTTTTATGACATACTTTTCGTTCTCGCAAACTGCCCGGTCGGGCCCCGGTTTGGAAATGTGACCGTAGCATTACTCAGAACGTATTATACATTACGGAGAAGAATCCGCACCCCATTTGGACTATCAGATTACTGCCAGGAGGTTTTTGAATAAAGAATTCCAACTGTATTTCTTCAATGATTACAGGGTGAACCAACAGGGAGAATGGGGTCGTGTGAATTGAGGACCTCTACATCATTGTAACCTGGCATCGAGTAATATCCAAGCAGATGTTGAACAGGATACGAGACCATTTTTCCGACTGCCAGTCTTTGCTTACATTAGCAGTTCTCATATACTTTAAGAGAACATATTTTATCTTCATTCAAGAATGGGCAATTAAAAAACCCTACTTTTGTGGAACTTTTAGTGACACAATATTTCAGTTCAATTAGATGAATATAATAAATAGGATTTCCCAGTAAATAAAAAGGATGTTATTTATTCATGCTAATTTGAAACAATCAACTGAATTAATACCAGCTCTTGATTGGTTTTGATTTTCTGAACATCTCTCCAAGTTGATATTCATCGTAAATGTAAGAACAACAAACAATTAGATAGATTTATGAATTTAAAAAAGCAATCCAGTTGCTTAATATATAAGTAAGTTTATTGATTCGATCATTCATTCATCACTAAAATACATGGCAGCGTCCTCAGCAGAGGATGCTGAATTGCGTACGTTAGGCGTATATGTATTGCATTTAACAAAATCTAACTTAAATTTAAACAACTAGTACTATTCAAAATCTAAATCAAAACAACTAATATTATACAAGCAACTAGTACTGTGCAAGATGAAATAAGAGGTACTGTAAACAAGAAGAAGAAAACGTATTGTACGAGGAATTAGAAACCAAATAAAAATGTCAGCATTCGTATTATTACAGCTCTTCATCCCAGAATTCCATCACATTTTGGAAGCGATATTATTGTAAGGGAAATAATAGGGCACTGAGACTGTGGAATAAGGGGAGTATTGTAGATTTTTAAGCAAAATGCGGGTTTCCCTCATTTTCTGCATAACCTATGATAATAAACATTAATTGTTTACCTCAAAACTTGTCAACATATTTTCCATTGATTATTGAAATAGTATACATGTATGTACGCTAATAACAAAAGATCCACCAGAAATATACTTATGAGCAAAACAAAATGGGGTCCTAGATTCGTCGCAAAAATGTATCGGACGGATGAGGGTTAAATTTTTCAGCATATTAGGCCATGTTGGTTTGAATGTATGGGTAACATCCGCGCGCATATGAATTTTCGTCCTATTGAAAATTTTCGGCCATACTTTAATCACAAAAAGTAGCTGCAAAGTGAGACAATCCGTCCAGGCATTCTTGAGTTATCGTGTACCCCCCCAAACCCCCCCCCCCCCCCCCCTCCCCACACACACACACACATGCACACGAACGCTGTGCAAAACATAATCTTGGCGAAGGTAACTGGCAGTTGGTTTAGAGCGATTGCAACTCGATCTAGCTAGTTAACGTTACTAGTCGGCGCTTATATATGATCCATGGGAATACAGTTTTGTCGATAGCAGATAGTTGCAGTTCTAGAAAGAAATGGTAGGCAACACTATTTCAACACACACACACACACACACACACACACACACACACACACACACACACACACACACACACACACACACACACACAACCCAACCACACATACACACACGCGCACACACACGCGCACGCACACAGCTCAAACGCATCTGGACTTAATGCTGAGCTCAACACCAGTTACATATTCAACCACACCTGTCCTTGGTGCTGAATACCACCCACACACAAACAACTATGTTCTTCTGATACTATACCTTTCAAAGACAAACACATCTGTTCATGGAGATAAATTTGACCAATTGGTTAATCTTTGGAAATGAATCTCATTTGCATCTTTGATAACATGAATGACCGAATTAGTATCGGAAAGGGAGTTGGTAGACGCCGCGGCCGGTTCCATCAATGATAGCGTGATCATACACGGAATTGCGTGACACGCGACCCCATGACGAAGACGAATGTAATAAGCAGTTCGTCAGTCATCGGTATAGTAAACGTGTACGCGCCTATTCATAAAGCGTTGCACATCCACGTCACAATGCATTTCAATAGGATGACGGCTGACGGCTGCGAAGTATTGCAGTTCCAGTAAACCTTGCTAGGCGACGCTTTTGATCCATAGTAAAGAAGCATTTTTTGGCAATTAGGATTGCTGGCGACGTTTTTGATCCATGAACTTGGAAGTCACATGCTCTAGGACAAGATCATTTATTGTGACAGAAGTTATTCAATGCCCTGTACTCGAGTTTCTTACGTTTACAAAACTGATTCAGTAACACGCACAGGCAAGCGACCCTCATCGTTCGACAGTCAGACAAAAAGGCACACAGACAGACACACAGATAGACAGACATCCATAAACAAACAAACACAGACAGACACACATACAGGCACAAACAAGAACAGTACCGAAAACATTTTATTCGAAGGTAATGAATAATTGTGAATGATGATGTTGGCTGTTTCTTCGTTCCGAAGATCATTGGGAAGGTTGTCCTCCTCTGCAGGCTCTTCTGTGGCTGTGTAACCCAATCCTTGATCTGCACACTCTGCTGCAGGCCGGGCATGTAAAGCCCTGTGTAGGTGGCAACTGGGCAGCAGCAGCTGTCATTAATATAATACACTTATATGTGTATTAGTTAGCTAATTTCAATGCAGTAATTTTATGTAGCCTGTAGGCAATTCTATGTAGTCTGTCTGATGTATTTTCTGTGGTTACTCCAGGAAGAGTAGCTTCATACTATGTATGTAGCTAATGGAGGAAAATAAAGTATCCAAAGTATCCAAAGTATCCTGTGGCTTCTCTTCTCTGCAGCAGACTCTCTTCGAGCTGTTTCGAATCTTTCTGCACCTCTTTTGGTTGCTGCTCTCCATGCGTTTCTGTCATTCGCAATGTTCTCCCATTCTTTTACTGGAATAGGTATATGCCAATAGTGTGAAGAAAGGTGTGTAAGCATATGTTAAATTCATCCCATACCAACTTTCGTGCTATATTTTGTTTCAACACGCTGACAAAGTCACACAAAAAAAATTAAGAAGTCCCGGAACAAATCGATTTAAAGTGGTAAATACCATAAGGGTGAATGAAAGTCGATAGGGAAAAATAATAGGCATCCACATAACAAGTTTCGATACCTAACAAGAGAGCAATGAGGAATCACATATATTTCTATCTGCCTGAAGATAGCCAAAATTCCAAAATCCTTTTCTAACTTGCGTATGCCAAACGTGTGAATAGAGTCCTACGGGAACGTGCCCTTGACACCCCAATACCAAATTCACGGTCACTTGGTTTGAAAACTAGGGAACTGGGGCCCGTAATACCGATGATTCGGGGGGTCAGATAATAGTAAAAAAAAATCTTAAAGTTTAATACCTTGCTCCCTTATCCAACAAGAGTTCGGAGACCTCATATCTCAATGAAATATTTGGATTATGCAAATGACTTCCACATTTGCATAATCTATGCTTGGTCATGTACACCTTTTACTACCTTACATAGGTCACATTGTTGACAGACCAATTGTTTACCAATTACCACTGAGAAGGATGATACACTTTTTCATAAATTATACAAATGAGGAACTTATTTGCATAATTAGTATCCGTCCCATCAGTCATAAACTACATATGTTCGATGTATTTGAGTCATATAATGGAAAACACTGAAAATATACATTTCCTCATGAATTATGCTAATGATGTCAAAATTTGCACTACATTATGTTACATCTTTGTCTAAGCTTATTGCATACTAAATGGCATGGAAATCCGTCGTTCCTTTGTACTGTTATACTCATTGGAAGTTTGGACAAAAACGCCCCTGCAGTTCCAGAGCAACCAAGGCTACATACCAGGGGGCCCAAAATCCCCCTTGACCTTTGTCTTCCCAATAGATCCCAATACCTACCCACATACCAGATATCATCATAATCAATTGAGCGGTTCTTGAGTTATGCTGACTACAAAGATCCGGAAACACAAACAGACAGACAGACAGACAGATACGCCCCCCCCCCCACGCACACACAAAACAGTATCTCCTTTTTTTCATGGAGATGAAAATGCTATTTATGACATTTATCGTGCAACGTTAATACCTCCTTGCTTCTACTATACAAAAATCACAATGCCGCCCCAGATGATACCGATATGTGAAATTCGGGGTCCTATTCCATGAATAGCCAACATTAGTCACTTTGCTACTTAAAACCTATGTAACTACATCCGTAAAATCAATACATCATGACATGCTAAACGTTTAGACCATTCCCTATGGCGTTGCCAAAAAAATTCCCAGAAAAAAGGTGTCGTCTGTTTCCTATTACTTTCCCACAATGCACCATTCCGGAAGTTCACTTTTACTTTCACTCGTGATCGCACGGAGAGACATTCCTGTATTCAGAACGTGTCTTCTTACGATATCTTACAATTTTCTGCCGTCTTCTCGCTGTAAAAAGAAGAAGAAACATGCCGATACTACTGTGGTGGTTTCCAGCGGTCGTCGAAGACAGGTACGGCGTAATATTTGTTTTTATCCGGCTGTACTTTCTTTAATTTTGGTGGATGATTTTTTTCCGCCGGCTTAGCGTAAGGGGTGGGGGGCGATGGAGGTTGGTGTTATCATATCTGATATCTAAGCGAGGATATTTTCAATTTTTTCTCCTCTATAGTATTGATATTTTAATTTTCCACCTTTTGGTCAAGGTCAAAACGTAATGAAAAATGTCACGCCCTGATTTTGATTTGAAGGCAACAAAAAATGTGAAATTTGATATGAGAAATTATTTCTAGGGTTGTTACTATTTGCAGATTTTTAACAATTTTATTCAGAATTTCACAGATTGTATTGGAAAGAAATTATGTGAAAAAATCGATGCAATTTGGATGAGAAAATATGATTTGACACTTGATATATGACCATGATTTGCATGTGATCACTGCTATAAGGTGCTATATGCTATATTGATTGATTATGGCTAAGGTATTATAACATTATGTTTATGAATTGATATTTGTGAAACACTAAACACTATATTCGGGGAAAAGCACAAAGAACAAATGTATATGATAATACAGAGGAAACTATCTTTTTATAATAAGATTTAATTTGACGTGATTGTACATAATGATTTATTATAAATGATATTCATAATGATAACGGTCGTTAACCTTCATCGGTCAGATCTTGTTATATATGAATGATGCAATGTCCTAATTTCCTACAGTTTAGTACAAATGTGTTTGTGTGAAACTGATTAGCATATTATTAGTGGTCTCGGAGCCTGTCACTCAATATATCATAATGGATCAAATCGTGGAACCAGAGGTCAAGGGTTCAAATCCTCTGGAGGTTGAAGGTTGTGTCCCAATTTAGTAGTTAAGCCACATGGATCAAAAATCTGTAGATGGCCAAGGTTTGAATATTAATCCTACACTATCCATCCTTGAACTTGAAGTGATTCAGTGCTTAGTATGTGGGACCATCAAACCCCTGCATGCTAAAGAACCCAACACACGTATTGAGAAGAGTACTCTAAGATTGACCTAAGTGGGCATGGCCGAATTGGAGCCTCCTTTCCTGTGTGTCTCTTGAATACAAATGATCATGACTTATCTTTGAAGATTTTTCAAAAATAATACTGTAATTCACTTTATCTTCACGGTAGCAAACTTTCATGGTATAATGAAAATTTACATTTCACTGAACTTTAACTTCACGGTGGCGGCAAGTGATTTACAGAACAGATGTGTGAAGAAATCATAAATAATAACAATAGGCCTTTTTCATGGTACAGACTACAGTGAACATAAAGTTACAGTAAGAGAAACAAGAATTACAGTATTAGTTGTTAATAGGCAAAAGTCCCAGGGCCTGTTAAATATACATTTTAATCTGTAATGTTTATTATTAATGAAAGTACACAGCACCTATATAGCACTAGTGTGTATGTAGTTTATGTAGAGACCATTAGTGCTTCACTAAGTAAACGTCATTGTTTACAGTGTAAACATGATCTGTCAACACTGAGGACAATATTGACATAACTCGAGGACCAAGTCTAATTATAGTTTAGCCTGCAGTGTTAAAAGATGTCAAGTCCCCATATAGATAAGGGTTGAACAAAGAATTTGTTTTATCTG
Source organism: Branchiostoma lanceolatum (assembly GCF_035083965.1). Lineage (NCBI taxonomy): Eukaryota > Metazoa > Chordata > Leptocardii > Amphioxiformes > Branchiostomatidae > Branchiostoma > Branchiostoma lanceolatum. Next base: position 10,474,174 of record NC_089739.1, read on the forward strand.
AGGTTTTCTGTATTAGCATTTGTAAAATTACTCTAGTGTGTACTAGATATACATGTCTATATAGAAGAAACACTATATATTTTGGTAGAAGGGAAAAGTAAGGTTTTCATGGCATTTTAACAGAGAAGTGTGCACTTTTTGCAGTAGAAAAAAAATATACTACAGTGCTAGTAAGTGTTATACATTGAAGGGGCATACATTTACTGTATTTGTACATGTGGTGGCATGAATCTCTGATTAAGATAGTGCAAACTCTGAAAATAAAACTATTGCAAACATTTTCAGATCTACAGTACAAGGGTGTAGAGCTTAGAATATATTTCCTGTGTCCACACCCAAATTTCCTGGATTTCTGTTCAATGATTGTGCCACCCACTTACCAAGAATCCACAGCAAAATTTATGTTAAAATGTTCACATTTAGTTTTGACCATTTTTTTTTCCCAGAAAAGCTTTGAATCTAGACTCATATCTTTCCGAGTGCTCCAGAAAGGTTATTGTAAATGGTTTTGACCCTTTTCCGCTAAATGATCTTTAGGGTAAATTGCCCTTTCAGAAAGACCAAATATAAGTCATGTGTGAAATACATTTCTCTTCGGGTAACACTTAAGAAAAAAATCCAATTTGGTTATCCTCCAGGCCACTATTATATCAAAACAGTTAGTATATCATCTAATTTTGTGTCTAAATACTACATATAAAACCATACAAAATGCTATGATATTATATAGCCTTCATCAAGGTATACAAATCACAAGGCATTTCTTCTGCAAAGACATTTGCATATATGATGATGAATTTTGAATCTATATCATTGGTGTCTAAAAAAATACATACACCATGTAGTCTTTGAGCCTATGCCAGTTTCCACGAACCTGTATGCATCATTAAATGTATCTAAAAAGGGGCCAGTCCAGAAATAGAAAAGGGCAGGGACATACACACATTCGCATAAACCATTTTATTTTCTTAATTAACAAATAAAAATAGAAGCCATATTGCAACCATTTTTTTTCCAATAAAAAAAATGATACAAAACTTAAAAAAAAGTGAATATCTTGCAATTAGCAAGTTTAAATCTCATATTCCAATTACAAGACTGTAAACGACGTGATTCTTTTTCTAAATATCTCCTATCGTATAATCCCAGAGTATTTTTAGAGCAGATTTACACTTGCACAATTGTTAGAATGTGGCCAGGGTTTGTTGAGCTAGTCCCTAGGGATTTCCACTGCAATACCGCAGCTTGTTTGAATGACCTTGGGTTTTGCAATGAGGTCGTTGAATGGGAACGCGCCAGCGGCCTGTTGTACGTGTGGCGGAGTGCTGATAACGGGAACAATCAGCGCGGCGCGGTATTGTCACCGTCGCGCTGTCAGTGCGCAGGCGTTTGATGAATGGGTTGCAGTTATGTTTGAAATGTGTGAAGTACATTTTGCTGCCCAACTTGGCCAGCTTCGAATTCTTTGGGCAAACAGTTATTTCTGAGGAAACCTATTTGATAAGCATGTTGCTTTGTGAGAATTTAATTCAGATTTTAGACAATAAAATCTCTAAGAGATTTTTAATACTATAGGATAGACTACATACATGTACAACAGGATCATAAAAAAAAATTATATTAGAACTACATGTACTGGCAATAACTCCATTGAGCATGAAATTGGCAAGTTTATTTTCTGTAAAATTATTTGCTTCATGAAATACATACATGTATGTATATATAGATAAGTATACAACCATACGTGTACTAGTAGTTGTTTATGTGTGCAGTAAAGGGTAACTATAATTGTTGAAATTAATTTTTTTCCCATTTGTTATGTAAATGAACACTGCGGATATGTGTTCTACTAGCTAGACTCATATACTACAGTACTGTTGTATCTGTTAATGCATGCAGAAATGTTTGCGGTGGTTTTATATTTGCAGTTTTAGCAGTGAACTCTTAACCATGAACTTAAAACCACCGTGCAAAGCCGTGACTGTAGCACTACTATTGTTTCAAACACGGACTCAAAAGCACTACGAACACTTAATTCTCTCCCTACCACAAAATTAAATCCCTGTAAACAATATTTCTGCATTTACAGACTGAGTGTAGGATTTTCAATTAGTATAATGTTTCTACTACAAATTTAATAGTTTATATTTCACTTTGAGTCTAACATCAACTCTCATGATTCTGCTGCATTACTCTCTTAAACAAAATTGCCAGTCTCCTAAAAGATATTCCAAGTAGTATTACAGTATATAGTATTCGAAAAGATATTCCAAAAGATCTTCCATGCAGTATTCCAAGCAATATTCCAAAAGATCTTCCAAGTAGTATTTCAAACCTTATTCCAAAATATATTCCAAGCAGTATTCCAAGCTGCATTGCTCCTTGTAAAATGTTGCCAGTCTCCTAAAAAGAACAACCTTCTGAATTACTGTAAATGCATTTAAGTTCGTGTGGTTTTTATTAATCACGCCAAGGCGAAAATGGAGTGTTAGCGATGGTTTTAAGATCGCGGCAGTGCTATAATTACAAACTGCTACAGTACTGGACAAAAATGTTTGCGGTGGTTTTAAGTTCGCTGTGAAACGGTCACGGCGAAAACCGCAAACATACATGTAAAACCACCGCGATCATTCCTGCATTAATATTACAGTTACTGTAGTCCTGCTGTAAAACAGACCTAAAAGATAGTCCAAGCAGTAGAGTAGAAGAATGCTGATGGTAAAAGATGGTTGCATAATTGTGTAGTCAATTATACAGTGAGGATGGGCGGAGCGAATGGAACTGTATGCCTTTCTGCCCCTGACGTTAAATCGAAATTGATCCACAGCATACTGAACTAGTAACTGAAGTGTTACAAAGATTTGCACTCCATTTCAAGCTTGTAATAATTTCATCACACTAGTGAAAAAGAACTGACGTGTACAGATAGCGTTACAAGTTTAGAAACTAGACAGTTGATTGACGTATCGGATATGAGATTTCTGGTAGCATTATGATTATAATGTGGCAGCCTACTTCACAGGTTTTAGGCAAATTATAGGTTTTGAACTTGAAGATTATTTATTATTAATATTAGGTTGGTATTGAGTAAAATTATATATTTTGTCATGTAGTCTTTTAAGTGAATGTAAATTGATACAATTCAAACTAGACACAACTTCTTTTAATTTAGCAATTTCTTTAATTAGCCAATGCAAAAATACACCTTTTTTTTTCAATATTGAATTAATTTCAATTGTCCAGAATATAACTTATTGTAAGTCTGTGTCATGTTGGCCTAAATGTGGCATTATGTAGTGGCATAACAGTTAGAGTGTTAAATTAAGCTCAGAACCTAGAGGTCCTGGGTTCAAATCCTCTTACATATCACAGATAATGCACTGTTGGGAAAGTCACTTTACATTCATGACTTTCCTCACTCCACCCAGGTGTAACTAAAAATGGGTACCTGACTTCAGATGAGGATGTAAAACTAAAGGCAGTGGAAGGATTGAGAGGGATGGGCTCCGCCTTCCAATACCGTGCCCTAGACACAGTGGATGCCCACTAGCAGTGGCGTCGCAGTGGCGTAAGTGACGTCGCGGTGGCGTAGTGGCAGGGTGTTTGGCCCTAGAACCCAGAGATACCGGGTTCGAATCCGGGGTTCCTTGATTAGTCCCGTTGACATTGTGCCCTTGGAAAAGGCACTTTACACGACTTTTCCCACTTAGGTGAAAATTAGTACCTAGCTTCGGTTAGGGACGTCCCTCGCATAGGACGTTAAATGTAGGTCCCGTGTTTGAAGATCTAGAGAGCCACAACTCAAGCATGTTAAAGAACCCAACACACTTATTGAAAAGAGTAGTGGTCCTTCCCGGTGTGTGTGGATCATATAAATCTGTCTGGATATGCAGCTTGTACTCTTCAGTACAAACCTGGTGTGTTACGCCTTGATGCGGTTTACCGGGTATGCAATACAAACAAAAACAAGTACTACATGTAGCTACTGCCCCTACAGCGTTACTAGTAGCCTCAAAAAGGCTATAGGACACAGTACTAGTTTATTACCGTCTTTCTTTCATAAATTTTTGTTCTTACGCCATTTTGTCGTTATTAGGGAGACGTCTTCCACGACTACGACATTCCCAGATGGTTCACAGAGCACCACGCAGACCGTCCGCAGTCGGATGGGCCTCACCATCGACAAGGAGTTTGTGAAATCTGTGCCGGGAGTGCTCAAGCTGGTGCAGATGGTGAGTCTATCATATGGTATTATGCACAGTGTTTTGTGAACAAGGATCTTGGCAAATCAAATTTTGTTTGAAGTAACCTATAATTAGATAACTTATGTCTATACTAAAGGTTGCCTGGTGATCACATGGGAATCATTTTTGTATTATGATATGATGCACTTTATATCGAATGATATAAGATGTATTATTACTACATGTTTAGCTAGGTTTAAGTTCTGCAGTATACAGTGTCCTTCCCTCCTAGTTTCCTTCCTTCCTTCCTTCCTTCCTTCCTTCCTTCCTTCCTTCCTTCCTTCCTTCCTTCCTTCCTTCCTTCCTTCCTTCCTTCCTTCCTTCCTTCCTTCCTTCCTTCCTTCCTTCCTCCTTCTGTACTTCCTTCTGTACTTCCTTCTATACTTCCTTCTATACTTCCTTCCTACTATTATTTACTTCCTTCTGTACCCCTTTCTTTACTCCATCCGTCCATCCATCCATCCTTCCTTCCATCCATCCATCCATATATCCATCCATCCATCCTTCCATCCATCCATCCATCCATCCATCCATATATCCATCCATCCATCCATCCACCCATCCATCCATATATCCATCCATCCATCCATCCATCCTTCTATCCATCCATCCATCCATCCATCCATCCATCCATATACCCATCCATCCTTCCATCCATCCATATATCCATCCATCCATCCTTCCATCCATCCATCCATCCATCCATATATCCATCCATCCATCCATCCATCCATATACCCATCCATCCATATATCCATCCATCCATCCATCCATCCTTCTATCCATCCATCCATCCATCCATATATCCATCCATCCATCCATCCAACCATATACCCATCCATCCATCCATCCATCCATCCATCCATCCAACCATATACCCATCCATCCATCCATCCATCCATCCATCCATCCATCCATCCAACCATATACCCATCCATCCATCCATCCATCCATCCATCCATATACCCATCCATCCATCCTTCCATCCATCCATATATCCATCCATCCATCCTTCCATCCATCCATCCATCCATCCATCCATCCATATATCCATCCATCCATCCATCCATATACCCATCCATCCATATATCCATCCATCCATCCATCCATCCTTCTATCCATCCATCCATCCATCCATATATCCATCCATCCATCCATCCATCCATCCATCCAACCATATACCCATCCATCCATCCATCCATCCATCCATCCATCCATCCATCCATCCATCCATCCATCCATCCATCCATCCATCCATATACCCATCCATCCATCCATCCATCCATCCATCCATCCAACCATATACCCATCCATCCATCCATCCATCCATCCATCCATCCATATACCCATCCATCCATCCTTCCATCCATCCATATATCCATCCATCCATCCTTCCATCCATCCATCCATCCATCCATCCATCCATATATCCATCCATCCATCCATCCATCCATATACCCATCCATCCATATATCCATCCATCCATCCATCCTTCTATCCATCCATCCATCCATCCATATATCCATCCATCCATCCATCCATCCAACCATATACCCATCCATCCATCCATCCATCCATCCATCCATCCATCCAACCATATACCCATCCATCCATCCATCCATCCATCCATCCATCCAACCATATACCCATCCATCCATCCATCCATCCATCCATCCATCCATCCATCCATTCAAACTCCTCTAACACCAGCTCCACTGTTCCCTCCCCAGTTCCTGTGTTTCATGGCGTTCCTCCTGTCGGAGATCGGCGTGTGTTTCTGGACCTGCGGCGCGTACAACTTCTTCAGTTTCGTGACGATCACATCGCTGCTGTACGAGCTGTGGATATTCCTGTGGTACCTGTCACACGGGTACATGAAGATCAGCAGAGTCTGCTGGGAGAAAGTGGTAGGCAGGTTTTTTTTACTGGGAAATTTTGAAATGGGGGAGGGGGGCATTGCAAGGTAGTGGAGCGACCAAGATGTAGGAATGTGTGAAGGGGGGTTGTGGACAGGCTTTTAGATTTATAGATGGGGTCCAAAATTTGTGGGGGGGGGGGATGCTGTGATGTGAGGGCTAGGTGTGTTCTAGACTAATCATACTTTCAGCAGACCATTTTAAGCACTAAAAACTGCTCGTTCCCTCTCTGTATCCCAATATGGACTCTATGGATTAACAATTTCCTGGCATGTCAATCAGTCTTCATGCTGTCCCAGTGTCTGGTAGGACTAAAAAAAGCATCAGTGACACTGTAACAACACAGTAACATGTGTCTGTAATTACCAGGGAAACAGGGGGTCGTCCAATTCCTTCTTATTTTAGTATCATGCGTCCAATTGACCCATGGACTCATGCCTAGATAAAAACCTGGTTGGGGGGTTTTAGACAATTTTGAGTTAAAATGGTGCATTCTAAAGCTTCCTGAGAGGCAAAATTACTCCCAGACAAGTCACAGTTGAAGACTCGGGCTTCATGTACATATGACCTTGTAGTATCTCTAGTGAATCAGAATTTCACGCTTTTCAGAGAATCTGCTCCCCAGGCCTTATAAGGTAATTAGGCGCATTTTCAAGGCTCGAATGGAGGCGCAGCACCCTTGTTCCCTGCCTTAGAAAAAGCCCTTGTATACGGTCCTATTGCAAGATGAACGACATAATCTCCAAGCAGATTTTGGGGTAGAAAGTCAGTTACAAACTTAAGATAAGTGAAAAACATTACTGTTTGTATGCCATTCACATACCTGTATATATCGATATTAGCCAGCATTGAATTAAGTTACTCAGATTGAAACTGCCTGTTATAACAAGATTCAAGTACATTTTGTACTTATCTTTATCTTACCAAGAATTTTCTTTCTTTTTTGTCCTCAGGACTTCATTGGTACATGCGTGGTGATTGGACTAAATCTCCTGGCGTCCATTATCCTTGCGGCCCAGGCTTATGACGGCACCGGTAGTGCTGCTGCGGTAAGTACACCTTTCGAAAAAGAGTAGGGGCATGCCCCGGTGTGCGATGGTCCAAACCTTACAGTCCAGTCTGGGATGACATCTTGAAAAGGTGATAGTTCACCTGTTATGTCAATCCTTCCACAAAATGTGGTAAATCGAAATAAATGATAAATAATAAATAATGTCACCATATTGTTTGACATTGACTTGGTCAAGACTACACAATAAATTGTTGTACTGTGTTCTGATCATTAAGTTTTGATATCTTGTTGCTGTTAGATCACAGTTGGTTAAACTTAAACATTTTAACATTCAAGACCTCAAAATATCGTTTTTGATATCTTTTAATGTTTGGCCAAATGTGTGGGGGTATTATACTTATAGGCAAGGGGAGGGCATTACATGTACTGTGTATTTCACTCCTCTACTAGTAATCGCTTCCTATCCTGAATATAGTCTTCGTTGAGTACTTTGTAGTTACTAACCATTCCCTCTTTACATTATGTGCACCACCTAGCAATCCTTAGAGGTACTGCAGGTACATAAAGATGCTCGTGACAGATATGTATGAGTATGATCTCCCCCTTTTTTTTTAACAGCATGCTTGATTGATGTATTCCCATTTCCTAGGCCTTTGGTTTTTTCGCCACTATCTCCTTCATTGCTGGCGCTTACGTGACATGGAAACTATGGAAGGAGGGACAGGAAAAAGTGCGGATAGCGAAACTCGAAGCCCAGGCAGCCGCTGGCTCACCCGATTTCGAGCAGGGCTCCCCTCCCCCTTACGACTCAGCCATCAACCCCAACGCTATATAAACCAGGCACCGTCTTCAGAAAGAGATGCACGAACCGTTCACTAGATGGCAATAGCAGATATATATGTGAGTGCAAGTCTTCGTAATTGTGTCTGGATCTGGCAGTGAAGTTAGTGGCACGTTTGCACACTTTACAAGCCACCGATCGGTGAGATGTGTCCAGATGTATGTTGCGTACACGAAGTGTGTTGAGACGTTGAAAATGTGACGTGCGTCCAAAAGAAATGTGGTTAAAAGCATCACAATGGTCTAATCTTACCAACGACACTTATGATAGACCATAATATGCTGCTGTGAAAGGGTACATGTTTTATCATAAATTCATTTATCGTGAAAGGGTTTATCATAAAAACTGAGTTGACGTGCAGGTTGATAATTGTCTAGGAGAAAAAATATCATATTTCAGTATTAAGCACAATTTTGTGTCTTTCCGCCTAGAAGGTAATATGGACAAACAAAATATGTACACAAGAAAACAGTCCTTTGCTTTAATTTAGTTTAAAACCGTAGTTGTACGTCTAAAAGCTTTGCTTAAATGTTAAACAGTATAATGTATTTAATTGGTTGTTGTGTTGATTGCTATTTTGTAACGAAATAGATTATTTTGCTTAGTTTCTTCATCATTCAAGTATCTCTTTGAATTTATATGTTATGATATTGTTTATGATAATGATTATAATGATAGTGAAAGAAACGGATACTTAGAAAATCATGTGAGTGTTTGGCTAATACTTCTCAGAAAACTTTACTGTCATTATCCATTGAAAGATTAAGAAATACATGCACAGAGATGTGATCATTTTGAAACACCTAGTATTTAACTTATAAGGGGATATTTTATCTGTTGATGGGAAATCTTTTTTAGCAGTTTCCTCTTAAGTTTTGCAATAAGTACTGTCAAAAATCAAAGAAAACAATTGAGTTTATTATTAGTCTAAGAGTAGAATTGAGAACTTACTAGTAAAGGTACAAAGGCCTGGGATTCCAGGTACATGTAAATGTAACGTTACAGGCATCCATGTACCTGTATTTACGGCTTGGTGAAAAAGTAGAAGTTATAATCTATATAGAGTTACTGTATCAAATCTATAATTATTTTGTGTGGCTTACTACTGTGTCTTGTAACACATGTTTTCAAGTTCGTGTCCAACACACTAGTTCAGACTTCCGCAGATTGCAAAAACTTTTTGTTTGTGACATACACATGTACATTGTCGTCAGCAATTGCTCGAACATTTTGTCAACATTTCGAAGTGTTCCTACAGCGTACATATTATTGTTCACGTGCATGATATTCAAATACATCTGTATCTGTATCTATATAGCCAGTATAACCGCCATTCGGCGAAACACACCAGTTACATCATACGTGTCATGTATCCTGTGTTTTCAAATGTGTTGAAATAACGTGCTCCCCCAGATGCAAAACAAGCAATTTTTTAGGTCGGAATTTGTTGTACGGTTATATTATAATGTTAATTCTCATGATTCAGACTGGTAACCAAAGACTGACATATTCTGAAAAAAATGGAAGTTCGAGAGATTTACTAAATAAATGTAGCATCAGTTAACCCTGAGGTACAGTATGCACACTTCAGATATCCAGATGTTCAAGACATTCTTTCAAAGACCTTGACGCTGTTTTCTTAATAGGACAGTCTTAGGGAACCTGGCAGAATTAAGAGAATTAACAATACCGTCTTTGAAAGTCGTCATGCATGGACTCAAGAGTAGCCACAAGTTAATTACAATGCTGTTGACTGTCAATGGATCTAAGCCTACATTTGTAGCTCTATGCTCTGAACACCCAAGTCAATGTCATGTTAGATTGGACCAAAGTTGTTGAGAAAGGTTTGTAGCCATGTGTGTCCACATGTGTATATGTATTTTGTGAGCTTCGTAAATTGTATAGTGCAAACTGTCCCCGTTTTTCTAGGGTCCAGCTTTTTTAATGGAGAATTTCTGTGGTGTATTTTATGGTGTGCAGACTTATGCAGGACTTTCTATAAAGCCCATTTATATGTACATGAAATTGTATAGTATGCAGTCAGTTGCAATTGAGTGAATCCATGTGTAGTTTTGATGTTATGGTAAAGAATAGTGGAGTTATCGATGATAAGCTGGAAGCGGTCGGTTGATGTCAAAGTGATTTTAAGCCCCTCCCTTCAAATCTGGTAGGTTATCCTTTTGAGAGAAACAAAAAGGAAATTTTGTAAAAGGATATTGTTATCACCCCCTTTTACCCACCCCTCCCCACATATTTATATTGATAATCACACAGGTAAGATTGGGAATTGTGAAACTTAAATTGTGTCAGCAAAATGCTACTTCAACTAACTTGATTTGATACTAAGTTGAACATTTCTTTTTAAGTTTCCAACCAAAATTATCCCCTTTTTAAAATCCTTTTCCAAAAAACCTGGCTAAAATCACTTGTCTTTGTTTATCCAATCAGGGCTACAGTAACTGATACATCTAGGGCTAGCATCCTGTTGACTTAGCATTGCAGTGTTACCCCATTTGATTGGTCAAAGTTACAATGTTGAATAACTACTGAATGTTAGTATGTGCATTGATAGTAGAAATGATCTTTGAACGTGAGTCCTGAATGGATATGTTGGTGGAGTGAATTTGATGTCAAGTGCCACAAAGTTTAGTATGATAAAGTAGGGCTATACCTGGCTGTATTGTTAAGAATTAAGTCACATAACTGGTCAGTGCTTTTGTGCAAATTGTTAGTTTTCAAAAGCCACATAGGCGATAAAATTGAAGCTATTGTAAGATAGCAATAAGGGGAATTATGACATGCAATTATAAGTCTTAGGTGACTTAAAAATGTGAAGCAAGCTAAACTAAACCAGATTTCAGTGTAACTAGAAGAAAATTTGTTGCCTTTGTATTGTTTGTATTTTGAATTTATATTACTTGATAGCCTGTATGATAATAAATTTCTTAATTTGTCATCTAATATAAGTTGCATATGATAAGTTGCATAAGTGTAGACTGTACAAGCATAAATGTATTTACTATAGGAAACTATATATACTTAAACTTAATGTTGCCTCTATTTGTAATGCTAAATTGCATCAAACTTGTTTCAATTTAATTTTTTGTGCCAATTTTTGCCATATTATTTATTGCATTTTAAGCATTTTGCCAAGCAGCATTTGCTCATTATTTATAAAACTTTACTAATATTTTTTCATACTATTTTTTATCATAATTTTGTTGCATAGACAGACAGAGATTCTTCATTATTGTTACCATTTATATTAATCCTAGTAGCAGATTATACTGTCAATATTTCCCATTTATGAATATTGATGTAAAAGAAATATTATTGCACACACACACACAAAATTGTCTATCTGTTAGGAGACTGTACTCTGGATGTTGTAGTGTTACATACCCAATCATACACATGTATGTACATGTAAACCAAAAAGTGGTGTTTGTGTATGTATGTGTATGTTTCAGTGTCTTAGCGTATACTACAAAATGTACATGGTGGTGTCTTGTTAAAAACACTTGAACTGCAGAATATGGGGAGATTCTGAATATCCAAAATGACTTAAATACATGAGAATAAAAGATATAGAATTTGCTGAAATGTCTCGTTTGTCATTTCTTTTTCTGTGATTCTTATAAGTGAGAAAAGTCCATGCATGTATGAAAAGCTCCCTCTAGTAAATGATGTTGGTATTACAGCTAAATCAGACGGTCACCATGCATGCAGTGATCAAAAGTGGACATCGGATGTCTCGCATGCCAAGCTATAGATCACATGTGCATGTGTGTGCTTTGTAAAACCAGATCATAACTAATTGGATAATTCAAAATGATGGATACATGACTTGTCATTCCACAGTTTTATTCTGTATATAAAATGTATCAAAACTGGTTTAAGTAAAGTATGATATTTACATTGTATATGTACAGTATGGTTGACAGTTACTGTGCTAAAAGTAATTTGTCTACATCCAGACCAGAGTTTAACCTTTTGTCTGCTGAGGTACCCTTTTGGCACAAATTTAAAATGTGTTGGTCAGGGGTTAATAATTAATAATAACTTTATTGCAAGTTCATGCCCGAAGGCTAATTGCAGACAAACAAGTACATGGGAATACATGGGAATCAAAAATAGTTATCTAGACTACTGTCAAAGTTCTAAGTTAACTAAGGTTGACTATGGTTGGGTTTGACTTCTTTTTTGAAGGCAGTGGAAAATGAAGAGACCCACGTTTTAGATACAGGTATATTGTACATGTACAATGTACATGTAGCAATGGCTTGTTTTGAAGTGGCTGGCTCTAAATGGAAGACATGTTTCTGTGGTAAAACCCAAACCAGTCCACTCCCATCCCTTATGAGTTGAAACGAGTATTTCACCTTTTGCCAGAAGAATATTGTACATGTACATGTAGGTCACCCTGCAGTAATCAAATTGTCACTAGATGTCTCCCCTGACACATCAAGGAACACATTTCCTCTCATCCCTTATGAGTTGAGAGGAATCTGTCACCTTTTGCCAGAAGAACATACATGTACATGTAGGTAATCCTGCAGTATTAAAAATAGTCACTAGATGTCTCCCCTGACACATCAAGGAACACATTTCCATGTACATTGTACAGTATAGATGCCCATACTTGCATAGGTGTGCAATTCCTACCACCCTTGGTGCAATCTACATGTATGTACATGTACACGACACATTGTGCTCCATTGCCAAAACTCAACATATACGGATTTCATTCGTTATTAAGTCAGGCTTCTTTTCTGTATCCCCAATTGTATGTATTTATCAAGTGTTTTTTTGAAAACGTGGCCCCTTCCCACAACATCTAACATTGATGGGTGCACAGTTCTACTGTGATCAGTCCCCCTTGGCGGACCCTGCAGCTATCAGTAAATCCGAGGGGGAAAACTTCAGCATGTGTAGAGAGGAGGTCTTGGTGGGGTAGCTGTGTAGGAGCTCTGGTGGTTGTCCATCTGACCTGGGTTACAAGGATCGGAAAAAAAAAAACTGCTTACAATAGACTAAGTTAGAGTGTATCGGTGGACAGGGTTTGATCCCAGAGTCAGCATCAGTAAAAGGAAACCCAAGCAATATTAGGGTAAAAAAATCAGATTTTGAAAGTCCATTTATTTAGTCATTTCTATACATGATTTGTTAAAACAACATTATCATAATGTATAGCAACGCCCATTATGCAAAAATATGACATCATTGTGATGTGAGAACTCACTGAAAATTGTGTCCAGAGTTTTTGTAGGCTCGTGAAACTAAGGGTATCATCGTACAGCACGATTTTGCGCCGTTTTAAAATGCTCAAAGTATGAAGTTATTACGCAAATGTGCCAAACAATGTTAGTAAATGTCACTACCATAAAGATTTCAGTACTTTTTAATTTCTATTTTTTGGGCCCTGATATTGCTTTGGTTGCCTTTTATTTAAGACATGTTGTGTGGGGTTGCATTTGTCATTTTGGATGGGGATGTACATTTGTACAGCTGGCAGCCCCATGTGTATATGTGAAAGCTTTAGGCTTAAAACTCAAGCATCAAACCTCTATCCAGCAAACTTATCGAGAAGAGTAAGCTAAGATCGGCCCAGTGCGCTTGGCTAAATATGCGAGCCATAATATGCATGTAGATTCTAGCTTTGACTGAGTTGACTAAAAGTGACTACATTCAAATATTCCTACGATCAACTACAAGCTAACAATAGAAATACAAAACAAATCTTAAAATTCCAGGTACTGAACGATATAGGTTTACATACATGTACGTGAATCTTTAAATATTTTTATACAATAGGGTAAGAATAATAGTGGTTTCAGTATCTTTTCTGAGTGAAGCCGCATTTCAAAACTTACTCTTTGTCTGGTATGTTTGGTCTCATGTCCCAGACCCTGATGACGCTGTCCCCCCCCGCCGAGGCTAACATGGTACCGTCCCGGCTGTAGCTGATGCTGTAGATACTCTCGGTGTGTGCGCGCAGTTCTTTCAACATGTCGCCCGACGTCAGGTCCCACACACGAACACACTTGTCCTCACCTAAACATTGTAGGTAATTTGTAAGGTTTAACCTTCAACATGTCACCTGATGTCAGGTCCTGCACACAAAACACCTTCCCAGCAAATGCCACCTAGCTAGTTAAGAACAAAATACATGTTGCTCAGTTGCCACTTACTGTTCTTTTTCGACCGTTTTCAAGCATAAAATCGTGGCGACAGATTTCCTTAGTCTGTTGTTGTGGTGTTTCGCTTTGCGTATGTCATTATCGGCTTCTACCATTATGCTAATAGGGTACTCAGAAGAAGGTCGCTCTTTTGATTTTATTATTATCCTATCCAGTTGAGTCCACATCAATTTGATAACAGCGTGAAAAAAATGAAGATTTTGAACCCGGCGTGTGGTGGTGATGCAGCTTCTACCGGCGCACCGTGACCGTTATTGGCACTGTACTTGCGGGGCCGAAAATCGTCTGGCCGCGACCTTCAACATGTCAACTGATGTCAGTATTTCAAAGTACTTAGTACTCCTGCAAAAGTCTTTATGTACTTTGAACTCTTTCACATTCTCAGTTTCAACAATTTTTGTTTGTTTTTTGAATAACAACCTGATACTACATGTATCGTATACTATTAGACGTACATTTGTATAGATGTACATTGACAAGCCTTTATTGGAAATATTAGCAGCAACTTTTCAAAGCTTACCTGCAGATGCTAAGTGCTTTCCATCAGGAGAAAATGCCAGAGAAAATATGGTTCCCTGTAAGAGAATAGAATATTAAACAATCAGCAAAACTTTAACATTAGATAATGTACGGCGATAAAAATAACAACAGTACTGACAATAAGGAAGAAATAACAACTCTGCTGCGGTTGGAACAATTCTTAAAGGAGTCCTAAACTCCAGAAGGAGGTGTCATTTTCCACTAGATTATGTATCAATGAATACATAATCAGCTGACTTTTAACAGAATTTTGCTTATGGTGAATTACACAATCATTCTTTAAAACAATATGATACTCAATAAACCCTTGCAGACCCTACCCATGTATTCCCTATGGGTAAACATTCATCTTTAAAACTTACTTTGTGCCCATCTTTTCCGTGGAAGATACGTACAAACTTGCCGTCCTGGACGCTCCAGAGACGAACCGTACGATCTGAAGACCCCGTGGCGATGTAGTTACAGTTTGGGTGAAATTTCACACACTGGAAAACAAGATACAAAAAACGTTATGCGTCAGTAGTTTCAACATGAACATTTGTGTTTATTATATTCCAGATGCTGAAATAACTGTGCTATTATTGTCAATGAATGGTTGCTACATGTACATGTACAGATCACAGATTTGTATTCAATGTAGAAGAAAAAGCAAATATAGTAAAGATGATTTTCACTTCCTATACTATAGTGCCACAAACAAAGAACTTCAAGTTGAAGTTCTTAACTTTAAAGTACATGTATCTAAAGTTTTTAATTTTTTCATCATTGTAAACTGAATTTACGAACACAAGAACATCTGATCTGAAGATTTGCAAAATTAATATGACATATTTCTATTACAAGATCGGGTTTACAAAACATTCAGATTCTGAACATTCATAAATACCAAAACATCATAGATAAAATAAACATACCAATATGTAAAAATTCTAAAGCATCAGAGGGCTTACTAAATACAACATCAGATTCAGAATGAAGAGGATAAACTATGAAATTAAAAAAAAAAAAAAGTTTAGGCCATCTTACGTCAACGTCTTGAGAATGTCCAGCAAATATCCTGAGCGGGAAGGTTCTGTCCAGTGCCCAGAGTCTCGCGGTTCTGTCCTGGGAGCAGCTCACGAAATACGCACCCAACGGACTACGCACCATAGGGGGGGGGGGGAAATATGATAGGATTGACATGACTGTATGTATAACTGTGCAAGCATCTTTTAACTATTTTTGTGTAACTTTGCTATTGTGTTAAAATGACACAAAAAAGAGTAGAAAGAGTATTACATTTGTATGCCGAGAAGTGGCCTCTTACGGCCTTGCATTGAGCGAGATCGTTTAAAAAACAACATAATATTATATGATATTATATGATATTAGAGATTTTTTTTTAAATGTGGCATATTTGCATAGAAACTAGATTATATCTGAAGGAAATGATATTATACAAAATGTTGGGTATTGCATAATTATGGGGGGCTGATATTGTCTTTCATGAAAATAGGTCTGGATTATTATAAATAGGTCTGGATTATCGCTTAGTTTTTACTTATTAATAATAATATTGCAACACAATCTCAGAATATACATTTTTTGTGCGAGAAAGACTATTATTAAATTAGTGGTCATGAAAGTAGTATAACTATGTGCCAAAATGCTAGGCTCTACCATCCTCCGCGGGTCGCTGGGAAAATAGTAGAAATTGGCCAATATTGTATGAAGGGAGTCGGCTATGGAGATAGGGTCCAAAATTGCAGGTGCAAATGTTACCGTCCATGGCCAAAGTCCCCCGGCAAATATATTCTCCCTATAGCCGGCGCGGTTAGTCTGGTAGAGACTAGCAAAATGCTGTTATTTGTATAAATTGATTTCAAACGAACCTGGTGTCTATGTCCCATACTGGATAGCTGTGGCCTTTGTACTGGACATCATTGGTGAAAGTTGAGAGATTCCATAGTCGTACTGAAACGTACAGTCAGAAAACACAATCAAGACTAAGGTGGCGCTTTTGCGGTGGCGCTTTTGCTGTGAGAACACTGTCCCAAACGTGGCTAAGCTTGTATCCCCCCTCGTCTCGGTTCATCACTGGTGTTGTCTTGTTCTTTATCCAGGCGGCTTCCTTGATCCAACGGGTACGTCTGTTATCCTCTCTGTTGATTACCTTGGCCTCCTCCCAGTCAATGACGCAGTTATGTCTAGCAATGATTGTGGTCAGTGACAGCCACGTTTGGGACAGTGTTCTCACCGCAAAAGCGCCACCTACGTTGGCTACTTATAGCGGTGAGACGCAGTACTCCAGCTAGAAGCTCTGAAGAAGGTGTCTGACAGACATCGAAACGTTAGCAGGTGATCATGAGATTACCTGGTTGTGTAAAAAGAATCTCCTATATCCTATATTCTACCAACCTGATGAAATTATTTTCGGAAGTCCTGTTCAGTGTTTTAAGTAAGTCCCTATACCTTGTTGATAGAATCCCATGCAGACATTTCCTTATTCAACTCAGGTGAAAATGAGTAGCTTTGCCAATGGAATGTCTTCCTGGATGGGGCGCCACAGAAATTGCATGTTTGAGGAGAGTCACACATCAAGCACCTCAAAAAGTCTTAGAGTATTAGTACTTCTTTCCAGTGGATAAAACCATCTGGTCTTGATTTACAAAAAGCAGTTTATCTGTTATGCGAGACAAAAAACAAAAGCTGACCTGTTGTGTCCTCAGAGCAGGTTAACAAGAAGGTGTTGTTTGGGAGGAAAGAGGTGCCGTAGACAGGTCCACTGTGACCACGCATGTGCTTCACCTCCTGTCCAACACTGACAAAAGAAGATATTATAAAACAAAAATGAGGAAACTCATCAAGTAAACTCTCCTTATAATTAGAGCAAAAAAAAAAATGGATTGTGTTAGTAAGCAATTACATGTTGTAGAGCTTTAAAACTTAGAGTGTCTTTAATGCCACATGTAAAATAGTTCTAAGACTTGTATGCAGTATGTGTCATTAGTTTATTGTGCTGATTTTTTTGTATATTCAGGGTAACAAAGACTTAAGATGTATACCCCAAGCAGTGGCGTTGTGCTGGTGTAACGGTACTCGTAAGGGTAGTTGGCCCAGAACCCAATGGTCCCAAGTTCAAATCCTCTGACATCTCACCAGTCTTGTGCCATTGGAATGGCACTATATACTAGTGCGACTTTCCTAACTCCATCCAGGTGTAAAAATTGGTACCTGACTTCAATTTGAGAGGTAAAAAGAGGTGGAAGGAGAGGAATAGGCCTTCCAATAGCGTGCCCTAGACACAGTGGATAACAACCCACTGCCCCTATGGCCTCAAAAAGGCTATGGGACTGCTTCTTCTTTTTCTTCTCGAATCACCACTTATATCTGCCACACACTCCCTCTCAGGACTACTACCATTTTATCACATTCTAAAACTAATTATAATACCGGGTTGTACATACTTGTCTTCTCTGACTTTATCATCTAGTACATCCCCTGCAAGGTTGATTCTTGAGACGTCCACAGAGTGATGAGCTGCTTTCAGTTTTCGAGACAAGCCGCTCCAAACCTTCACTGTGGAGTCGTCAAAAACTCCACACACAAACCTGGAGTCATCGGAAACTGCAGCTGTGTTTAACCTATAATCACCATGATGGTAGAAGAAAAAAACAAGTCAGTGTACCACAGGGGTCCATACTAAACCCTACATGTACATGTACATGGGCCCATACTAACCCTACATTAACTGTATTTGTTTGTACCACAAGGGCCCATACTAGACCCTACGTTAACTGTATTTCTGTGTACCACAAGGGCCCATACTAGACCCTACATTAACTGTATTTGTGTGTACCACAAGGGCCCATACTAGACCCTACATTAATTGTATTTCTGCGTACCACAAGGGCCCATACTAGACCCTACATTGACTGTACATGTATTTGTGTGTACCACAAGGGCCCTGGATACAAGACCCTACATTAATTGTATTTCTGCGTACCACAAGGGCCCATACTAGAACCTACATTAACTGTATTTCTGCGTACCACAAGGGCCCATACTAGACCCTACATTAACTGTATTTCTGCGTACCAGAAGGGCCTATACACAATCCTGGTCAGGGAAACTAAATATCTCAATTCTTCTGAAACTTGAGCTAGATTAGATACTCTTTAATAAGTTAAATGACGACACAGTTTTTTCCAATTTCTTAAAACAAAGATGGCTGCTGCAAAACCCACCCTTGGAATGTATTGTGGAAGCTGTACAGACACACTGACGACAGATACGGCGTTCCCTCCCGTACTCGCCGGATACAGTCCTGCAGCGACACCTGCGTCACGTCACCCGGCTGAACCTTGTTGTCGGGCGTGTGGGGTGGGGTCGCCATGTTAACCTCATGCCCCCCACCCCTCTTGTCACTGTACAAGTCAAGGTCACCATTTTGTGTTGGTTTCACTTAAAGGAAGGAAGAAATAAAAGTTGTGAGAACAAAATGAAACATTATATTTCATATATTCTAACCTTTTTATGAGCAAACATGAACAATTTCATTTAAGAAAAATACAATGCACAAGCTGCTCTAGTTAGAAACAGATTAATAGAGGTGAGTCCACCATATACGAACATATACGACAGAAATAAAATACAACACTGACTGATGACCAAGTATCCAACATAGTGCAGGGGAGCCCCCTTTCAACTTACAGAGAAACTGCACTCAGTCTTCAGATACCACCATCTGCTTACTTACATACATGTATAAAAGTAACAACGACATGGGGAATGAACATCTTTTACAAAACTTACCATTTACATGTAGGTAGGTGTTGAACAGTCTGAGTAAAATGAGGTTGTCATCACTCTGAAAAATAAATAAATAAATAAATATTCTTGCAGTATAACAGGTGTCAAAATAACTGATTTTACAATCACTATTTGAAATATAAGAAATGGAAGCAAATTTGTATTATATTGCATATTTCAAAAGTGTTTTAACACTTAAAAGTTTTAACATGATCATGGTGTAGCTGGCTCCATTAAGGACTACAGCATCTAGCAGTAAAAGTAGGGTTCAGAACTATGGTTTTGAACCCCTGATTTTGTGGAGATAACAAGATATCTGGATCAAGCTACTAAAGACATCACAGAACACATTTCTACAAAATAAATCAGGATAAATATACAATTTCATGTATCATTAGTTGGCTTGAGTATACTTACCTGTAGGTACCTCAGAAGATATTGGAAGGATTTGTCTGACAGACTTATGGCATACTTAGTCTCTCTGAAAAAAGAAATTCAACAATGTACTATTAGATAAAAATTTCACCTAGAATTACTTGCAAGTAGTAAAAATAAATCTGAGATTTTAACTTTGCTTTATACAAATATCTATCATGAGAAACTCTAGTTTGCATGTCAAAAAGCATCAATCATTACTTGCTAACCTGAAGGCTTTGACCTTGGGTTTAGTGAACAGGTCCTGTTTACACATGACCCCTGCCAACTCCTCGATCAGTTCGTACCACTCCATGTTGTCCACCAGGAAGTTACCATGGTGACGGGTAAAGAATGCTTCAGCTGGATACACACACAGAAAAAACAGTTCACATACACATGATAGTGTATAATGATTGTACATGACTTGTACATGTATGCAGGCTTTTAGTTAGGCATGCGTCCATGCGTCAATTGGACGCATGATACTAAAATAACAAGGAAATTGGATGCCCTCTTTTTCAGCTTTACGCACAGAGGACCCCCTGTTTCCCTGGTAATTACATACACATGTTACTGTGTTACAGTGTAACTGTAATGTTTTTTTAGTCCTACCAGACACTGGGACAGCATGAAAATTGATTGACATGCAAGGCTACCAGGTAATTGTTAATCCATAGAGCCTATTGGGTGACAGAGAGGGAACCAGCAGTTTGTAGTGCTTGAAATGGTCTGCTTAAAGTATGATAAGACTAGAACACACCTAACCCCCGCATCACAGCACCACCCCCACCCCCCCACCCCATTTTTGGACCCCTTGTCTATAAATCCTAGCTAAAAGCTAGCCTCTACCAGGCTCCGCCGGATGGCTGGAAAAATAGTAGAAATTGGCCGTAATAGAGTGAATAGTGTGCCAAGGGAGTTAGCTACGGAGGGAGTACATTCTGCCATCGACGGAGCCTGTCGGGACACGGCATCTCGTTTGATGTCCACTAATCGCTATCTAATAGGTGCGAAGTAGCTAAATAATCCTCTTATTGCTTTCCGACTCGCCCGTGACGGCCCGGACAGGAGCAGCCCACCAGTGAACATGTGGACAGGAAGTGTCAGAGATCACGAAAGTTTGAAGTCATAACGGTCCAGACCAGTGCCCTACATCGTAGTTTAAGCGATATTTTTTGTCCTCTGATGTAGTTATCTGTGACAGTTTTTGTACTGCGATGGTAGTCGATCGTACGCGTGTG